>NC_139257.1:31752409-32099909 GCF_977018435.1 Lepisma saccharinum
AATAACTGTCAATATCCCACATTCACTATCATTTGCTTCATAATTTATCTTATTGTTGTGATTAACCTGAATTCAAAGAATTAGTTGAAAGGCAAAAATGCATAATTGGATGTCTCTGATGTTACTTCGTGCCGAATAATATGACGTGATATTATGATATGAATTTATTAATCATATAATATGCCTATTCATTCCATTGATTGATCCCAATTGAGCACACAAAATATGCTATAATGTCCACTCCATGGAGGAGTGGTTAGCACAGCGCGCTACGATTCCATGGGTCCCTGGTTAGAATCTCGACTTGGGCGCGGGTGTCCTTGGTAAGTGTCCCTTCATCAATTTCATCATAGCATCACTCATCTTCATCGTCGCTATTTGCCAAAAGTGAAAGAATAGCAAATCTAAATAACAAACATCCAATCAAATCGAACATCTCTACCGATTTAATTCTATACGGTACCGAATTCCCACTTTATTACTGCATCTTAAGTCATTTTACAGCATCTCAATTGTTTTCCGATTCGAAAACATTTGGAATGTTGTTTTGTGCAGTTGATTGTGCATTGTTTCGTCGTTTGGATTGTTTAATTAACGTCGCATTAATTAGTTTTAGACCAATCGTGACGGGGGAAGCAAGAGCACAAAGGAAGCGAAAAAGACAAGGAAGAGACCACGGCTTTCTTTAAAGATAGCATCCCGTGAATACAACTCAAGTGACTGCAGAATATTATGAATAACATTTATTTCGTTTTTTCCTTTTATTTCTGTTTCAGTTATTTTACTTCGCTTTTCTTCTACCACTCGCGTTACTCGTGTCGGTGAGGAAGAATTATAAACTCGTGAAATGGACGATGGTACAAAAAAATATATGCCTCTCCCACGGTTCGAAACTGTCAGTACAAAATATTGTCTTATATTTAAAATTTACGGGCAAATATGGTTTGTCACGTAGCAATTTTCGCTTATCTCTTTCTCAAGGGGTTCCATTGCCTCTCTGATGTCGCCATGTAATGAAAGGCTTCCGAATTCAATACCAAATAGAGAGGCATTTGGTTCGGATCCCATTTTAATCTGTAGGTCCAGTGCATGAACTGGACTTAAACAATTAACGTGTGGCATGTGGTCTGTGATGAGAACCATCATTTCAGCGAACCTTCTTGACAATGACTCTAATATCACTTGAAAGAATAGTATTTCCTTACGAGTAGCTCTTGTCAAGAAACCAGTTCCTGAAATTTTCTTCTGGAGGCATCGTAGCACGGCTGGGGCACGAGTCATGTGACTCATGCTATCAAAGCTCAATCCTTCCCGAGAACTCAGAATCACCAGGCAAACTTAAGCGAATATTTTGTTATTTGGGTTGCATAAACAACAGGCTTTAAGACGTTACGAAATTCTACGTCCCGTGGCCCAGGTATTTTTTTTCTAAGACTGTACGTCTACGATAGTTTTAAGCGATTGACTGTTTTGCGTATAAAGCTGTATATTTGGGTATATATAAATTCTAGTAGTTACGGAATTTGTTGCTTTATATGTTAATGCATGCAAAGCACATTTAGGTCGTGCATCGATCGTGGACAACGAAGATATCCGTATATCTTGCCAATGACGTAACATCTTCACAGGTAATAGTTTAGTAATGGGGGCAAATTTTACTGTTGCCTAGGAGAGACTGCATCTTCAATCCAGCCCTATCTTCACTTTTCGCAATTCGAGTGAGTTTTCTTAACTACGCAGCGCAATATACTAAACACTACAAGTAAGAGGTCGGCTAAATATTCAATGGCCTCTGTCCTCGACAAGATGCAGCGTTTCCTAACTTATTTCTGTTATCTCACAGTCGATAGTGTACTCTGCTGGTCCCCGTGGTGGAGTCGTTAGCACATCGTGCTATGACGTCAGAGGTCTCGGGTTCGAATCCCGGCCTGGGCATGGATGTTTGTGAGTGTCTATTACAATTTCATCATGTCATCACTCATCCCCATCTTCGCAAAGTGTCATAAAAAGCGAAGTAAAATAAACCAAATCAATCAATCAATCGATAGTACACTCTGCGCAACATAGATGTCGCTGTTGTTTTTTGTCTATAAATTTTGAATACATGTTCGTCAGCAAACAAAAATTACTACGGATTGTGATCATGAATCACATTTCAATCTATTTCTTTAAAAAATAATAATTTATATTGCCATTCAGATGAAAAAGAGCACGAATGAACATCAAGAGGCAAATAACTTGAAATAAAAGAACATCAATGCGATGAGAAAAGCCCGTGACAAACTAGGAATTACTAAGGGTATTATTTTAGTTAATACGCTTCGAGTATGACAAACCAGGACAGCACTGCCATCTGTGATAAAGTTTGAAACTAGTCTCGGGGAACTACTATTGTTTTCTTGTGCATAGGTACGAGGTATCTTGAAACGGACCCTGATTGAAATGTCCGTCTCTATAATGAGACAAGCCACCATGGAATACAGTAAATAGAAGTTGTAAACTGTGGCGAAAAATACGAGGAAAGGAAACCTAAAAATTGTTGATAGAGTTGCATGGTTTTCATGAACTTCATGTTGCACGAGGAATATTGATTGGTGGATGGAAACACTGAAAAATTATCTGGAGGAAATATTGGAAGCGGATATTACTCGAGAGCAGCTCTGGCATGTTAATCAATTTTGTACGAATAAAGAAAATTTAAGCTTCGAAATTCATCAGCGGTTTATTATGGAATAGTTTCACGAGTTCGAAGGTGGGTGTACAGGTTATTTAGCGAATGACGATGCCAGAGAAAGGCAACCCACAAGGTGAAGACAGACTTGGTAATTAAATATCGAGTAATATGAACATTTGTAAAAATGAAATCTCGTTTTACATTATCTTTTACAAATTTTCCTTGTCATTTGTCCCTTATTGTTTTTTCCAGGCATTGCCCCTGTTTTATGTTTATATTCCATCTGATGTAATAATTTGGAACCAAATCTGGCGAATATGGTGGGTGCAATGTGGGATTCACAGGGCTTTTCCGCTATCTTGGAAGTAGATTAGTTCTCTCTTCCAGTTCGCATTGCCCAGCCACAGTATCATAGGGACATGAAGAATTTGGAAGACGCATTAAGTTTTGAAACAAAAAAAGGTTTCCAACTCATAAACGTGGATCTTGCCGTCGAAGATTGAGGTTTCGTGTCCCAGACAGAGAGAGAGTGTGCTAGAAATGTGTAGGAAAACACTATGCAAAATACAAGAAAAAAATATGTGTATCGGGTCCGATACACGGTGGTTCGAATCCCACTTTAAACTGTAGGCCCAGTTCTGATTAGCCTATCTGTGCATAAAGTGAAATCAAAAGCTAACTCAAAAAACAAAAATGTTGACTAGATTTGAAGAATTGTCTCGATTAATGACCAAAAAAGTATTAGATATGTAAATATTAAGTTTTTTGAATGAAAATATGGAATTTAATATGGGCTTAAATTATTTAGAAAATGGCTTCTTCTTCTTCCTCTTTCCCCTTTTGCCTCATAGCGTCGGGGTTGCCTCCATCAACTTCTACCATCTCTCCCGTTCCTTTGCCATCCTCTTCAATTCTCTTGTTCCTTTTCCTTTCTTTTGTCCTATTTCTTCTATTCCTTTTTCGAATGTCTTCCGGGATCTACCTCTTGTTCTCCTTCCCTCTGTTCTAGCTTCCATAAATTGTTTTGCTCTTCTATCTTCGTCCATTCTTACCATATGTCCGAACCATTTTAATTTTCTTTGTGTCAGTTTTTCTTCTACTGGCTTCTGATTTTTTCATTACGTACTCTATCTCTTCTTGTTTTACCAACCATTTTGCGGAAGCGTTTCATCTCTACTGTCTTTATTTGTCTTACATCTTTTCCTCTTACTGGCCAGGTTTCACTTCCGTATAGCAGAATTGGTTCCAGTACTCACTTATACACTTGTAGCTTAGTTTTTGCGTTTATTTCCCTTTCTCCAAAAATCTTCTGGCTTAGTTGGTAGTATCAATTGTTAGATTTCATTGTTTCATCACTTCCTCTTCTATTCTTCCTGTCTAGTTTATGATTGTTCCAAGTCACTTGTATCTTTGTCTGCCATAGTTCTATTCCAACGCATATTATGTTAAAAAATTGCAATTTTCATTATACAAGCGACTCACCTATCTACATAAATGCATTAGATTTAGGTGACATTAATTGCAATGCAAAATTAAAGTATAATACATACTTTTCGTTACCAAACGTTTCTTTTAAATACAGAAATGTGAATTCCCGTCGTGTCCATAAGGACATATTTTTACGTATTGACTGAAAGTGCGTTCAAATGAAGTAATGGAAGTATATTTTAAATATTCAATGCATTTTCTATTGTTGAGGAATGATAGAAGAACAGATGCATTATCTATTGTCAAGATTTAAAATAAACAGAGTACAGAACGAACAGATAGAGATGAGTGAAAAACCTATGAATATGATATCATATAAAGATCCTAGGGTTTTGGGAACATAATGCTGTGCCAGCCTAAAGCTACTAGCAGTGATGTGCCGTAGACTATACGTTCACGTCTACATGCGTTGTCTACACGTAATCTACGCGTAGATTACATTGGGTTGTAGTTTACATAGACTACGTAGACAATCTAAAGTGCTTTAAAATTAATTTTCAAGGGTTTCATGAAAGGAAAGTGACATTTCCAACTATATTGGTTCCTAAGGAAATGAAAAGAATCACATTTACAACAAAATGTATCTTCTCTTCTATTATCAACTATGGAGTATGCAAAAACCAACAACATATGGCAGTCGTGAGGCACAAGTGGTCTTTTCCCCATAAAACACTAGAATACAGAAGGTCGTTCGGGATCTCTGAGGACAATGTTGGAAGGGTGATAAGTTCATGAAAACCCATGTCGCCACCAACGATCATGCTCAATTAGAAAACCAGCATTCCGCGCTATAGCCCGACAACGTAATTTCCATTGCAACAGACTTTTCCGAAGAGTTATCATGTCCAACTTTTCCCACACCTCCTCACAGGCTTTCCAGAGGCCATTGAGAGTGCGTGGACGTCTTTCCTAAGACCCGTTTTAGGAGTCCAAATGCACAGAAGTCCATGGGTGACCCATCTGGCGCCTTGACCGGAATGTCGCTGTAAGGAATGCCACGGATGCCAGTTTCTACCTCCATTCGCTGTAAGAACAGACGAGTCGAACGGGAGGTATGGCTGGATGCTTTATCTTGGTGCACCCAGACCTGGTTTTTGGCTCCCCCATACAGTGCCGGGATATCTATGTTATAAATGGGTGTTAAAACCTCATCCTGATAGTACGTGGAGTTCACCTTCACATTATTAGCTACACGGCGAATTGCTAGCTTGCCATTATAGCAGTATCCAGCGATGATCATGAAACCCCGTGGAAAACTTTCCTGGCATTCTCGATACAATGTTTGATAATTGTTTTTGTCGCGAGGGCGGTAGTAAATCGCGCGGAGTTTGTGACAGTCACTAAGGTAGACATATGCTTCGTCTAATGTCACCACATTTTTCCATCTCTCCCCTGCAAGATAGGTCTCATAGAGCTTTCTAGCGTTCGTGCGACGTTCCGCAATGTGACGAGGCAACAGCTTGTGAACTCGCCGCTTACGCCGCATTTCTAGTTGCAGGTCCTTCTTGATTATGGTGTTCACTGTTGACACAGACATTCCCAACTTACGTGCGATACTCCTTTGGGGGGCAGGGTTACCACCTGACACAAGGGCCTTCACTTTTCTCACTATATCCGGTGTACGACTCGTAGCTGCTCGTGGATTTGCCTGTTTCTTCCCCTGTGGAATTAGGCCCAGTCGGTCTTTGCCTTTTTTGTTCAATACCGCACCGATCCCGTTCTTCGATATCACAAAACCAAGCTTCTTGCACATTTCTTTGATTACCGAATAGCTATATTTAGCATCGGAAAGGGCTGTTATGTAGCCCTCCCAGTATGGTTCAATTTTCTTCGGCATCGTTGTAGGTAAATGGCACAAGACTCTGCACACGCGTTCTCGGTACTGACGTGACTCAGCATGCACCGTTTGGACGGACTGACGTTGATAACAGGGCTTTCAAAATCGTCACCAGAGATCCCGAACAACCTTCTGTATTTCCTATATTAGGTTTCTTCCTAGGTGAGAAATTGTTCGAATTTGTAAGAAAGAGTATAGAAAGTTCTTCTCACACATCAACAACTGATATGCAGTATAATTTTCTTCTAATTCCACGGCGCCCTTTGCTAAATTGTTTACATAGATTATGTAATCTACGTGTATAAATTTGTCTACGTGTAGAATATAGACTATCGTTGTTTACGCGTAGACGCACATCACTGGCTACTGGCTTGGGGTAACACCCCTGAGAAATAGAGGTAACACGTAAACTAGCATAGCGGGGTCGCCCCTGTGAAGTAAGGAGAACACTTAAACATTCAGTTTTCATTTCAGTTGACTGGTCTGGCAGGGTGGTGAGAATAATCAAAAATGGGATACAGGAATGTTCGTTTACCTGTAGAACCAGATATAAAGATCGTTTCCTCTGATTGTAGATAAAGCACTCCTGAAATGAAACTAAGATAGCACACTACTCCTCGCTGTAACTCCTTTCGTATCAACTGGTAACCGGACTAACTCGGAGGCAACAACTGGGTGCTCGATAGCTTTGTGCTTAGACCTGGGGCTGAGAATGAATTTTCCTGAGTTTGTTGTTTTGAAGTATCGTTGCCTTTGCTTCTATATATTATTTCCCCCCTTACATTGGCGTTGTTAATATCTTGTTATGATTCCCTCTTCAACTGTCTCTCGACCTATTTATGGGAGATTCAAATTTCCGATCGCTAAAGCCGTTGGCGAGTCCGTGTCTGCCGTTAACGGTGTTTTTAGCATAAGGCTGAGTTTACTTATTTTTCGTACGATTTGCGGTAGAATCCTCTGAAGATTGCCTGAGTAATAAGCTCTTTCCAGCGCTTCAACCGGACCCCTTGGTGAAGAGATTAGTCTATCGAATTATGAGACCAGGGGTCCCGGGATCGAGTCATGCCTTCGGCGTGATACGTTATTTGACGCAAGACGAAAAAATGTAGTAATAGCATGAATATGGAGTATTTGTCGGAAAAATGCTTGAAAATTTGGAAATAATATATGTAAAAATAACTAAAATATGTAAAATATTTGTGCTAGAAGCTAATATATGTAAAAATATGAAAAATAAAAATAGCATTTTTCGCGCATACATACCACAATTCGCAAAGATAATACAAAATAGCATACATTTTAGCATCGTTTGAAGATACTATTTGCGTAAGTTCGTTCTCTGGTAATGGCATTCTCTCCCTGTTCTGTGCGGTGATTGTATGTCACTTTGGGGCTTGTTCCATGCACAATTTGTTCCGAAACGGGCTCTTAAACATCATCCTCAAATTATTGGGCTTACCGTGGCGGCCAAATGGTTAGCACACAGCGCTACGACGTCAGAGGTCCCGAGTTCGAATCCTGACCCGACCATGGCTGTTCTTTGTGAATGTCTCCTCATCAATTTTATTATATCTCACTCATCCTCATCATCGCGATTAGCCAAAAGTGGCAGAAAGGCGACGCGAAATAGCCAAAATAAAAAGTCTAATTGTTGCCTATATACTAGGTTTCACATTTAGTGCGCTAGGCACATCTTCTTTCTTGCCTACACACGTAAAATCAGTTTTATGTGAACAGTGTGACAAGCTACAGATCCGTATAATCTCTTTAACTGTTATCAAGGTTTAGGGAATAACTATTTTTCACCTACACGGGAACGGCCAAAGCGTATGATAGCCATTAGGCAGCATTTGTACTTGATTGAACACACATATGACGTAAATGTTTTAGCTCCTATTCATCGCATTCTTAATGGAATGGCCTCTTCATTAATTCCCATTTGAACGAAGCTTTAGGTAAGTTTAGCGGGAGATAGGGGTTGCCGGAACCTGTTTAATCCACGCATCCCTAACAGAAGAAAATGCATTTTGTCAGTTGGGAGAAACAAATTCGAAATAATCGTTTAATTGATTCTGTTTTTTTTTTTATTATTTGTGCAAGTGTTTTTGATAATTGAACGTCGGGACACCAATTCCATTCGACTTTTTTCTGGCCCTCACCAGCTAAAACCGGCAGTCTCTAGCCAGTTTTGCTTCCATTACTCATTTCGTATTCTGGGTTATTAAAAGTAACCCATAATGTTTGTATACACTATCACCGTATTTTTAAAATGTCGATATTTTTTGTTACCTTGTAATTAGATATGTTTTTCTGTTTTCACTGTTTTGTAACCAATGTTTTAGTCAGAATAGGGCATGACAACACCATTTCATTCCTGTCTATCACAACATACCACCACTGTCTGTAGCCAGATTTACATTTATTACATGGATGTTTTTGTGCGTCCATCTTCTTTCATCATGTCATCACTCATCCCCATCTTCGCAAATTAGCCAAAGTTGCACTAAATGCGAAGTTTTATAAAGAAAATCAATAATAATAATAATTTATCAATATTAAATTCCAAGCGTACATATTAATTAATGTATAAAGGAAATATAAAGCAAAACATATGAGTAAAATTGTTGGAATCAGGGCATCGACTTTCAAAAAACAAATTTACCGTCATGCAGGGCCATGAAGGTTGAGAATCACTTCCCTAAAGCATGATCCTCGTTTCATATTTTTCAAAATTACACAATACATTGAGCACGAAATGCATTAATAGAGGTTAACAGAATTTGACTAGTGTTGTTTATGTTGTGAAATATACTTAAGAAATGGAATGTCTTGTTTAGGAATTTCAGCTATCTTTAACAAGAAAGTATGTAGTTGAAATTTATGTTGAGGAATTCATCAGAATCTCCTTGTATAGCCGATTTTGCTCTTTTTAAATGTTGTGTGGAACCTAGGAAATTAATTATTGTTGATGTGGTTAAGCCTGCCCTCTATTGTCAAACAAGTTAATTAAGTAGTCCTTTGAGATGCCTCGCTTCAGTTGGTGCTTTGTTCTTTTTTATATACAGTCTTTAAGTTGCTTGTATTTTCCGGAATATGTTTGTCTTCTACATAAAAGACACTTAGCAGAGCCCATAGATTCAATAGACATCAGTTTCTGCAATTCCTGTGAACTAAATTAGATCTACATTAATCCTATTGGTTCAATATTTTGTGTGCATGTCGTTCATTGCTGATTCAAAGCTGGAACAGCCACATTGAAATATCATAATCTAACAATGAACACCACAACAAAGAACCAAAAATGAACATTTGTTGCATCGTTTGACTTTGTAGCTGTGATCTCTTCATGCGCATACAGAGCTACCAAATGCCTTTCCGAGTCCCGGTAATAATTTGGTAGCACAGACTACTCACAAAGCCTTTGGGGAATTTAATTAAACTGTGATCGAAATTAAGGCTGGAATCAAAGTGACCTTTAGTTCGTTTTTCAAGCAAGAGATGGCATTGGCGTCTCCCAAGCGGGAAAATTAAACTGCAGGAAAGATTGAATGCATGACAGGGGAACGTCAGTCTATTTTCAGCCACTTACAAAGGTGGCGCTTGTGTGCTAATACGTAATCAGTGTAACAGGTCTTAACACTGGAGTCTTGCTTAAGCCACGATGAAAGTTATCACGATATGGGTCATAACATCAATGGCATAAAGTTATAGTAGGTTCAGAAACATTAAGCTGTATAGTTTGTTAATTCCATACACACAATGCACATTCAGTTGAACTGAATCAATTTTTCTTTTCTCATGTAAACCACGTAAAAAGATGTAGCCCTTTTTGTCAAAGACAATTACATCGCTCAACTTTACCATTTAATAAACACTTAGACACGGAGCGTATTCCGGGGGGTGGGGAGGATCTGGTCCTTACCTCGGGGTTGGTGAATCTTCCCGGACTTTCCACTGGGGTGCATGTGGTGGATGCTATCATACCTACAAACTACCACAGCCAGATGGCTCTAGCACTTTTTTGCTACCGGAAAGCCACAGATTGCATTTGGTTTCTGAAAGATTGATTCTGATGAGATTGATGAATGAACAGACACTCACAAAGAACATCCATGCCCAGTCCTAGATTCGAACCAGGTTTCCATGGAGAGAAGTATTTAAGATCCTCATAGTTCTGATAAAATAGCTTTTAATGTTCCAAGAATTAAGATCGTCTCGCCCTTGCAAGTCAAACAGAATTGTACAACCAAAGTCAGGAACATTTTTCCTCCTTCAGGAGTCGCGAGTCTTTTCTATACTCTGTCTTAGCTTTCTCTGAAGCAAGCGAACGAAAACAAGTCATGTATGTACACGTAAGAGCAGAGGAGCAACCACGAATTTTTGTCTGTTACCAAAATAACGCTATTTATACTATTCAGGCAGCATTTTTTATTAAATTTTGGACTCACAAAGACAATTTTTCAACTTTGAACTTATTATTTTAAAAGTTCATTTCCATGTTTTTACTCAAATAACACAATTTAAGCTATTGAGACAGAAATGTTTATTTCCTTGTGCACTTACAAAGAGATTTTCTCAACATTTAACTTATTATTTTCAAGTTTAGGCTTATTTTTTACTCTAGTACTACAATTTTATCTATTCAGGCTACATTTTTTATTGCATTTTGAACTCCCAAAGATATTTTTTCAACTTTTTGTTATTCATTTTTCTATTTATTGCCTTTTGTATCTTATATTTACTAATTTCTAACTTTGAGTTTCGTTTTTTTATTTAAATAATATCTCTAATCACTAAGGAAGAAGTACTTTTAACTAAAATTTTAGTCACAAACCTTATTATTACTATTATTATTGTTGTTGTTGTTTTTGATGTAGTTGTTGAATGTGTTGTTAGTTTATTGACTTCCACTATGCTATTTTTGGTTTGCTTTGTTGGAAAGTTTGTTTATTTTAGAGTTTACTCGGTATATTTTTACTCTTATGGTTTTGTAAAGTTTCCTAAATATATGAGTAGGGTTCCATATATTCTTGTTCTTGCATGTTTTTGATATGATGTGATCAGCACAACTCTCCAAGTGCCTTTACTGCCTGTTTCCATTTTATTGAGGCTTAGAGATTCCTAGAGCCACTTTATGCATGAGAAAAAGCTTGAAAATTTCGATCTCCGATAACCCACAACCTTATGTCAGAGTATTTTCGAGTATATTTTAGACTTATTATGTGCAAAAGGAATATCACTGCTTGTTTAATTTTTAAGTGCGTTACGCTGTTATTGTGTTTTTAGCCATTGCTTACCTACTAGATATACTGTACGAATTGTTTAATATTTGTACACTTTGCTTTTATACGAGGCCAAACTTTTACTGTAACTAAAATTATTATGTGTCTATGAGGACTGAAATTTTCTTGCCAAGGGGACTATAACTGGACGTTTATTAATATTGTTTATTTTCCCCCTTAAATATAACAATATAATGACAAATCACAGGACAAGACGATGCTAGCAGATGGCTATGTGGCTCTTAAGTCCACCTGCCAAACTTTTTTACCATGCTATTTAGCCTTAAACTTTTTTATTCAGGGTAATTTTCAAGTATTACTGACTTTTGAGTGATAGACTTAATTTTAGGGGTTATTTGTATCTGTTTTATCATGCGAGTTTTATTTTTACTACAATCAGGACTAAATTCCACTGACTGAAGCTTGAAGCCTAGGCTCTAAAGGGGCCATTTAACCCGCATAGTGACAATTCATAGGACAATATGAACCTTACAGAGGCTTGTAGGAGGCATAGGAACACATGCCAGAGCCTTATTAGACTGCAAGAAGCACTTTCAGGGAGTACTACTAGGAAACGAAGTTGATTTTTGAGAGCTTTACCAGTTACACAGCCAATATTTGGTATTTCAAGTAACTACATGTACCAAAACATCTTACAGCCCAACACTAACTAGACTTCAATTTATACTATATTAGGTGCTAAATGTAGCAAGAACCTGATTGTACATACTTTTGAGAATCCAACTATATCAGGATTTTTCTATGTAAGTATATATTTATTGATTACTAACTTTAACAGACCAATCAGGAAGACGCCAAAATTCACTAAACTTAGTACTATAGTGTAGGTGATTGCATGAAAAGTAGAAATTATAACAAGCAAAATATTTCGCTTTTTTGCTTTTGTGACTAATCGCGACGCTGAGGATGAATGGAAGGACAAAAATCTTAAGGACTGGATGTATTTTACCACTACAGACGCCTATGTAGAAACACTAGAGTACTGTTAGCTTTCAAAATTGAGGTTATACTGTACTGTTTCTTAAATATTTTGTGTTTGGCACGCTTAACAAGTTACACTTATATCCATTTCAGGACAAATATTGCTAAAACTCTCAAATTTACTGTGTACGCACCAACTACTAGCTAATTTTTTATAGTGTTGGGCTGTAAGATGTTCTGGTACATGTAGTTACTTGAAATAGCAAATATTGGCTGTGTAACTGGTAAAGCACTCAAAAAAATCAACTTTGTTTCCTCGTAGTGCTCCTTGTAAGTGCTTCTTGCAGTCTAATAAGGCTCTGGCATGTGTTCCTATGCCTCCTACAAGGCTCTGTAAGGTTCATATTGTCCTATGAATTGTCACTATACGTGTTAAATGGCTCCTTTAGAGCCTAGGCTTTAAGCTTCAGTCAGTGGAATTTAGTCCTGATTGTAGTAAAAATAAAACTCGCATGATATAACAGATACAAATAACTCCTGATATTAAGTCTATCACTCAAAAGTCAGTAATACTTGAAAATTACCCTGAATAAAAAACTATAAATCTAAATAGCATGGTAAAAAAAAATTGGCAGGTGGACTTAAGATCCACGTAGTCATCTGCTAGCATCGTCTTGTCCTGTTTTGTCATTATATTGTTATATTTAAGGGGAAAAATAAACAATATTAATAAACGTCCAGTTATAGTCCCCTTGGCAAAAAAATTTCAGTCCTCATAGACACATAATAATTTTAGTTACAGTAAAAGTTTGGCCTCGTATAAAAGCAAAGTATACAAATATTAAACAATTCGTACAGTATATCTAGTAGGTAAGCAATGGCTAAAAACACAATAACAGCGTAACGTACTTAAAATTAAGCAAGCAGTGATATTCCTGTGGCATATAATGAGTCTAAAATATACTCGAAAATACTCTGACGTAAGGTTGTGGGTTATCGGAGATCGAAATTTTCAAGCTTTCTCTCATGCATAAAGTGGCTCTAGGAATCTCTAAGCGTGAATAAAATGGAAACACGCAGTAAAGGCACTTGGAGAGTTGTGCTGATCACATCATATCAAAAACATGCAAGAACAAGAATATATGGAACCCTACTCATATATTTAGGAAACTTTACCAAACCATAACAGTAAAAATGTACCGAGTAAACGCTAAAATAAACAAACTTTCCTACAAAGCAAACCAAAAATAGCATAGTGGAAGTCAATAAACCCTAACAACAACAACATATACAACAACTACTTTAAAAACAACAACAACAATTATAATAGTAATAATAAAGTTTTAGTTAAAAGTACTTCTTCCTTAGTGATTAGAGAAATTATTTAAATAAAAAAACGAAACTCAAAGTTAAAAATTAGTAAATATAAGATACAAAAGGCAATAAATAGAAAAATTAATAAAAAAGTTGAAAAAATATCTTTGGGAGTTCAAAATGCAATAAAAAATGTAGCCTGAATAGATAAAATTGTGTTATTAGAGTAAAAAATAAGCCTAAACGTGAAAATAATAAGTTAAAATTTGAAAAATCTCTTTGTAAGTGCACAATGAAATAAACACTTCTGTCTCAATAGCTTTAATTGTGTTATTTGAGTAAAAACATAGAAATGAACTTTTAAAATAATAAGTTCAAAGTTGAAAAATTGTCTTTGTGAGTACAAAATTTAATAAAAAATGCTGCCTGAATAGTATAAATATTGTTATTTTGGTAAAAAAATTAACAAAGTTGTAAAATAAGTTAAAAATAAAAAAAATATCTTTGCTAGTCCAAAATTTAATAAAAAATGTTGCCTGAATAGATGAAATTGTGTTATTAATTAAAAAATAGGCCTAAACTTGTAAATAATAAGTTAAAAGTTGAAAATATCTCTTTGTAAGTGAACAATGAAATAAACACTTCTGTCTGAATAGCTTAAATTGTGTAATTTGAATAAAAACATGGAAATATACTTTTAAAATAATATGTTCATAGTTGAAAAAATGTCTTTGTGAGTCCAAAATTTAATAAAAAATGTTGCCTGAATAGTATAATTTTAGTAAAATAATAAGTTAAGACTTGACAAGACACACTTTGTGTGTCCAAAACTTGAAAAGTAAAGAATTAAAAATTGAAGAACGCAGTTTGTGTGTTGAAAATATAATAAAAACTCTTGCTAGAATCGTTTAAATTGTTTATTTGAGTAAAAATACATAAAAACTTGTAAAATATTTAACATAAAGTCGAAGTTTGGTAAAAAAATAAACTCTATATTATGTTAAATAGCACACAGTAACATACATTTACTAACTAAATCAATAATAAAAGGGTCCTATACCTGCCGCAAAATTAGTTTGGTATTGAGAGCTGAAGGAACACGCGTCACGGTGTTGCCATATCATGCGGTACAGTACGCACTGCAGCCGTCTGGCGCTGTGTCAAGGAAAACGTGTTATGAAAAGGAACAACAATGATGAAATGTGTTATTGTTTTTCGAGGAAAATGGAATAACAATGATGACAACAATGATGAATGTGTTATTGTTTTTTCTATTCATTTCCATCTCCCTTACAACATGAACGAATTAATGAAACGAGCATTGTTTACAGGTTACCTTTTCAATCCATTCTGTATATACACTTTCAATAATCATTTCTTTCCGAAGTCGCCGTTAAAGTCTGCCCGTCTTTCAATTATACCGCAACTGAAGTGCACAAAGTCCAGTTGGTGGGGCGTCTGACTTTCACGCGTGAGACCCGCGGTGGTTTGTGGAACTTTTTCAAATATCCCGAGCGGCTCCGGGGTCGACTCAGCCCAAGTGAGTACCTGGGGCAAACCTGTGGTAAAGGCGGTTGGTGAACCACATCACCGCATCACCTCCATAATATGGCCTAGGTTGAGGTCGAGAATGTGTGGAGCTCTACCTCCACATCTCCATATGCCTCCATACTTTATTTTGCGTCCATTATTATTATTTTTTTTTGTATGAGAATCCCAGACATTTTATGACTGTCCATAAAGATGTTTCCCCACCTTGAAAAAATGCCGAATTTTTCAACAAAACGCGCAGTTTCCCAACAGTGGGATGATCTTTCCTCCTATAATAAGAGTAAATATGGCGAGAATAGCATCTTGCTGAAAAGTATCTAAATCTGTCACGCGTTTACTGATATTCCTATTCTTTCCTGGGGTTTCCAATTTTGAAGCCTCGCATTTATTTATTTATTTATTTCTACCATATTATATTTTTCTTTCCCTATGGTAACAATAGAGTTCTTAGACACGCCGAAAGCAGCAGAAGTCCTGTTCAACACTTTGTTTACAGAAATGATTCGACCCCCCATTGTTTTTCTCTTGCTCAAATTATTTCCGCTCAGAACAAACTATCTCCCGCGTTTGTCCTTTGAGAAGAATTCCTTTCTCTTTTAGTGTATGGCCTCTTTGGTACATTGTCATCTCGAGTATTGCCTCCTGTGCTTGACATTCTTCACACAAGCTCACGACACACTCAAGCAGAACACAGAAAATTATGTACAAAAAATAACACACTAAAATAACACGCTATATACAACAAAGAATACTCTAAATTCAATAAACACTAAACAAACGGAGCGGTTAAAATATCACAGTAACGCAACGCAACAAACAAACAACACGTCCTCTCCCAACAACATGAAATCTGATCGCAGGAAGAATCGCCCGATAAGCGGCAACACCGAGAAAAACGTTTTTTGTTGCTAGGTAACCAGGGCCTGGGTGAAGCACTGGGAAGATTTTGATTGGCTCGCATGCCAGAAACCCACCCTCCCGCAGTGACGTAGACCCGATTTCAACACGTGGTTCACAAGTGTCAATACCAAACTAATTTTGCGGCAGGTATAGGTTCGTTACCCCGTGATAAAAGCAAATAGTGAAAACGTTAGGCCCCGTCCCAGATAGCTAGCTCTCCCTTCTTCTTAGTACAGATAAAAAACCCTTACGCTTCGTTCTCCTTGTTAAAAGTAAAGTTCTCGCTCCAATCTAAATTGGGTATCCCAAAATCCTTTTTTTCTTGTGTTTTCGGTAACCTTGGGCTACTTTGACAGAAACCTGTTCTGACAAGCAAGCGTTCTACCCTAAAACGTACGCTACAGAATTCAGTGCCTTGGAGGCAACCCTGAGCGGAATATTAATTGGCGGCGGAAACCGGTTCTACAAGCGACGCATAGCTTCAGAGTTTGGCATTGAGTGCGCATTCTCAGACATCCTTTGTTCTAGTGTTCTAGAAAACCTTGGCCTACTTTGACAGAAACATGTTCTAGCATGCAAGCGACGCAGAGTTTCAAAACATTTGACCCTTTCTGCGCATTCCCAGACATCCTTTGTTGTCTGGTTCAATTCCTCCACTGCCCTACGGCGTTGCATACCTTTCCTCCTGTTCTTACGTTCTGATTAACCTTGGGAAACCCGGTTCTGATTGGTCAATCGGGTTCTTTCTTTGTTCTGGCGTTCTGACGTCATTTGACCTAGGTCGCACATCCCCCAAATTCCTTTCTCGTCTACCTGCGCGGAGTTCACCGTCTCCTGTCTAGCGTGTCGTACCATCGTCTTTCATAACATAATAACATTATTATATAGTACACTATAAATATTACCGTTACATATCATGTGTTCGAGTACCGGGACCGTCCCAAATCGTAATTGGACCTGTACCTAAACCCATTACCACCATTCATAAAGGTTCATAAACCCTAAAAACTTATTTTCAATACTATAAACATTAATTATTATAGTTTCATACATTACATACTTTACAGTAATGAATATAAAATCATATGCATAACATTTAATACCACTAATTACCTTCTATATACATATTTTTCATAAAATAAATAATTATATATTCATAAAAGTTATAAATATGCAAATACATAAATATAAATTATTCTAACGATATGCAAATTTATTCTAAATTATGCAAATGAGTTCTTAATTATATGCAAATAAATTATAAATACATGCAAACAAATTATGAATATTAAACACCGACCGAGATTATCTCGTTCAACCACTACTGGGCAATATTCCCTCTGTGTCCCCCGGAAGGTGCCCTTGTCCGTCAATGTTTGCCCCTCCTAGAATTGATTTCCTTCCAGGGTTGGGGAAATGCCCCTTGTGGTTGCGCCCCCGAGCGAAAGTTGTCACTCCATCGCCACATTCGTTTGTTTGATTGAATTGTGAATTTAAGTCCTCTTTATGCGCAGAAAGGCTAATCGGGACTGGATCTATAGTTTAAAGTGGGATCATCTGAGCCACCGTTTATCGAACCCGGGAACCCATGACTACAAGGCGACGACACAACCACCAGGTTCAGCAGAACAGAGAAGAAAACGTCCCCGGGTGGCATTAAAGTTACCATCCCAGTATTTGGCTGGAGTGACTGGATAATATCGGGATAATCTGACCCGGTGCCACAATCCTCGATAATGAGTAGTTTCATTCTTATCATATACACTACCCGGCCTACAAATATCCGCGTCACTTCTTATCTGCTCCCTGTATAAAAAATGTAACTGGAAAAGTTTCATCTACTTAACATATTATCTGTACAAAATGACGAGTTCAATTTCGCGGGTTCTTTGAGATGATAAGACAAAAGAAAGGAAAGGATTTATGCTCCCTGATCTATGAAGAAACCAATCCAATAATATGACATCGCCAGATGAGATCTATGCGCATCCTTATCTTCATCTTTCAAAGTAATCTAGCTTCCGAAATGAAAGTATCCTTCTTTTCTTTCCGTGAATTAATGAACCTCTCAAGAAGCTCTGAAATGGAATCGATATAGGTGTGTCTCGTAAGAAAGCACAGAGTTAATAAAAATCGTAATTTTCGCAGCTGAAGGGTCAATTAGGCACAGTTGCCAGGTCGTGCCTCTTAAAAGTTGAGCGTGATTATCACTTTCCTAAGAGGTATGGTGAGTATTCTGTGATCTAACAAGACTGAAATTTCTAACTTTGACAGTCTTCCTTGAATGAAAGATTAGATTTTTAGTACAGTGTTCCATTTTCAGTATTGTACCCAATTGTTTCGGTGAGGATATAGGAAATTGAAAGAAAAACGTTCATAGAACAAAATAGCATCATAACTTATGAAGCTCTTTACGAATTAATTCGTGGGATTTCGGAAATATCACAGGGAAACTGTAGACTAAATAAACATAACAGCCCACACATGGGATCCCCGAAATATTACAAATTGGTATTAAAACGTGTACGAGGATCATTTCATAAATAATGCACACTATTTTTTTTAGTTAGGCAGTATCTCTTTACAGACCTTCTATGTAGTTTCCCGACTTCTCAGTGACCATGCTCCAACGTTTCGGAAATATATTATATTCCATTGAGGGTACTTCTTTTGCTGAGTCTAAGGATGGCCCAGGTGACGGCTGCAGAAAAGTCTTCCAAGGATGAAACCGTCCAAACGTCTTGCTCTGATATTTATCGGAAAGTGAGAAAAACTTTTAAAGATTTGTTAACAACATGGTGGTCTACATAGAGTAAACTTAGTTTTCGTAAATAGAAAGGTGGTGGTGATGTACAAAAAATTTGGCTACATTTCACGAGAAACTCGTTGGTATGCACAATTACACTTCCTCTTCTGGAGCTGCCCAACCCTGTGGCCGAGTGATGGTGGTAGTCTCGCGCCTAGCGCGGAACAGGTAGGTCGTGCTGTACGAGCTCTGTGCTTTGAGGAAAAGTGAAAGTTCAGCGCGATATCGGTACGTACGTGTGGGAGAGGTTGTGCTGTTGAACTGTGCTAGTGAAGAATTGGACAAAAGTAAAATATAGAATGGATCGCGAAAATACGATACAAATCAGTTTTGAAACGGGAACTTTGAAACCTAGTCCTTTGGAAGTACATGAATTTATTCATGATAAATTCAAACTGAGTGTGGATGAAATTGCAGCCATACAAATTCCCACGACGATGAAATGTGTATTTTTGAAATTAGTGCGTCCGGGAAAAATGAGAAAAATATTAGAAGAAAATACTGGTGAAGTGAACTTTTATTATAGTAGTGGAGCTGTGACACAAGTGAAACTGAGTGATGCGAATCGAATTTTGAAGCCGGTTCGAGTGTTTAATCTTCCTTTGGAAGTGCCAGAACGACAAATTCGTGAAAAACTGAGTGAATATGGGACAATCGATGAATTGAAAGCAGAAACTTGGAGTGACAAATTTAGGTACAAAGTGTATAATGGGGTGCGTCAGGTTTTGATGGCAATTAAGAAGCCAATTCCCTCCTTTGTGAAAATAGGTCAATATACGGCACATGTAGTATATAATGGTCAAATCCCGACTTGTGAATGGTGTGGTAGTAGTGATCACATGCGGTTTAATTGTACCTTACGGAAACCAACAGTGTTCAAAGTCATGGGTCGTGCAGTTCGGTCCTATAGCGAAGCAATTGCACCGTCTACATCTACACACGAAGATATAAATGTGAGTCAAGAATCAGCACAACTGTCTGTGATAGAAGGGCTTCAACAGGGAAAACATATACAGGAAGAGAAAAATATTCACAAGAATGATCAACAAACTTTGACCAAGGAAGGAACTGAAGAAAATATGCAAGATCAACCAAAAGAACCTGTGTTAAATGTTCAACTTACGCGACAAAGTGAAGAAATTTCCCTGGATACTATGGAGCAGAAGAAGGGTGGACCACTAAGACGACAAGAAGACATAACTAAAGTGCAAGAGGAAT
This sequence comes from Lepisma saccharinum, assembly GCF_977018435.1. Lineage (NCBI taxonomy): Eukaryota > Metazoa > Arthropoda > Insecta > Zygentoma > Lepismatidae > Lepisma > Lepisma saccharinum. Next base: position 31,772,422 of record NC_139257.1, read on the forward strand.
CGCGTGATGAAGTGCTACAGAGCAACAAGGAGAGGAAGCAGAATCAGACCAAGCAAAAGGACTTCAGACAAGAAGCTGAACAGGAAAAAGATTCGGAAACGGATAGTGAAAGTGGAAGTGTCCAAAGTAGTACGGGTCATTCGGTTTCCGGCTCACAAAAACGACCAAAGAGTATAAGGAAAGCGTCAGGCAGCAATCGGACGAAAAGACGATCATTGCGACATGTAAAAACAAATGTCCAAGACATGGTTATTGATCCAAGTCCGATAGGCCATGAAAGTTTGTGAATACTGGATACAGGTAATCACTTTAATGATTAGAAAATAGTATTATTTGGAATGAATATTTTTATATGGACTGTCAGAAAGTTAATGATATTGTATTGCGTGGTGGTAGATATTTATGGATTAAGCTATACAAAGGGAAGGGGTATTTCCTCCCCCCTACTAAAATAATATTGTTAGTGTGTTTGTTAATTTTTGGTGTATAACATTAGGGGCATATAAAAATAGTGTAAGAACTATTACTCTTAGATGGGGCAAAGGTGGAAGTATAAGCATTGGGAATACCCAATCCCAAAAATTTTGTTCATAGTATTTATGATGACGACCCTTCGTTTTGCTACAATAAATATAAACAAAATGAAATCCCTTACAAAACAGGCGGCGTTAGAGGACTTTATTATACAAGCTTCATTAGATATTGTATTTCTCCAAGAATGTGGTCAAATGAATTTCAATTTTTCCCCAACGATAAGAGTTCATAATAATGCAAATTTCCAATCGACAGGAACAGCTTTGTTAACACGTAATACGGTTCCCCTCACAAATGTGGTATGTCATCCTAATAATAGAATCATATCAGCAAAAGTTGCAAATGTATGGATATATAACATATATGCTCCATCCGGGTCACAGTGTAGAAAACAAAGGGATGAGTTTTTTGCGCAGGAAGTTGCTGTTGAAATGCAGGGTAGGAGAGAACACATAATATGTGGGGGAGATTTTAATTGTGTATTGTATCCGCAGGATCAAAGACCTGGATTTAACACGTCGAATTCATTGCAAAAATTAGTAACTGGCTTTAACTTCACAGATGTCTGGAGTGACAAATGTTTTGGGCAGAGGGGTTTCACGTATATACGTGACAATTGTGCATCCCGTTTGGATAGATTTTATGTCACACCCACATTACGTCAGAACGTAAAGTCCATCAGTATAACACCTACATGTTTTTCAGATCACAGTGCTGTCATTATGATGATAAATGTGGACATTCCAATAGTCCCGAGAGGGTACGGTTGTTGGAAATTAAATGCTTCAATTCTTAATGAGAAAAATTTCCAACAAGCATTTAATGACCAATGGTCGAGATGGATAACACACCGTCTGAGGAGGATAGATATAATCCGCTGGTGGGAGGAGATTCTCAAACCGGGTATTAAAAGATTTTGTATCAGTTACTGTAAGGAACGGTCGAGAGAGTGGACAAATAAATATAATTTTTACTACAGGGTATTGCGTGAACAAATTCAGCAAGCAACAGACGGGAAAAAAGTGCAAACTGAAGTCAAACGTATACAAGCTGTATTGTTAAAAATGACTGCAGAAAGGCGTCAAGGGGTCAAAATTCGTAGTAGACTTCCTCATTTTGACAACGATGAGGTCGCCTCTATCAGCCATGTAATTCATGAAAGAAAAAATGCTAAAAGACAATGTATTAGTGAAATATTTGATAATGGGGGAACAAAGATCAATTCAGCCCCTGAAATACGTAACTGCATTTATAATTATTTTGAGCAACAATATTCCCAACCAGCGTCACATAATGGAGCTTTAATGGATGAATTGGCATCCGAATCAGAGGTTTTTACAGATGAAGAACGTGAAAACTTAAACAAGGAATATACAAGTGAGGAAGTGTTTCGAGCGGTTAAGGTAGGGCAATCATTTTCAGCTCCTGGTTGGGATGGGATACCCAATAAATTTTATCAAACCTTTTGGAAATTGATGGGTCAAACAATAACAGATTGGATAAATGCAGTGTTTAGCAAGTATCAAATGGGTAAATCTTCCAATACGGGTATTATAATTCTAATCCCAAAATGTCCAAAACCAAGCGAAGCTGGTCATTATAGACCCATCACCCTCCTTTGTACGGATTATAAAATATTGGCGCGATGTATGCTTGGCAGACTTATGCCTTATGTCGACAAATTAGTAGGAGAGGATCAATATGTTTTTGGTTTAAATAAGAAAATCACAAATGTTTTACAAACGATGCGTGAAATAATTACATGTTATAGATTACAGAACAAAAACTCTGAAAATGCTATATTAGCATTAGACTTTGAACGTGCTTTTGACTCGATAAATCATGAATATCTATTTAACGTTTTGCAGGGCTACGGTATACGTGGACATTTTCTTTCAGTATTTAAAAGTCTTTATAGTCATGCAACAGCAAAAATTCAAATAAATGGTTTTCTGACAAAAGAACTCTATATTTATAAAGGTGTAAGGCAAGGAGATCCTTTGTCGATGTTAGCGTTTTGTATTGCACTGAGACCCATTCTGTCTGAAATAGGCCGAAAAGTTCAAGGAATTAACATACACTCTAATACCATTAAGGTGTTAGCGTATGCTGACGATGTTACTGTATTAATAAATGAACAGTCTGATATTGATGAAACATGTCAAGTATTACAGAAATTTGGAAAATGGTCGGGATTAAAAATAAACCAAGAAAAATCGTCAATTTTGAATTTAAATTTGGTTCATTCTCACTCGCAGCGAGGTAATTTTAAGGTTGTACAAATGATACGTATACTAGGTATAATATATACGCACTCTATCCAAAGTATGATCCAATTAAATTATGATAGAGTATTAACTGGGGTTAAAGCGATATTACAAACAAATAAATTTCGCAGCTTTAGTTTACAGTCAAGGGTGACCTTTGTACATGTCTATGCACTGTCAAAGGTATGGTACATGGCAAAAATCCTCCCACTACGGAAGTTAGATATAAATAAACTTAAGAGTGCAGTAAATTGGTTTATTTGGAATGGTCAGATATTGAGGGTGAAACATGTATTACTTTGTTTGCCTTTTGCCGAGGGAGGAATGAATCTTGTGAATATAGAACTCAAATGCCAGGCCTTACGTATTCAAGCTGACACGCAGACATTGATTCAGCATCCACTCAGCCTCACAAGTAAAGTTTTGAGAAGCGCTTTGGACTATATTTCACTAGAGGCTCCTATTGATATTACTAGACTGGTAGACACTTTATGGTATTTTAAGTCAACAATAGTGGATATTAGTTATGCCCTATTACAATCTCCGATATTAACAATACCAGTGACATCGGAAATATATCGCAGACTATGTAAATTAGAGCAACCAACTTGTAAAATTATTGAGCAAAATCCTAGAATGAAGTGGAGAGAAATATGGAATAATATTCAGGCTCACCATCTTACATCACGAATCCGATCAGCATGGTATATAATTGTCCACCAAAAATTAATCACTGGAGAGAGACTCTATGATCTTAAATTAATAAATACGCCAATGTGTGCCAAATGTAATGTATCTGATAGTTTAGTCCATAGACTGAGTGAATGCCAAATAATAGAAACATCATGGCTTTATATAAGGAAACTTGTGAGTACTATTTGTCGAACATCAGTGTATAACATCTCTGTAGATATTCTTTTATATCCAGCTTTTGAATATTACCCAAAAACAAAGCGTAAAAGTGTACAATGGCTCCTAGGACACTATGCCTATTTCTTATCGACATATCGGCAACCAGATTTTAATATACAATTTGTAAATTACCTCCATCAAGAATACCACAGGATACCTGACTGTAAAAGAAATAGATTGTATGCTAATTTTCTTACTGTAATGTTTACTTGCCCAATGAGTTGAAATGTAAATTGCAAATGTAATGTAATAAATTGCAAAATGTAATAAAAAAAAAAAATAAAAAAAAGTGGTTAGCACATCGCGCTGCGACGCCAAGTGTCCCGGGTTCGAATCCCGGTCGGGCTTGGTTGTTTGTGAATGTCCATTCATCAATTTCATCATTTCATCACTCATCCCCATCTTCGCAAATTAGCCAAGAGGCACAAAACGCGAAGTAAAATAAACTAAATCAATCAATCAATCAATCAATCAATCAAATCTTCTGGAGCTAGATTATATGTGTGTGGATCCCAGTTTAGAACAAATATTTATATCGAAACCCGAATTTAATTAATTGATGGTATAGAAAAGACAAAGGAGTCTTCTGTTAGCAACATGGAAGCCATCTTGAACTCCGCCATCTTGGAATCAACTCCGTTTTGGTTAAATTGGGAAGGTGGTCATTTTACATATCAAAATGGGCTAGGATTTCACGAGAAATGCGATGGTGTGTTCAGCTGCAAAGTAAATTTAATGCTGCTGCTTAAAACCCAGATGTTTTTTTCTTTTCCTTACAGGTTTGCTTAGCGATTATCCAACTGAATAATATCGTTCTGATTGTGTCGTGTTACTTAGACAACGGATCGAGGTAAATTACCAAGTTCATTAAAATGATTCGATAAATTGGTAATGTTAGCACCATCACCTTTCTAACCACCTGTAACAGACACATTATCCACGGTTAGGTGTGTTGGGTGTTTGCACCACCTAGTATTTTAACGCAAGTAGTAAACAGTCGAAAATTTTGAGAATAAAAGCAGTTAGCACCATCAACTTTCAAACCAACTGCTATGGGTTTAAATCCATGATAAAATATGTTGGAAGTTAGCACCCTAGTAATTTTACGGCAAACAATAACCAGTCGATTAATCATTCGGTGATTAACCCTGACGATAGTCATAATCGATTAATTGAATAATACCCATTGCTTCTAAAAATATTGTGAAGATAACAGAATTAAACGTTTTTCAAACGTATTACACGTTGGAAATGTTCGGATATTTGCCTGTTAACAAAGGTTTAACTTCAGATTGAAGCCACAGGGGACAGCAGCGCATCCTAAACATTCGATTATTAATCCTGACGATGTTAATAATCGATTAATTGAATAATACCCATTGCTTCTTATGAAGAATCCCGAATGAAACGTTTTTGAAGCGTATTTCACGTTGGTAATGTTTGTGTTTTTGACTGTTAACAAAGGTTTAACTTCAGATTGAAGCCACAGGGGACAGCAACGCAGCCCAAACATTTAATTAAACGCGTAAGAGCCGGAAATAAAACGAGAGATATGGGCATATGAAATAGCTGTTTCACGAACAAACGAAGCGCAAGTCAACAAACGGACTGTAAAATATCTTCCATGGGGACGGCACGTATTAAATGCCAAACATGGTTTGTCACTGGTGTTTTTTACTTGGGGATGAGGGAAGTGGGAATAGGGAAGGGTGGGGTTGCGTAGGCAAGCTTATGGTCAAGAGATTCAGCTTGCTTCCCGTGTGGATTTTTATTTCCGGCTATTTTAATTGCTTTCTAATTGCAGCTATGTGGATGAATAAATTAAAATGTGAATATGAAACGATACCTCTCGAAGTCTCTTTCCGCGCTCCTCAAATTATCCTAAAACTTTTCTAATACAACTTTCCTGAATACCTAATCAATTTCTTGCTTTCTACAATATCATATTCAGGCAGTGGCGGCGAATTGATTCCAAAACTGGGGGAGCAAAGACTGTATATTTCCCTTTCTTGATAAAGTTTAGCATAGTGCGGGGGCAAAAGTGGCGAAACGTGGGGGGAGCAACTGCCCTCCTGGCTCCCCCTGATCGCCACCACTGTATACTGGATAAATTCCATACCATTAGATTGAATTATCCTGAAAATAATTTCCGTTAGGGAGTTACATCCTTGGGCATGATGTAGAATTGCTCATGGATGATTTCACGTATGTTAAAAATAAAAGATTTTTCATACAGCTTGTTATAAAGAGAGTGGGTCATTCCATGTCGAATCATCCAGAATTTTGTGAAAATGTCACCCACCATCTCCGATTTTGATGAAATTCAGTATACTTATAGAACTTTTCATGCTGATTACAAAAATGACAACTTTTTTGAGATTGGTCAAGGGGTTCAGAAATTACGCGATTTTAAAAATCTCCCTGTACGCCACATTCGGCCCCACTTTGACTGACACGCATTAGGTTATAAATTATAGTATCTTCTCTCAGGTTTGCCGTAGAAACTTCAAGTTTGATTTCTTTTACTCAGGATAGTGTAAGCTTTCATTTAAATAAGGTTTCTGATCAGTGTATCAATAATCATGTATTTTATGTATAGTTTCATGTATTTTTTTAGAAAAATAAATGACTAACTTCAAGAGCGAATTTCGTGCAATGCCCCCCCTTCAATTTCACCCAAATTTTATATACAGGTAGCTGAGAGTGGGTGCTAATGCTTGATGGAAAAATTGGGATGGGCGGTTCAGAGACAGGGTGATAAAAAAATAATTTGCATTAAAAGTTAATCTTATTAAAAATACTTATGTATTTAGCACAAAGTCTGAAGTACAATATGTTTTGAGGTATAACATTCAAAATTTCTGTTCACTATGTGTGAAGGTAAGCATAGGCGTAACTTGGTGGGGGCAAAGGGAATCATTTTCCCTATCCAAAATGTATAGATTAATTAAAACCTACAAATAATAATTGCAGTGGAACCCCGATTTTAAGTTCCTCGATTTTACATTTCCCTGCAGTTTACATTCCATATTGGTGGTCCCAACATAGCAAATGTTCCTCGGTTTTACATTTTCTCGCATTCTAAGTTTTTTCAGCTTGGTCCCCTGAAGAACGTAAAATCGAAGTTCCACTCTATCTAAGTTAGTTTCAACTGTCTTCAATTTTTTAAAAAATATTATAATCATAGTCATTAGCATTCCCAAGCTTAGCAAATTTTATTCGAGAACATTCTTCTTTTTGTGCATTTTATCTCAATATGGGATTTTTTTTATACTCTTCACGGAGATACGTAATATGAAGTAAGAATTAATAATACACATTTGTGCTGATTGAAGTTTTTTCCAAATGGAGCTTTTCTTGCCACATACCAGAGAAAATCTCCTTGTAATGGGGTGGTTGGAACACTTAGAAGACTTGTATAGACATCAACAGTATCAAGTAACAAGTTCAGCAATGAAGTACCAATTCCATAGAAATAGTATTCGAGGCATAAATTTCTTATTAATCACGTAAGGTGAAATGATAACAACCCGCAGTACAATGTGTCAGCGATTGCAAAGTACTATACAACAGCACCAGGAAGATTAAGTATCCTATGCACTGTTTTGAACATGTTATTTACAGTGTTCGGTAAGTTACTCATTTAAAAAGTAACTCTGTTACAGTTACTGGTACTTTGAAAGTAACTGAGTTACTTTACAGTTACTGTGAAAGAAACTTACAGTTAATGATCATTGATTTGTGTAAAAATTACAAATTGCGTTTCTAGTACATAATCCGTATGTCATCATAAACCTACATTACTACTGCAAATAAATGATGAAACACAGAATCAACTTTGCTTGCACGATTTTAATTAAGAAATCATTTGAATGCTGACCACGGTATTTTGAATATGGTGTCATTTATTCCACTTGCACCTATTTCTTTCTCCTCCATTCCAAGTTCAACAAAATCTAAAGATCCACTCCTTCGACGATGACTGTTTCCTAGCTTGACAGTCCACCTAAAACACTGAAGTTTTCACATACAAGTAGATATGAATTGAAGTAAAGCGTGGATGATGCAACAAAGCATAGCTTCCTTGACAGGCCAGCAATTCCAAGAAAATCCTTTTACGTAGCATCCAGACAAGGTACAGATATATATTTTTTTTACAGTTGGGAACAGAAAATGTGAACGGCACAAATTATAGTGCATGAAATTTTGGCAAAGCATAGAGATCAATCGAGTTTTCGGTACTATCTTCATGGGCGTAACTTTAGAACTTGGGAACTATCTTTGGTTGAGAGAATCAAAGTTTTCAGTCCCATAGAAATAGTGTCAAAGATTATTTGCTAAATACATTTGAAAAATCACAATAATTACTCTTTTTTTGCTTGTTTCTCAAGTGCCAGGAGGTTCATAAAATATATTTAACTTGTAGGTTTTAATTAATCTATACATTTTGGATAGGGAAAATGATTCCCTTTGCCCCCACCAAGTTACGCCTATGCTTACCTTCACACATAGTGAACAGAAATTTTGAATGTTATACCTCAAAACATATTGTACTTCAGACTTTGTGCTAAATACATAAGTATTTTTAATAAGATTAACTTTTAATGCAAATTATTTTTTTATCACCCTGTCTCTGAACCGCCCATCCCAATTTTTCCATCAAGCATTAGTACCCACTCTCAGCTACCTGTATATAAAATTTGGGTGAAATTGAAGGGGGGGCATTGCACGAAATTCGCTCTTGAAGTTAGTCATTTATTTTTCTAAAAAAATACATGAAACTATACATAAAATACATGATTATTGATACACTGATCAGAAACCTTATTTAAATGAAAGCTTACACTATCCTGAGTAAAAGAAATCAAACTTGAAGTTTCTACGGCAAACCTGAGAGAAGATACTATAATTTATAACCTAATGCGTGTCAGTCAAAGTGGAGCCGCATGTGGCGTACAGGGGGATTTTTAAAGTCGCGTAATTTCTGAACCCCTTGACCAATCTCAAAAAAGTTGTCATTTTTGTAATTAGCATCAAAAGTTCTATAAGTATACTGAATTTCATCAAAATCGGAGCTGGTGGGTGACATGGCCTGGATGATTTGACGTGGAATGACCCGAGTATGTTTTTGGAAGTAGCACTATCTAGTGGTTTTACAGCAATCAATTAACAGCTTTTCTGTTGTTTTTTTTTTAAAAAAAAAAGCTTTCCGAGTGTGAGGTGCCATTGTATTACTTACAAGGGAGGTCATCTAAGTGTCCCCCTCCGAATTCCATGAAACTTGGCAGGTGTATAGAGGGGCCCAAGGGAAGAAATACAGGCTTTTGTGTTTCAGCTAAAAAACGGTTTTAGGGGGCAAACACCCCCCTCAAATGTCAAGATGAGGAGAAATTGAAGTGGGGATCTGACCCCGAAACCACGTAAATATGGCATAGGAAGTACACGCACATATAATTAGAACACACACCGCACAGAGCTGTGTTTCCCAGTGATATGCACTTCATATCTCAAGTGTCAAACTTGTGTATCTGCCAGTACTATTAGCAGAGAACTTCAACCGCTATCGTCCTTCACGATAGCACTTGCGTTTGGTGTCAACAATCCTACAGTTCTGTGCTGTGTGTGTTCCAATTATATCTGCGTGTTCTTCCTATGCCATATTTACGTGGTTTCGGGGTCAGATCCCCACTTCAATTTCTCCTCATCTTGACATTTGAGGGGGGTGTTTGCCCCCTAAAACCGTTTTTTAGCTGAAACACAAAAGCCTGTATTTCTTCCCTTGGGCCCCTCTATACACCTGCCAAGTTTCATGGAAATCGGAGGGGACACAGGGGTCAGATCCGCACTTCAATTTCTCCTCATCTTGACATTTGAGGGGGGTGTTTGCCCCCTAAAACAGTTTTTTAGCTGATACACAAAAACACGTATTTCTTCCCTTGGGCCCCTCTATACACCTGCCAAGTTTCATGGAAATCGGAGGGGGACACAGGGGTCAGATCCGCACTTCAATTTCTCTTCATCTTGACATTCGAGGGGTGGGTTGCCCCCTAAAACAGTTTTTTTTAGCTGAAACACAGAAACCCGTATTCCTTCATTTGGGCCACCCTATACACCTGCCAAGTTTCATGGAAATCGGAGGGGGGCACAGTGGTCAGATCCGCACTTCAATTTCTCCTCATCTTGACATTTGAGGTGGGTGTTTGCTCACCAAAACAGTTTTTTTAGTTGAAACACAAAAACACGTATTTCTTCCTTTTGGTTCCCCTATACACCTGCCAAGTTTCATGGAAATCGGAGGGGGACACTTAGATAACCTCCCTTGTTAGTAAGAAATAACAGAATTGAAAGGTTCACCTCGCTAGACATTACTGTTGCGTTTATTACCAAGGACTATGGTACTGTACAGTGTGTTACATGTACAGCAGTGTTCAGTTTGAAACAAATAAGCCTAGGGGTGTGCAAGAAGACAAGCTACGATGTGTGCAATGAATCTCGTCAGTGTCTGATCGTAACCACACATTAGCAATTATCGCAAACCCTGTGGCCGAGTGGTTAGCACATCGCGCTGCGACGCCAAGGGTCCCGGGTTCGAATCCCGGTCGGGCTTGGTTGTTTGTGAATGTCCATTCATCAATTTCATCATTTCATCACTCATCCCCATCTTCGCAAATTAGCCAAGAGGCACAAAACGCGAAGTAAAATAAACTAAATCAATCAATCAATTAGCAATTATCTCGTAAACTGTTCGTTTGACCCCATGTTTACTAAGACATTTTTGTTTCTACAATCGTATACTTTTCACCGTTTCACTTTGCGCTATAACTTCTGGTACACCCTGTATGTCTACCTAGTTAATATTAACTAGGGCTCGGATAATTATGCATATTGCATATGCAAATGCATATTTAAGGATTTTTTAACTAAAAATGCATATTTCATATGCAGGTGCATATTTGTTTGAAAATAAGTTGATGTGCATATTTTTGTACCCACAACCAACACCGACCATATACTGTATTTATTTATCTTCTCGTCGCTTCTCTTTTCTTTATCTTTTCTCTGTCTTTCTTCTTTCAACAACTTCAAAGAAGCATCAAAATTATAGAAGACGTTAAAGAGGCCCTCGCCCAGGTTGGAGATCCTGTGTATGTACAGAAATTGGATGCAATATTGAAAGAGAATAGTGGGTATGCAGCAATTGTTAAAGTTTGCAAAATTCTGCATACAAATGGACATCGTGTGGATGATCTGGAACTTTGTTGCCCTAAAATACAGCCCACTTGTATCTTGCGAAGTCGAACGTGTGTTTTCTGAATATAAGACTATTCTGGCTGAAAACAGAAGAAGTTTCAAATTCGAAAATTTGAGACATCACGTTGTTAGCAAATGCAAAAATGATCCTGATCTGTAATGTATTGTGTTTCATTTAACGCAGAACCATATTAATTCAAAAAAATCTGTGTAGCGAATGAGCATTCAGAATAATGTATATTCATTGCCTGGCATGTAATCTTTCATAGTTTGCAATATACAGCATTTATAAATTAAACTGGTTTTCAAAGTGCATATTTAAGTGCATATTTTACACTTTTTAGTGCATATTTGCATGCATATTTTGCGTTTTTTTAGTGAATAACTATCCGAGCCCTAATAACAGATGATTTTGTCTGTGATAATAGTATTCTACTGAAGGGAATGGCTTATGCTTTTGAGTAGAACTCATCGCCTGGGAACTCTAGCAAACACATTATTTGATTTCGGAGAGGGTTGTGGAAGTGGATATCTCACAGCAGCGTTCAAGTTATGGACGAGATACACTATAATATATTTCGTCATAACTAAACCTCGGATTTTTAGGTTCTAAAAAGGGTTCTTTTAGATTTCTAAAATAGGCTCTAAAAATTCTAAAATAGGCTCTAAAAATCCTAAAATAGGTTCTAAAAATTCTAGAATAGGTTCTAAAAATCCTAAAATAGGTTCTAAAAATTCTAAAACAGGTTCTAAAAATCCTAAAATAGGTTCTAAAAATTCTAAAATAGGTTCTAAATATCCTAAAATAGGTTCTAAAAATCCTAAAATAGGTTCTAAAATCCTAAAATAGGTTCTAAAAATTCTAAAATAGGTTCTAAAATCCTAAAATAGGTTCTAAAAATTCTAAAACAGGTTCTAAAAATCCTAAAATAGGTTCTAAAAATTCTAAAATAGGTTCTAAAAATCCTAAAATAGGCTCTAAAAATTCTAAAATAGGTTCTAAAAATCCTAAAATAGGCTCTAAAAATCCTAAAATAGGCTATAAAAATTCTAAAATAGGCTCTAAAATTCTAAAATAGGCTCTAAAAATCCTAAAATAGGTCCTAAAAATCTTCAGTTAGGTTCGAAAAATCTTGAAGTAGGTTAAAAAAACAAAATAGTTCAAAATTCCTGAAAATGCTGATTAGGTATAGTCACTGGCAATGAAAATGAGACATCTATATCCTGAAAAACGCACTATCTTGCATAACGTTATGTGTGTTGCCTAACCCTACGGCGATGGCAGAACTTACCATTGGAAATTTGCTATTAATCCACTCTTCGCCATATAGTTAGGCAACAATCTTTTTGTCATGTTGTCCACAGTCAAACTCCGCAATTTTGTCTGTGAGGACCATCTTGTATGCTGAAAATAATATTTCAACAAAAACATAGTCAGTGGTGCAAACAGCAATGCTGAAATATTATTTTGCAAGGCGTGAATTCAACAAAGCACCGAAGTGACGCGAAAGTGAGCAAGACCACACAGATCAGACCACTTTGGATTGTACAGGTAACAGTGGCACCGGACATTTTGCTTTGTTTAGAGCTTTGAAAAATCACCATGGACTTGGAGGAAGGGAAATCGACAGAGAGTACGTTTCAAACACGTTCGTCATTGAAGTTTTTCGTGACCAAACAAAGCAAATGCCTCTTGAGTGACACAAAAATCCTGTAAAACCTTTAAAAATATATAAAAATCTAAAAAAGGTTCGATTTAGGCGCATATACCTAAAATAGGTTCTAACAAGCAAAATAGTTTTTTTTAGGCACTATAAAACTTCATCAGTCGTTGCCTTCGTTTTAAAAATTGTTGATGACAAAATTTGTAATTTTATTCATTTGAAGGAGAATTTGCATACCACTTTGATTTTTCCGAGTTTTTACTGTTTTTTTTTTTTTTATTTCTCAATTTCGGTATAGGCTATAGCCCCATCAGCTACCCTGCGTACGCCAGTGCCTGAGAAGTCATCAGCACAAGGCAAGAGTAGGCGCAGACAGGATTGTGCAATTACGTAAAACATGTTTTCTACATGACACGTAAATTCCGTGTAAAATGCGTAAAAGTACGTATAAAACATAAAGTAACGAAAAAATTAGAATAAAACAAAAGTTAGAAGCAAACATGGTTTTTCCAATGGTTAATGTTATGTATGGCAGTGGCAGAAAAAAAAACTTTCCTTCAGAATTTGTATGTGCTCTTATATGGGAATTATATTGAGACTGAGAAAGTGTATAACAATTTTTTTAAGTAAAAATTAAAAAAAAAACTAAATTTTTTTAGTGTTGGAAGCAAGATCAGCTAATTTTAAGATAAGTAGTTAAATGATCTGCTAAATCAGGAGTCTCTTTTTCAGTATAACGTATAACAATTAACAACCAACGTGTTTTTTTACGTATGGAAAAGAAATTTCAAGCTGTTACATAAAACTTTGAAACCCAATCCAAATAAATTGTCGTTAATCGTTATTCACTCCTCACATAAAGTTTGGAATATGTGATGGCACGGTGGCATATCTTGGCGAAAAGACGACGTCCACCAGACAGATACCATGTATTGTTGCATTCCAAGGCCGTGTCTGTCACCTATTGTCTAACATAATAATATTCCAAGCTTTTTGTGAGGAGTGTTTGATACAAATACTAGCGCAAGGCGTATATATCGACAGGTTTCTCAAATTTAAGAAATGTTTTATTTTTTAAAATCTGTTAGTGAGGGCGTGACGTGGCTGCATAAACAATCTTCAGAATATGATTTTGTGCTAAAATATGTAAAGAAATTAAAATTTAAAATGGAATGTAATTAAAGTAGTTTTTATATTATTATTATAAATTTAGAAAAGATAGTTTTTTACATCTGTGTAGAAAAACTGGTTTTGTACGGGAAGTAAATTACGCTTACGTAAAAAACGAAACGAGTAAATTGCCATGACAACCGTGGGCACAGATACATAAATGCTTTTTTGCTCTCGGAAGTAGGCAGTTGCTAAGTTCGGCAGTTTCAAGGAAATGGGTAAACTGTTAATGCCGGGAATCGTATGTAATTCGTTTATTCTGTAATTGTTTACATTCGTACTTACTTATTCTGCATTGGGAAAGATTGTTTAACAAGGAATATCGCTTTCCCGCATAGCCCCAAAAACCATTCTGGATCGTATAACCATCCACGAATAGCCCCTAAAACCATTCACGATAGCCCCACGCACCATCACGGTAAGGTTAGGTTAGGTTGCTTTAGGTTGGGCAATATAGTGAAAAAACTGTGTGTTTGGAAACACTTATTGGGGATTACGTCATCAGATGCTCGCAACTTTCGGTTCAAGTGCATGGATGGAAATGCAAGCAACAGCTTTCGTGCATCGGACGGACATTATTATAGAAAAATACATTGAAAAATGCGAGAAAACACTTCTACGACCTTCCGAAATTCCACAGAAACTCAATTCCGTAAGTACTTTCTCCTGTAAATTTGAAGAAATCCGATTCCCGGCTTTAACAGTTTAACAGGAAATGGCCTCTCAAGAAACTAGCCTATAATCACTACAAACACTGCTAAAGCTTTAGTGTAAGTTAACATATAGAAGTATTAAGGTTAGAAATAGAAAGAAGAGAGCTTTGTAGAAGTAAGCGTCGTTAAGGAGCTCGGCTTTTACAAAGCAAGCATGGCCAGTAATTATGTTAAAAGTCAAGTGTAATGGCTTAATTAAAATTTAGACACAATTAGCTCCATCTACTGATCCCTAGGGGAGATGATTACAGCAGGGAGGGGGGCAGTGCTGAAGTCCTCGCCTCCTATCGTTTCTCCTCCACTAAAACTCAGCTGAGAGTTCCTTTTTTCCCCGTTGATGCGTGATGCGGCACAGAAATGACAGGGAAGGGTGCGTATCGTTATCTGTAAATCCCGGTATCCATTTGTTGCAAACCATCGTATCGTATCCCCGTTCCGTAACAATTTATTCGATAAAACTTGCAACGCTCCGTTTCAAAATGTGAGAAAAGATACGCAAAGGAACCGATCGCTCTTTTGGCGGTTTTTCCCCGTCATATCAAAGAAAGGATGCGATACGTGGTGGATGGTCAGTGCACGCGTTCCGTTGCCTCGTTGCATTATCCTTCAGTGTGTAGTGAGCTCTGTGAATGACAGTACGAGTAGTGTATTTTAGAGAGTTCTACGTCATGTTTTTGGTCGTTCTCCATTTTCTTGGTCGAAATGCATCGCTACTTTTGTTTTTACGATCTTTTACGGGCTAATTTAACCTACGTTTATCTTCTTATGACCTTTTACGATCTTACGTGATATAACTTAACCTATTCGCTTTTTACACGAGTTAGAAAACATACACATCCTTTGACCTACTTTTGTAGTAGGTGAAATGCTTCGTTCTGGCCGCATACTTTGACCTACTTTTGATTTTAAGATCTTTTAAGTATACTCCTTTTTCCGGAATGTCTGAAGTAAGAGAACGCGAACTCGTCCTGGGCGCACGTTGCGGGTGTGTGCCTCGTCCAATAAACGCGCGGAGGGGTGGTGTCGCCCGGGAGGGGGCGACTCGATTAGCCAATCGCACCCATCCCCACCTGGTCTGCCCCCGCCCACAAGCTTTCGCCTCTGCGCGTCGCTATTCCAGACATACAGGAAAAATTGTATTGGTGAAACGCTTCGTTCTGGCGACGTCCTTTGACCTACTTTTAATTTCACGATCTTTTAGTGGCTAAGCTAACCTAAAAGGAGAAAAAAAATGCACGGGCAACACTTTTTAAGCTATTTTCTACCTGTTGCAAATTTGCACCATGTTTCTTCTTACGCTTAACGCGCCTTTTGACCTACTCTTTTTTACGATCTTTTAGTTGCTAAGCTAACCCATATGACCTAGTCCTTGCTAATTCAGAAAACAGATTTCGACCAAAAGAGATTCCGGTCGAAATTATGAAGGGAGACTATGCTAACGCAAGAAACCCCATGTCTCCTCGAAAATTACGAAACGTCAAAATCGACAGGGAGTGATTATCCGAGATCCGGTCGCGATTTTATGATTTTTGTAATTTAGTATTTTGAATTTTTGTGCGATTTTTTTCTAGAAATGATATGAAATAAACTTTTCTACTTGTGTTAGTTTTTAAAACTGTTCCTATTGTAAATTTATTTTCTTTATTATGGAGTGGGATAAGGAAAATACTATTGCATTTGTTGATATATATATATAAGAAATATGGAATCCTGTGGGGTCCCTAAACATCCAGACTACTACAACAAAATTCGTAAACAAGATGTGTGGG
Organism: Lepisma saccharinum; assembly: GCF_977018435.1. Classification (NCBI taxonomy): domain Eukaryota; kingdom Metazoa; phylum Arthropoda; class Insecta; order Zygentoma; family Lepismatidae; genus Lepisma; species Lepisma saccharinum. The sequence goes on from NC_139257.1 coordinate 31,788,702, forward strand.
AGGAAGTTGAAAAAAACGGGATTGTCGGTGAATGAGTGCAAAAAAAATGGAATGTGGAGGGAAAAAATAAAGAAGTCAAAATGCACTGGAACATGAAACCAACGTGGTGATTTGCGTTTTTACATTTTCAATAAAACGTAATTAATGAAAATATATTCGGTTGCTGCTACTTGCTGCCGTGTACTCATCGTCATTTGAGACCACACTGTGAATAAAAAGAAGAACCACCGTATCGCTCTCCCGTATCAGTCATCCTACAGGGTGGAAGATACGGAACGCAGTGATGCTACGCGATAAATCGGAGTCCATATCGTATCAATGATTGATACGGAACGGGGATACGATACGCTGCTTAAGTGTTTTTGGATCCGCAAATGCTTATATAACGTCGTTGTACTTTCATTTCTAGTCTACTCTAGCTGACCCCTTGACGGAGTTAGCACAGTTAGAATCCTGGCCTGGGCGTTCTTTGCGATTGTCGCTTCATCATATCATCTCATCCTCATCGTCGCAATTAGCCAAAAGTGGCAGAAAAGCGAATAATATAAACCAAATCAATCCAGCCTACTCTGCTGTGAATTGTATAAAAATGTTGTTCCATTAACATTTACATCTGTGCATAATATCGTTGATTTATTATCAAAAGCCGATGCCAGAGGAATCGGCTGTAATAATTTTATGTAACGTGACGCATTGTAACACTTCGAGAGATGAGAATATTACTGCTTCTATTTTCATATGAGCATTCCATTGTCTCGGGTGTGTCACGCGAACTACATTTTTGATATCAACGTAATAATTAAGAAGCATTTTTCTTACAGTTTCTGTGCAAAGAAATATGAAACTTAACACTGTTGATTGAACGTAAGTACCCTTGTACTTTCCAAGATTTGTAGTTACAACTGAACAATTTTGTCATGGGTGGGACAGACGAATCACTGCCTCTTCACTTAATAAGAAATTTATTTTAATTTCTGTGAATTGTAAAATGATGAAAAATAAATTAAGGTAAAGAGAGAAGGTAATTGGCCTTTTAATATTCTAGTGAAGTTGAAGGGGAACATGTAACAGTTAAAGGGGAAGTTAATTGTTTTTTGCTGTCACGGGTGGGACACAATACAAAACACAAGTAAATCAAAAGTTAAGTTCTACGTTTTACTTTATTATGTGTAATACTTCCATTTTCATACTAATGGAAGTATTAGATTGTTCACTAACGAAATAGGCTAAAATTACAGCAGCACTGTCAAATTTCGGATTAGGGATACTTTCAAGAGATTGTCTCATGTACATTTGTACTTGTATCTAGTAAATCTGCTTTCTACTGAAGACTTTTCGCGATTAGCCAAAAGTGACCGAAATATGAAGATAAAAAACCAAACCATCAATCAACCAATCTGAGAAGATTTTTGTGCACAAAGATATGTTTATAGAGAATACATTCCAGATATGTTTTTTGTTGTACAAGCAGAAAACAGTAATTTTGGCCCAGTCTGCCATCTAGCAAGGTCTCTTGAAGTTAGATCTCTTAAAGTCTCATTGCTGACTACGAAACTAACTCCTTTAAAAGTTGTGACATAATGGGGTACAAAAGGTGGCATAAAATGAGAATGAAAAGGTCCTCGTGTGTAATTCGTTAATCCACATGTTTCTATGTATTGTTCATGCACATTATACGAGGGTGAGTCCAATGCGAACACGTGTGAGCGCTTTCATTTCAAAGTTCACGCTATCTCCCAAACAGAGCCATCTGGTGGTAAAAGCCCTCATATAGCGATGTAGTCACTTTCAAAAACAACGTTGATTCCAGGTGGCATATAATCCAGTGATCGGGATCGAACATTAAACTGTTTTCAAGATCTTATTTAGAAGGGGTTCCGGGGGATCCGGACCCCCCTGAGAAACTTACCAAGTATGCAAAATAAGTAATGAAAATGCAATTGTTTTGCATTTGTTGCATAAATGACAATACCAAAGATGATTTATTCACACTAGTACTTACAATAATATACACAAAATATTAATTAGAAACTTCACTTTTTGTCAAATGGATCTAACATCCTTGCTTGTTATTCAATAAATATTGAATTCTATAACGTTTTTATATTAATTTCCATGCCAGAGTAGTTGTTTTTATACAAATTGTAACGTAGATAATGAATTAGTGCATGTTATATCTCTATTCGTGTACCGTATTTTTGCATATTCATGTAATAACAATACAATATTAATTAATATACACATGAATAAACCTATACATTTTATTAATATTAATTTAAACATTTGTATTATTATTTCTCAAACAGTTGGTTCGACCCACACCCTCTACCCCTCGATATATATTACTAGACACGTGCCTGGCTGGCTGTAAAATAAACAAAGCAGGGCATCTGACTTCCACGCGGATCAGAGTTCGATTCCCGGGGTGGGTGATCTAAGTTCGTAATTTTTCCGTCCTTGTCCCCGCATAAAGCGGATCTGGGACTCACCCAGCCTCACATCAGTGGGTACCTGGGGGTGGCAACCCTGTGGGGTAAAGGCGACTGTAACGTGGTGCTCACATCATCTCCAAAATGGCCGAGATCGAGAATGTGTGTGGTTCTACCCCCACATGCCCTAAAAATGTGTCTTCCTGGCACGGTGCTATATGTACGGGGAACTTTACACATTTTTGTTGCTACGCGAATTTAGTCTTTTACTGCTTCGGAGGGAAAGAAATATGAAGCCCTTACAACAAAATCTCTTCTCCCTTGACTAGGAATCTAGCGGAATGATTTTGATGCCAGTCCTATATACAAAGGCTTTTTTGCACTTGTAGAATGAAACAAAAAATGGCACTTCAGCAGGGGTGCCCACAGGAGGGTTTTATGGCACAGGCTGCGCCATCGAGATTTTTGGAGGGGATTTTTCCCTTCAAATAATATAAAATTCAACATTTATATATTTTCCAAAATATATGTAAAAATGTTACACCTTAAATCCACCATATTTAATCCATTGGATGAAGAAGTGAAAGTGTTTAGGGCATTATCGGAAGGGGAGGGGGGTGGAATATCGAACTCGTACATATTAGGCCTTAATTGACACGTGGGTTCTGAGGGAATTTTGAATCAAACTTTGGGGGGGGGTATACAAATCTAGGTCTTAGATTATGGCGGGTATTTTAGTTAGAGGGGGGATTGAGCATTAAATTGAAGGGGGTATCCAATTCTTGTGTATTACTATTGTCTTAGACTGTTGCGAAAATTCTGGTGTGGAGACAAGGTTACAATTTTTGACGTTCATTCCAAAGAACGTACCCATTACAATGATCGAGTCCCTTATTTGCATCTCCTAAATTAATTCTTGAACAATGTAGATGAAAAGAAGCGAATTTCAACAGACAAGATATTAGTTCAAAAAGAGGCAAAACCTCTCAATAGATGGCATAGGTGTCAATCAAAACTAGTACTGCACTGGCAACATGTAAATAGTAATAATTTCTTCCGAAGATTTCCATCTTATTGTAGTAATTATACTTGTTCCTGAAAATTTGTACGATAATATCAGGATTGTCCATCAACTCAACTATTTCTGAATGATAGACTCAACTGACGGAATTGAACCTTATTATTTGAGTAGTTTATTCAAATTTTCTAGAATATGATATTTTTAAAATAAAACAGTTTGTGTATCAGTTTATAGAAAATTGTAAATGTTATAAATATTTTTTTAAGAAATCCAACAACTAGTTTTTGAGCTATTTTGTCTGAACTATAGGAGCCATCATCATCATTGGTTGGCCCTCACCGCGTATTTTTGCGGTTTCTAGCCAAAGTTGCCGAGTTCATGTACTATTATCGCAATCAATTATGTATATGTATGATATGTTCCAACATGATGATTACTAACGTCCATTTTCTTCGAAACACTATTGATTTATTGCATTTGTCCATTCTGGTCTTATGATAATGTGCGTGTCTAAATAATTGTGAGGGTCGTGAGTGTTTAAGATTGGATTGTAATTCGATATTTTCTAGCGAAACTTTAAAGTATCCAAATAGATGCAGTACGAGGCTCAGAGATTAATGTAGATATTCATATCGGAAATTTTTTTAATAAAATGTCTTACGTGGTATTGAAAAAATAAATGATTGAGCGATTGTATAGCTTCTCCGCACTGACGACACAATTTTTAAACATGCTAAATGCTGATTAACTGATACATTGCTTGTATAAATTCTTAATGTAAAAACAACCACTGCCCGAGGCAGATTCATGTTTTGATACCAAGGTATTTGTTTACTGACTTGAGCATGCCACTTATAGGTTGCAGTATTTTGTATTTATTTTTGCACCAGTCATTCCATTGCTTTTGTATTTTTTATTTTACTTTACTTAAAAGATCTGTATAAGGTAATCGAAGAGGTGTTAATCCCATTTGGGTTGTGGGAATATTTTTTTTCCAGTATCCAGTCAAGTCTATGCTGTAAAGTCTTTTCAAATAATTTGGCTACAACTGGAGTTAGACCTATTGGTTGATATGACCTGGCGTCATACAGGTTTAATATATGTGATTACGCCATTCTTCAGGAATTTTTCCCATGCGATAACTATTAAAAATGTTTGTAAGACAAGGGATACCTTCAGGTGGTAAATGTGACGTATTTGGTAATGTTTCCAAAATATGAGGGAGTTGGGGCATAAGCTCCCACTGACGGGAGTTAAATTTTTCATGAAATCTATTTCCCAATTGCAGTCTAAATTTTTAATTTTATTTTGTATCGGTTTTCGAATTTAATTGAATTTATGCTAAAAGGAATGAAACTATAGAAGTCTCACCGACGGCGTAGTGGTAGAGGGAGATTATTTCCATAACATCTTTGGATGTTATGCATTTGAAGCTTCAGAACGAGTCACAACTCTCGAAGTAGCCAATCAAAGAAGCGAGCCACTGACGTCATCTCAACCCAGAACCTATCGCTAAGCCCCTGCTCAGGCTCTACGTGCCCACTAGGCTCACTAGAAACACTCGTGTAGTCCGCTGGAGATGTTCGAAAGTAATTCGACTCTAACGTCGTCGCTTTTAATCAACGGATCCCGGGTTCGATACCCGGTGGAGGCACATAGTGGTACGGATCCCACTTGAAACTGTAGGTCCAGTCCTGATTAGCCTTACTGTGCATAAAGTGGACTTAAAACACAAACTCAATCAATCGTCTGAACTATACGCTAAAATATTTAAGTTTCTGTCATTTTAAGCTTCATTTTTCTATTGGCTACCCATTCCTAATTTGAATATACAATCTTTCACTTACAGGCTAGCCTTTGTAACAATTATTGCGAAAAGTAAAAGTGTACAAAATGTGCTTGTCATATGGAGCCTTTCATTTTTTGAAGTAGAGCACACAGAAAATTTTTAAAAATTACAAAATAATGATAATTTTATATCATTTTCAATGTAATGAAAAAGTTAATTGTTACAAATGTTAAACTCATACAGTAGCAGTTTCTCACACATAAAAGTTAGCTTTCAGCACTACAGCGAATATCTTGAATATACCCCGCAACATGAATTACTGCCCCAGCACATAAAAGTAATAAAAAGCTATAAACAAATATTTCTTAAACGTGTATACAGACATGATACAAACATTGCAACTTAGCATTTATGACTAAATATATGTAAACATGTGAAGATATTACAAAATAACATATAGGTAAAGCATATGGTTTTAAACATCAGCTGTAAATCGTCTAAAGCTGCAAACAAGCGAGGTTTTACGCGTATATACCTTTCCTAAGGTTTGAAAATCGACAAAAGACAGAAGTGCTTCTCAAACACCCGCCATTGTACAAATGGCTTTCCTATGACCTTTTATAGCAAAACGAATAAACAAGTGAAGTGTCATCACGAGAGTACAGTAGCGTGTACTTCAGAAGGGTTCCACATTGCATTATCCTCTACGAATTAGGCAACTGAATTCTTAAATCGTTCCTCTAGAAATAATATCACATAAACAAACTTTAGCGAAATTATATTGTGTGTTTATTGATTTAGTTTATTTTGTGTAGCTTTTCTTCACCTTTTGGCTAACCGCGACTGTGGCGATGAATGATAATGGGATGGATGAGTGAAGGGGCAGTACAATCACAAACAAATATGGACGACAAAACGAGCTGCACAGAGGAATATACTGACTCTGTGTCAAGTCGCCAGAGCCTCGCTTGTTTGAAAAATGCAGTGCATGGTGGAAGTGTCGTTGACTTTTGGGCGTCTGTGGAAACGGTCACTCCTTACACTCCTAGTGAAAAAATAGCATATTTAAACAGGTGTAATGCTTCTTGAGATAGTGAGGCCTTTGACGTTCACTGTGGTCACTTACAAGTGCATCAGCTATACCTGATTGATGACAGGCTACGTTTATAGATGCGAATTTATTTGCAACCTACATTTGTAGCATCTTATGTGTGTAAAAATGCGAATTGTGGCTTCGTACGCTTCATCCTAATGGATTATTATGATGTTACACCAGACGTCAGAAATAATGTAGCCTCCAAAGTAGAGAATCTCCTCCAGATATGGTAAATTCAGGTATTCGTCCAATTGATGCCTACTGGTCGCTCATATGAACATAATGTCCGACGTGCAACTTGTATTTCAGAGATCTCGTGCGGGTGCAGTGCAACTATACTGCGCAGGCATCCCCAGGGTGCTCAGCGTCTGTAGCATATTTTGAAATGAAAAATGTTAGAACACAAATGCAATTTATTTGGTCCTTATAAGACAAGTAGTGAAAGGAATTCGATTTGTGCATTTCTCGTCTCACCTACTTCGGTGATATAATGCAAGCATGGTCCCCGCAGGACCCTGGTTCTGTCAGCTGCTGATTTTTTTGTATGGAGGTATCTGCCGTAAACGATCATTTCAATTATAAAACCTGTGAAATACATAAACCACATAGTTTGATAAACTTGTGTAATACCACGTAGAATATAGGCAACTCTCATCTATTTTCATTGCTTCATAATACATGTTGTATTCATTTGCAATTAAGGGTATATCCATGCAAAATTTACTTCATTCCAGATCTGATTTTTCTTAGATATGTCTTCCGATAATTTGTAGATTTCTGAAACCTCGGAAATATTCGAACTACAGGCTTCCCCGTGACCCAAATTAACGACGGTGCTTCCATGCCACGGTTTCAAATGCGGTGGTGGACCTATAGGGATGGGTCTTTGGGACCAAATCCAACTGGAATCGATACTCCGACCATATATTCGGAATCAGCAATCGGAATCCTGTTTCCGATATCTGAATTTCGAATAGCAGATCCGATAACCGAATCCATTGGATTTGACCAACTTTTCCTACATACACACCTCAAGTTTTTACACATTAATTTAACTGCGAATTTTTGCACCTCTTAAACCTTTACAGAAGCACTTTTGTTTTATCAAGATAAATTTACATGTTTGATGTAATACTACATTTTGGCAAAAGTTTATACCATAATCGACATTAATCGGGCAAGTATGGGGAGTTTGGATCATCATCTTCCCTCCCGAGAGACGGTAGCGCCATCTCCCGTCAGCTTCTCGAATTAATGACCCTTCCATGGAAAGATTAATTCTTTAAAGACTCCAGGGAGTCATAAACTCGCCTCCTGCTACGTTGATTGCCCCATTCGTAACAACCTAACCTACAGCCAATTGGAGCTGTCATTGTCAATAAAAGCGATTCTCGGTGGACCCTTGGAACGTTAATAGACCCTTCGGTTCTGCGTTGACCACAGAAGGCTGAAGGATAACCGAACGAGGAACGGTATGCCGGATCGTCCCTTAAGCCAGATTGAGGGTTCTTGTCACTCGAAGAGGAATGGTTCCTCTACCGTTGCAGTGCGTAAAGGCATTAACGCAGCTCTTTGGATCTTCTGGATTATACTACGTCTTGTTCGTAGAAAGGTGAAGTAAAATAGAAACTATACTTTGTTCCAGCTATCTATGGAGCCAGGCCACGCATGGTGTCAGAGAAGAGGGGATAATCCAGGCCCGGATTTACCAATAGGCCTCATAGGCCCGGGCCTAGAGCGGCACTTTGGTAGGGGCGGCACGATTGTTTGTTTTAAATTTATAAGGAATACCTAATTCTCGGATTGCCTTTTTTCTCCGGACACACGAATGGAATGACTATAAGTTAACGAAGAATATTTCTTAAGAGAGATAAGCTAGCAGGGCTTGAAACTAGTTTACTAATTTGTTGTTTTAATTACCGACGTTGTTGTTTCGAATGTACAGTATTGGGCTAGACAACACAAGGCTTGGCTACGTTTCAGGAACTCCTTGTTACTGCCGGCATTGCCCGCATATCAAAAGCATGTGCTTCGCATTGAATTGTTGAGAATTAAGCTGTCGGCGCAAGCATTATTAAAGGGGTTTCGCATTGTACTATTCTACTGTTAGTTGCTCGAGAATATTATTCTAGAAGTAGGTGGCGTGTCGCGTCTCGCGTGTGTCAGTGTCCGACGTGCGTTTGTTGGGGTAAGTTTAAAACGTCATTACTCTCATTATGAGTGATCAAAGAGTAAGACTCAATGGGTCACAATACAAGAAGAGAAAAACGGAGAAAGATGAAAAGCAGGAAGCATTTCTGAAGAAGGTTCCGAAAATCAGTTATTTTTCTTATACAGAAATTTAATCAGAGCAAAAGTGATGAGCCCAGTGTGTGTTCTGTCCTATCACTTAAATGAAGTAAAAATAAAGTCTTCTCTGAAAAACAAGATAAATGTTAAAATGTAATTTATATAACTTATGTCATATCGCTTTGTTACATTTCGTGTATGTAACTATCATTTAATTAATACTGCATGCCGTTAATAGTAAAAATAGTAATACAGAAAATAATGATTTTTTTTCATTCTTGATAAACGGTATGGGGCTTGTTTGGCCTATTGGCGGGAAAGAGATAAATCGGGTACTGGGAAAATCTAGTGGCCAGAGCGAAGCAGAATACACTGCTCGAAGGCTGGTAACTGCAGTCGTCGCGTCACTACTTGCGCAGAGACTTGTTTTTGTTCGCCAGCTCTAGAGATAGATGGGACAGAGTATAGTAGTGTTTGAACCATAGTCGTATCTTAACTCGGGATTAACTTTGGGGGGGGGGGGAGGGAGATTCAAAAAGTTTACTATCCTGTAAAAGTAGCGTTCAGGACTACTTTGCTAACTGTTACATTTGCGAAATCATAAAAATTGTCCATTACTTTACTGCTCAAGTTCTAAAAGTATCATTAACTTGAAATTTCGGGGAGGGGAGTGCCCCAATTTCCCACGTCAAATTACGCCTATGGTATGGACAGATTGTTAAGTTCTTGCCAACTAATATAGAAAAGAGCGAACAAGAAACTAAAATCGATCGTCTATTGTTGAGGGAAATTAGACTTGCCTTACTATTTTTGCAGTGACCGGGATTGTCCAATGAGATAAGCAGCTTCCACCTTGAAGCTGCAAAAAACAGGCCGCGAGGTGCCTTCCTTCCAAATAATTAGGTACATCTTTACATTAAACTTTGCTTCACCCCGGGAAACCGCTCAGCCACTGTAGAGACTTCCACCTCGTTTTGATTCCTTCCTCGCCGATAGTTAGGCACAACTTTCTATTCAATTTTCTTCAACTGGGAACCGATTCAACCACTCTAGAACTTATATCTTGTTGATTTTTCTTTTTTTTCTTTATGCCTGGCCTTTCTGCTTACTTTGACTAATTTCGCCGATCAGGATGAATCTTGATTGAAAGAAATTGATGAACACAATCACAAAGGAACATTGAGGCCCAAGCGAGCACTCTAACCTGGAGCCTCCAGTGGCCATATCGTGAGTCTATTATTCTGGAAACTGAAGAAAGCGTAAAGGTGGGGGGTGGGGCATTGGCCCACGCTAGCCCCTCTTGCACCGTCACCGTTCAATCGTGGTTCTTAACAGTTCATTATGACACGGTGCAATGCGCAGGACTGCGATAGCTTAGGCATGTTTGGCTTAGGGCTCTTAGTACTGATAACCGCAGTTTTTGTGACGTCACAAGTCGAAGGGCGGAGTTTTGTTGAGAAATGTGCCATAAGTGAAACCCATAAGTTATAACCAGTCACCTATCGCTTGGAATGCCTTAGTTATGTTGCACACTAGTTCTATTTTGATTTTCATATTCTTTCTAATCTATCCGAGTCACATACGAGGCGAGACTAGCGTGAAAGTCTCGGTATCGTCTCGATTTTACAAATCTCTGATTCGTTCTCGAAATCTCGAATCTGTCAACCTTACAAATAAACAGTGAAATCGAGAATATTATAGCGTGAGTAATCTTTAACTTCTCATCCAACAAAGAAAATGAAAACTAGCATCAAATCCCTCGTTGAACCCTTCTTACTTGTGTTGAAATTCCGTCACTACTGCGTTCCATAAAGACCAATAGAAACGCTAGCTCAAATTTAATCTTTCCTTCATTTCAAACCTTGGCAGAGTTGATATTTAAGTATTGGAAAATTAGTTACATTGCCAACTTTGATCCACCATCGTGCTACGTAACAAGATAAGAATGTATGTGAACAGAGACGCGAGAACTCAATACAAATGGCGGTAAAGCTTCGGAGAGAGGATGACGTGGACAACATTGTCAAATTTCCGAATAATTTTATTCTCTTTCCTACAGCGTCTTTTGACCACATAACCGCAGCTATGCCTTGTGCATCGACAATGCAGTTAGGTCTTCTTAAATAGCGGACCTGTTCTTTCTTTTTTGGTTAGCATACCGCTTTGAACCTGGGGACGCTTCAAAGTGAATCGCATCGCTCTGCCTCGCATGCTATCCGCCTCGTGACGTAAGTTATGATAACAACACAATTTTCTCCCTGATCAAAGGAAAGCCAGGCTGGGACGTTTCAGGGCTTTTACGTCACTTTTTTAACCAGTTGTCAAAAACAACGGCTGGTTAGGAAGTTTCAGAATATTTTAACGGATGTTTAGACAGAATCGTTAGATAACAGTTTCAAGCCGCTCAAGCACCATCGCAGAACAACGTTAAGACTAACGTTGCTATATTGTCACTGACCACGGACAGGATTTCCATAATTCCTATTTCTCCCAGTGGGAGGTAAAAATCGGAAAATTGTGCAAAATAAATGTATTCCCTACAACTAAATGAACTTTTATCTCAGCGAACAATAAACAATGAATTAATTTGAATCGCGAAATTGCTAACTTCATGACCTTGTTGGTCCCTGGAACGATACATAGTGGAGGCACGTAGTGGTTCAGATACTTTTAAGCAGAAAGTGGACTTAAGACTAACAATGAATTAATTCGAATGTTTGGATATGACTTACATTCATTTCACCGGGAATGTTAGAAAAAGTTCCACACGGCTTAACAACAAATAAGAACCCTGTTGCTGTCAGTAATTTACATTATTTTCCCGGAATCCAAGGTGGGAAATTCACCTTCTTGTCCCTCCATAAGTATGTCTGAGACTAAAGACAGTCGAGTTGTTTCTAGTCCCTACTTACACAGAGACTTGTTTCCGTTCGTTGGCTCCAGAGTTTACGGGGAGTAAACACAGCGTAGCGCTCTGTGACCGCAGCATAACTGGACGAGTCCATTGTCAAAGTAGCGGTTCCAGCTATAGGTTCCATGAAAATAGTCTGTTTTTGTTTCGCGCATACATGTACCTACCTCCCCCTTCGGTTTTGGACATGTCAACGTGAGCTAGGTAGGTCTTACGTGATTACTTTGTAAGTACTATGATTCATTGTCTTACTATGAATATGTCTTACGTGCTTGAAGGTGCCGTAGACTATAAGTTCACGTCTACATACGTTGTCTACACGTAATTTACGCGTAGATTACATTGGGTTGTAGTTTACATAGACTACGTAGACAATCTAAAGTGCATTAAAATTAATTTTCAAGGGTTTCATGAAAGGAAAGTGACATGTTTAACTGTATTGGTTCCTAACGAAATGAAAAGAATCCTATTTACAACAAAATTTCTCTTCTCTTCTATCATCAACTATGGAGGAAGATAAATAGGATGCAAAAGGCAACAACAGATGGCAGTCGTGAGGTAAGAGTGGTATTTTCCCCATAAAACACTAGAATATTTCCTATATTAGGTTTCTTCCTAGGTGAGAAATTGTTCGAATTTGGAAGAAAGAGTATGAAAAGTTCTCCTCACACATCAGAAACTGATACGCAGTATAATTTTATTTTAATTCCACGGCGCCCTTTGCTAAGTTATCGCCTTTCGCCATGTTGTTTACATAGATTACGTAATCTAAGTGTACAAAATAGTCTACATGTAGAATGTAGACTATTGTTGTTTACGCGTAGACGCAATTCACTGAACTTAACGCAAGAAGTTTTTAAATCTACATCAAAGTAGTGCATTTGACTTCGTCATTTTTGCATTACTGGTAATTCACACATAAAGATACGATTATTTTAATTTAATTATTTTATTGAACGTAACTTAAGTTCTTTGTAACTAAAAATGGTTATAAAATAGCAATTGGTGAATTACCATCTATCGGTAAATATATTTGTGTGAGAAAATGAATGATTTCTTGTGAATTTTTCATATCATTGTTTTGTTATTATTATATATTAGATTTCTTTGTTTACACCTGAATCGTGCAATTAACCCCCCCGTCCCCAAAATAACTTTCACACTACCGATAGGATTTAGTTATGAAGCTGTTCACCAGGGAGTAAAAATCACTGCGCGCCATCTGTTGGTTGGCCTCAAAGGTCTCGCGACCATATTTTTTCATTTCCACCAGCCCACAGCCGGAAGTAGTTTATCTGTTACACGACCATCGATTCCAATTTGATCAAGACGTGAATGAATTTGCGATTACCTCTTGCTTAACTCCACAGTTTTGCCTCTTTCAAAGGTCTTCGCTGTGCTTGGAAGGACAACTCATGTCCTATTCAGCCCCGGCCCTAGGAATTTTAGCGCCCCATGCAATTTTACTTCAGGCCGCCACACCCCCCCCCCAAATATGTACAAAAAAAACGTAATGTATGAACAACTAAGCTTGTTATCCGTGGCAATTTCACATAGTATAACCAATTTTTAGCATAATAGAATGAAAGAATACATAATGTGAGAAGATAAGTTATTCATAAATAAGAAAATAATATATATTTAAGCCTAATATTAATAAAATATCTGTTGCGTTTACTCACCATAGTTTCTGCCGACGTGCAGAACTCTCAGCTCTCCTGTTTTGTTTCACTATTTCTTCATGACTATTTATACTGTACATAATTATATACATTTTCCAGAACTTTGTACATGAAGTAACATATCTTCACTTCATCACTATTTACAATAAACTATGTATGTACAATTATGTACGCCTCGTAAACCACAATTTCTTCATGATTACACTATTCACTTTGTACCTTCCCCCCCCCCCTTAAGTTGGAAAGCTTACAAATGAACTTTTGTAGCTTTTCTATTTACAAAGTCGAGAATAACAGAACCATAGTCTAATTTTTGACCAATTTCATGTTCAATTGAGATCATCGCAAGTCCTTCTAACCGTGATTCTCCCATTGTGGAACGTAAATAAGTTTTAATAAGCTTCAGTTTCGAAAACTACGTTCACCACTTGCAACTGTTACTGGCGGACTAAGCAGTATTATCAAAGCTACGGCTCATTTGGAGCGATACAATTGGCAAAATGTAGCGCAACACTTCAAGTGGAGGCGAATCATCTTCTATTAAGTGGAAAAGTACCTTCAGTTCATCGCATAACTCAGTGGCATAAATGAGGTGCAACCAGCAACGACAAAAACAGCGGATATTTGTACTTACTATTGCGTCTTGCGCGATACGGCAATACCTATCATCACCAACTTTCGCAATCAACACGCCAAAGAACAATGCAGCTCTGTTTCCGACTACCGAATTCGACACGTCAGTTTAACTCAATACTCGATATCAGGGGGCGGAGGACCAGTGGCGTAGCATGAACATTTCGGGTGGGAACGCCAAGTCCGAAGGAAGGGTCGGCCCTTTCTTGCTTAATAATTTACTTATGGTATTAGTCGCCACAGGTATTGTTTATTTGCCTGAAGTCAGCTGGGTTTTCAATAAAACATCATCCATGCATGTTTTAGCTAGAAAATTAGATGCCTCACTATGCCACAAATGTTTTGAACTCTGGTGTTTTATACCGTTTTTTATACCTTTATGCATGACGCAAGTAATTAAAAACCTACCTGAATCACAAGCGCCTCTGCACAACAGTAGACGTCATTGTTGTGGGCGATCCAACTACTGATTGATTTGGTTTATTTTATTTCGCTTTTCTACCACTTTTGGTTAATTGCGAATATGAATATGAGTGATGATATTGAAGAAGGAACACTCACAAAGAACACCTATGCTCACGTCGGGATTCGAATCAGGGGCCTCTGTCGTCTTGGCGCACTGTGCAAAGCAGAGTGGATGATCCAAATATCGTACACTCTACTGACGCAACGGTGCCAATTAGTAATTCAGACCACTGTTTATTACATCTTGAGAATGCTGATAAACATTTTAAAATAATTTTGCCCAGAGACCATTCGATGTTAAGAGTTTTCAAATGAATGCTAACCATTTCCATTGACACAATATTAAGTAGTTAGATAATAACAAAAAAATACAATAAAAAAAGTAATAGTTTTGTGGGTTAAGTGGTTACCTGGCGTTACCCCCACAGCCCCTATACGCCTTCATGGCGTGGTGCTAAGCACATTGGAGCACTTTACCTTTTTTTTACGGGTTAAGTGGTAGAGCAGCCACAGGCTGAATTTCTACCACGAGGACTTCACCAACTTATTGGACAAAAACTGTGTTGATCTTTTAGTTTCTAATGCACATCGCTGTTCGTGCGATAAATTATACAATGCAGTGGTCATTAAGAAGCGGTATATTTGAGTTTGGTAAAGTTACGTTAGTAACTATTGCGTATTGTAGCATCACATAGCACGAGTTGCATGAGCGCGAAGAGCGAAGAACCGGGTAGGAATTCTACCGCTGTCGTCTGCTTCAGAAGGCAGGAAGGGTCACATGAACCAATCACGGTAGACCTCTCTGCTCCGTACGCTGGCGTACGAGAGAGCATTTACGCGCGTGCTGTAGAAATCGAAGCTTTCCCTCCAGAAAAGCAGGAAGGAATATAGAGTCCTGTACGCCGAACCTGCTCGGCGTCCGGCCGGGAAAGGCATTGACAAGAGATGCTAGAACGAGTGTTGATAGTGGAGCGTTGCAAGCGGAGCGCGAAGAATAGCTATTATAATGCCATTAAGGTTCAACATATATGAAATAAGTCACGTTTTTATACACTTTGCCGCCCCCCTGAGCTTGCCGGCCCTGGTCCTATTGTATATTGTGGTGCCTAAAATTCACGACGTATCCACCAATTTGTTATCCTCAAAGTTCTTGTAAATAACAATAATCTCACTAGATGGTGCTAGTGTTAAGGAACATATAAACCGTCAAAACCTGATTGACCACATTGATCTAATGGTGCAAGTTATATTCGTTGACGCAAAATAACGCTGCTGTTTCAAACTGGAGATATGGGATTTGTTGTGTATAATCTAGTGTATGGATATCCAATATACCCTGCCAACCTACTGGAAATTGAGTTATTTCCGGTTTTTTTCATTAAAATTAAATTGCACAAATCGGTAGACGAAATTCATCTCAAGCAGACGGTTCTTAACACTTGACGAAAATTGACTCCTCAAACTTGCTGACAACAAAATACTTAACCCCCTTAACCACTTGTATGGATCATTTTCACAATTAGAATTCTAATAATGCTTACGTTGTTAAGTTAGGATACCAGGTTTAGGGCTGTTAGCAATCCACGACGTGTTTGTAGCTGGATGTGCTCCATACGTATCAACGTCAAACATAGTAGTAGGCAAATTGTCCATAATTATTGTACAACCTGTCTTAAGCAAGGGAATTCTGTTGATGCGAAGCTGGTACTGCCCTCTGTGTATAGACAGTTTTTATTTCAATTCAATTCACATCGTGATAAAAATACTAAATAAAAATGGTGATGGGCAATTCGCCTACTATTTCTTTTGCTATTGGGTGTAAAGTTAAAGTCCTGATTCGAACCCCACTTTACTTCAAAGAAAGTTTCGAAAGATCAGTTTTTCCTCTAACAATCACATGTCAAGTCAACGTGGAGTCCAGTAAATTGTCCCCTCAAACCTTTCCCACCATTACCGTGCGCTTTAGGAACTGACAACACTTGTCAAGTCCACGTGGAGTAAATGAGATGTTGCCATTCAGTTTCTATAGAGATTTCATAACGTGTGGTTGCGGTTATCTTTTCTGAGTTGTGTTATTGTGTCGTGCTCATTTTTATATACAACTAGCTGATTCCTTCTAGTTGTGCTTCTATTAGGCAGGAAAATAATGAATTTTAATTATAGTGTAAAATGAACTTGGAGTTGAACGCCACTAGGAGTGTCACTATTCATCTCAGCGACCCCGAAAACTATGGATTCCACACTAATATCGGTCGTTTTCGATTATTTTTACATGTCACCCCCTTCCAACCCTCACGCCTGGGGGTGTCTTGGAGTTGAACGGCATTGGTAGTGTCACTATTCATCCTAACGACCCCGAAAACTATGGATTACACACTAATATCGATCGTTTTCGATTATTTTTAAATGTGACCCCTTCCCACCCCTCAGGGGTGACATGAGTGTCTTGGAGTTGAACGGCATTGGGAGTATCACTATTCATCTTAGCGACACCGAAAACTATAGATTCAACACTAATGTCGATCGTTTTTTATTATTTTTACATGTCACCCCCTTTCCAGTGTAGTAGTGTATTTGGTATGTGTACCGTTTGCACTACGTTCCGCAGCGGTGTATGTGCGGTGTATGGTCACGTGGTGCGTGCTAACTAATCAAATGACCGTTTAAATCAGCAGACAGGCATTTGTTGAATCTTCTGGACTTGAACACCGCTTTCCGTGTAATTGGTTGAACGTCATTTCCTTGCACCACCGTGACACTGGAATACACATGCACTACACCGAGTGTCAAAAACCGCATTTGTTACAACCTGTCCCGCTTCCTGCGCTTGCTGATTCCACACGCAGCATTGCCGCTGAAGACCGCGTGAACTCCGTGCTGGAGACAGTGTTGCCACAATATGAGGGCAGAATTTCCCTTTCCAAGGGGCAAAATTTCCCTTTTTGGACCAATTTTTCCCTTCACCTAAGCAAATTATATAATAATAATAATTAGTAGTAGTATCAGTAGCAGCATTATTAGTGGTGGTGCTGGAAGCAGTAGTAGTACGTACTTAGTATTCTGTGGGTCCATGTTCGATTAATAGAAAATATTAAAAAAAAAAAATCACATTTCAGTTTCACTTCCTGGCCACATGTTCCAGGTCAGGAATCCATTTAAAAATCGTTAATCCTCATCGTTGCTATTTATCCAAAGATGCATAAAAGCAACGTACAATAAAGTTAAAGGAGCAGAAACAAGTTGGAATAGCAAAATAAATAAATAAAATAACATGGATATGAAATTAGCATCAACTGTAGTAATGTACAGGGTGGGAAATAACCTTTTGCTAGGGGTCAACAGTAAAAAGTAACAACAATTAAGAAATTATGGTAATACCAAATGTTTACTACGACAATTGTGGGTACAAAAACAAAATTAAAAGTTAGTATGTCCGCCGTTTGCTTCTCTCACAGCACGAAGATGATCAGAAGATTCGCAAACAAGTCCGTATTCCATTCCATGTCACGGAGGACTTGTTCCAGATGTGCAAGGAGTGTTGGCCGGGAATAGCGGTCCGGTCCGCGTTCCACTATCATCAAGGACTCAACTGCGTCCTTCAGAATAGCCCCAAAGTGCTCCGCTGCATTCAGGCCCGGTGATGCACCTGGCCATTCAGAACTGCTGAAGAAGTCAATGCCAGTTCGCCGAAGAAGGTCTTGGTTTTAGCATTTGCCTTGAAGCAAGGGGCTTTGTCGTGAACTAACTTTTAATTTTGTTTTTATAACCACAATTGTCGTAGTAAACATTTGGTATTACCATAATTTCTTAATTGTTGTTACTTTTTCCTGCAGACCCCTAGCAAAAGGTTATTTCCCACCCTATAGAGTCAGATGACCTTAAAATTTCCCTGAAATTGTGGTATTTTTCATCAAAATTCCATTTTCCCTTTTGGCTAAAATTTCTGTCCGAATTTCCCTGTAAACGGGAAATTTCCCTCCATGTGGCAACACTGGCTGGGGAAAACCGAGGCCAGGCTGTGAATAAAATCAGCGGAAATGCATAAATATACACAATTCCCCTTCCTGAATGTTCCAGCTAAGATGACACTAAGGACACAAGCAAATATCACCAGAATAAATTCCATCCTGGATACTTTAAAACTTATAGTACTCACGACCACGCTTACAAAACAAGCTTCTTCAACAAGACACAAACAAAACACGTGAGTTAGACCGCAACGTATCAACAGCGCATACGTAAGCGCCTTCCATTCGCTCCTCGCTTCCCAGCAGACGACTTTTTCCCCGTTTCTCATTGGCACCGAAACTGTCCAGCCATCGGTAACGCGGGAAGCGGGACATGTTTTAACAAATGTGATATAGACAGGGCTTATAACACAGACATAACGTAAAGGGAAGCCAACCATAACAGGTACTCACTCGGCTCAGTACGGCAACATTTCACTCGACCAACATTAATATAATTTTCTGCTATTTATATTACCTTGTGAAATTAAGTTAAAACTCTTATTAATTCAAGAAGACGTTAGAATGACTGCATAAAAATTCAGCCGTATAAGAGTACTACTAAATTTCTTAACTACACTTTCTGATTATCAACCGACTTTTCGCTCAGGCGCACGCCTTACTACACTCTGTCCCCGGAATCCGTGGACCAATGCCGCGCATAGCGGTAGAGAAGGGGAGGAAATCGAGTGGGCAGAGCGAAGTAGTACACACTGCTGCGAAGGCTGCAGTCGCTTCCCCCCCCCACACACACAATCCAGTTCCCTCTCACGTGTTCATTGGCGAAGCCGTCTCGCGCCGTGAAGGGGAGGAAAGCCACTGCAGTTATAGTCGACGCGCTAGCTACGTTAACGACCGGATGGCTTTGAAGTCCACGGAGTGCGCCCACCAGCTGCAACAATCACATTCAACGCACAGTGTTGCCAGACATCTACTCTACGTCACCTTCTCCCTCCGCCTTCCCACGGTCTCCACATTGAAGTTGCAAAGTACGGCAACAGCGTATCCGCAGTCATGTGACTGAGACTCCACGTGGAGTAGACGAGCAGAATGACAGCTGCGCCCATTGGCTGAAGGTTGAGTGTGATTGGACGAAAACAACTCGCCCGCTATTTATCCCCACCCACGCTCGTGGCGGCGGCTTTCTTCAGTTCTTCGACGTTAATGAAGTAAACATGTGGACTATTGTCGAGACGCGCTAGCAAGCGGCGTGGAACCACCCACTCTGGTAGCGACACGCTGTTGCCGGATTGACCTACTTCAGGATTTTCGCGAGCCCACAGAAACATGAGGAAGGCTGAACTACTGCAGCTCCTTATGTTACACAAACCCCAGTTCCCCATATATCGAATAGACAAGATTGCAGAAGAAGCGGGACATACGGTGGTCCGTCTCCCGCCTTATCATTGTATGTACAATGCAATCGAACTTATTTGGGCACAGGTCAAAGGGCTGGTAGCACAGAGGAACACTTCGCCACCTTTTACACCGTCTAAAATTTTGCAATTGACAGAACAGGCTATCGGGGATGTGACAGCAGATAGGTGGCGTTCGGCTATAGAACACGCAAGGAAGATTAATTCCGAAGCATGGGAAAAGGAGGGAGTTGAAGAGCAGCAAATGGAGGATTTTGTAATTTCACTTGGGCGGGAAGACAGCAGTGACAGTAGTAGCTCAGATGAAGATGTTCCTTTACCAACCAACAATGAAGATGATCTTGGGATAGCGCCACTGCAATGGTAGCCGGTAAGCAAAAACAACTGATTCTTTAACTACTACTTCTGTTCTTTCATTCATTTTTTATGTTTTTACATACAGATAGCGCAAAGCATTAATAACACGTGTACCAAATGTATCATTAATGTTAAGGAAATCGAGCAATTGCCAAGCGTTTCGTTGTAATTTATTGAACTCTGTATTGCCAGAGCCTGTATTCTCATATAGCTCCCAAATTATCACACTTCACACACCCGCATGTGCCTCCCCGATGGCACAGTGGTAGGGTAAGTGTTGTTGCCTTGTAATCAAGTAGTCCTGGGTTTGATACCCTGTCGAAGCACATAGCGGTTCGGATCCCACTTCCAACTGTAGGTCCATTCCAGATTGGCCGTAGTGTGCATAAAGTGGACTTTAAAACACCAACTCAATCAATCAATTCACACACAATTCATTTGTTCTTGATAAATTCTTCTCCGTAATACAGTAACTCAGTTCTGTAAAATTCTGTTATAGAAGTGAATTTTTCTAGGTTCCTCAAAATATAATTTAAAAACGTGTTAACGAAACGAAGTTGTACGTAATTTGTTTATACGTAATTTGCCCTAATTTTTAAGAAATACATTTCATTTGTACGTTCTGAAGCTTCAACAATCGCGGCGTGACAAAGAAGGCAAAGAGAGGCGGCATGAAATCAAAGGAGAACGATTTGCCATAGTGTTGTTCATAACACAAGACGTATTTTCTTTTGTTGGTAATTGTGATACAATACAACGTAAGTAAAAAGATGCCGGTAGCTGATGCTTGCAATGTACCATAATAAAAACACAACAAAGGTTCTTTCAGTGAAGGTTTTCGGTTGCTGTATAGAGCAGGAAGATAAAATGTTTCATGCTTGCCAGAATGTAAAATTCACACTGGAAGTTAACGTCAACCTACAAGAAACTTCAGATTCAAACTCCTAGATTCGTTAAATTATCACTTTACGACGGAAATAACATATATTAGCATAGTGATACGTACTTGCTTAATTTCGCGTAACGCTTTTTTCCCGAACTTGCCAACAGCTGACTAGCCTGTCCGTGTGTTTGTGCGAACGTGGCAACGTAGAAACCCCCCAGCCACATGGCAGCCAACGAGGAGACAGAATTTGGTCACGTTCTGCCGTTCTGCGTTCTGATTGCACGCCGCTTCTTATCGCGTCCGTACTTTTTTTTGTATATGTGTGTGTGTGTGTGTGCTTAGAATATATAGCAAATGGTTTCTAAATCATGTGTAAATGTTATAAGATTTAATGGCCTAGGTTAGAACAATGTTCTAAGGTATTTGAATCGAAATCATTAGTTTGTTTATTAACTGGTAACATATACAAATTTACATAGGTCGGTGTTACATAGTCCTTGTCGGTGTTTCAAATCCTCCTTTGATTTACTATGCTTGCCTAACGTAACCAAACCTAACCTAACCTTATCGGAAATGGTTCGTGGGGCTATCCGTGAATGGTTTGTGGGGCTATCCGTGTATGGTTCGTGGGGCTATCCGTCAGCTACCCATGCATAATATATAAATTCCACCAGTGACGAACACGATAGTAGGTATTTTTCAGTGAAGAAGGTTGAAACACTGCATACTCACAACGTGAGTCAAGATGTGCCCGCCATATTGTGTGTTCCGGAAGCGAAGAAAGGGATAAAAAAATCACTCTGTATGTAAAAAATTGTTTGTTTTCGTGTAAAAAGCATAATGGCACCTTGAACTATGTTCCGCAATACACAATTGTTAAGTACGAACCATGTGAAACACAAAATATCCGGTTTAAATGTGTCTCCGATATAACGAACTGTTACCAACGTTTTATTAATAGTAAATTGATTTAACTAGAAATTAGTTAACACACGTGACTCTACACGTTTAAAAGACACTTCCACTGAGATATCTACTTTAAAAAAGCCTTGCAGAGGCAAATCTTTCACTTAAATTTCAACTCTGCTATTTGCAGCAGATTAGAAACAAGAAATAGTCACAAGATTATTCACATAATGCGTTGAAAATCACAAACTTACACTTACATTAAAGTCATCTTTCATTACATTAAAGTCATCTTTTCTTCATTCTTCAACCGCAAGAAAGAAAGATAATCTCTAACTTTTCCCATCGTTACCAACTCGCTTATTTTTGAGGAGTTACCAACCTCGCACAGAAAATTATCATATGACCATACAGGCCCTCCTATGCGTGTGATAACACTTGAAATCTTCTTTGACAATGACTAAATAACATTGGGTAAAACGAACATGTACATAAATTAAACACAGAAGTAATAAGTCTTTTGCTACGACATAACTTGGGTCGTTGCACGTTTTATATTTATAGAATTTCAAAGATAGCGATCGTTTGCAAAACCCGAAAAAGTGGCACTTTTTTGTTCTCACGGCGATAAAGAATAGGAAACATACTCAAACAACATTTTGGTTACCATAGACGAGCGCTAAATTTTGATGTAACTCGTTTTTATGTACGTCTACTGGTTAATTTTTAATTGGAGTCCAAACTGGAGTATCTATAATTTTTAATACGACAGTAGGTAGTTTGTATTATTGAGAATTTCTAGAACGAGAAATTTCATACCTATCCGAAGTTCCGATGTACCTCGTCTTTTGCATAACATTACAGTGGATATGTAGAACAGATGAAATGTAATTTCAAGCTTGTGCTCTCTGTTATTCCCTGAAGCTACGAAAAAATCCTGAAATGTAGATTGAATAATACATACTGAACTGACAACTCAAATTCGGACATTGATTCTGTTCTCCTGCGGATATTGACTCGTACGTTAGTTAAACAGCCGCTAGGGGAAGTTTTGGCGACAAATCATGAGCCAGAACGGACTAGAAAAAAATAACTTCCTGTGTTATTACCAGAGTGCACTGTCAGCGAGCTCGGTTCATACAGATGTCATCAGAATGATTATGTCCCAGCATGTAAGCAAGGTGTTCGTTTTATTTACAATGCCCAGGAGAATGAATGTATGAAAACAGAATCTAACTGAAAATATTGTCCAGAGATGGCGCTACGGATTATTTTATAACTCGTAAGTTAGTAAACACACCAAATTATAGCCAACTCTTATGCAATCAAGGTGATATTTGTGGAAGATACGGCGTACTTTATTCTACAAATATGTAACCCTTGATTTTAAAAAGTAGTTAAGATTTCTTCACACTTTTAGCATTTCACACTAGTAAATACGTTGTTAATTTTAAGAAAAGCTTGTGAAAATAATTTTTATTAGAGTATCCGCGTTCTCGTTTGGGTTTTTGTACTTAGGAGTTTGTCTAGCATAACATTAGAAAAGGGGAAAATGCGAGTTGGCGGGGTGAAACAGTGCACGCTGCTGTAAACGGCTCGTAGCTGCCCAGATAACACGAAAGTAGGCGCTGGCTTACTTGTAGCTTGTCTAAACCAGTTGGATATGGCAAGCTTGAATCAAGCTGGTCAAGCTTGCAGCTTTCTGTAACATGCTTGGTGCAAGCGTGTCATGTCAAGCTTGCTGTAATTTTGACACGTGGTAATTATTAGGCTTGATTCAAGATTGATTATCACGTCATATCTGTTAATACAGGGTGTTTCATAATAGAGTAAACAACTTTAAGAATTTATTTCGAGTAAACTTCAATGATGGTTTTGCTTTAGTTTACTTCGCTTCTTATGCCACTTTTGGCTAATTTGCGAAGATGGGGATGAGTGATTGAGTTTAAGTTGATGAATGGACACTCACAAATATCCAGGCCGAGATTCGAACCCAGGACTCCTGGCGTCGTAGTGCGATGTGCTAACCACTCCGCCACGGGGTCCGGCTCGACTAAACTACATGGAATACAACAATGATATGTGTTATGTATCAATCAGTAATACTTCAAGTTTCTGTGAATTACTACCAATGGCTACAAATGATCAATGTCGCTTCCATCCAGTTATGCGAAAGACATCTCATCGAAATTACAGTTCTTGCCACTCTTTTACCAAGAACTCCTCGTCCACCAAAACAAGTGCGTTTCTTATTCTCTCCTTTAGCTGTTGAACATTCTGCGACAAAGGTGGCACATAGACGTTGTGTTTCACAAATCCACAAATGCAGCAGTCTAAGAGTGTTAGGTCTGGAGACCTGTGAACGTCGCCATTTTCTTTAACGCTACACCAGCGCCACAATGACCGTGTTTACAAAAGTCTTGCGGATGAAAACAAAACTTGAAGATTTTCTCGTTGTTATACAACAAACCTCATTGTTGTTTCAAATATTTTTTTAACACTAAACCTGATAGTTTGCTTACTCTGTTACGATACACGCTGTATTAAACGGACTGTCATATTGTACAGTCACGAACACTTCTGGGTAATAACAATTCCATTAACTTGCAATGGAAACGTTACAACCCAGAAGTGTCCATGACTGTACATAAATAAGGCAATCTACGTACTTAGTAGATTGGTAATTCTAGTTTCCATTTTTAAAATGATAAATAACATTAATTAGTTTGTTGTACGATTAAATCACAGTAGTGATTGTTATTTATGGATCACAGTGATGAAGCTAGTTCTGTATACTATATCCCAGGAAACTCGGGAGCAATGCTTCGCATAGCGGCAGCAAAGAGGAAAAAGTGAGTGAGTGGAGCGAAGCAGAACACGCTGCTCGAAGGTTGGTAAATGCAGCCGCTTTCCCCCCTCGACGCAAGCCCGTTCCCTCTCACGTGTTCGTTGGTGGAGCCATCTCGCGTCACTACTTGCGCAGAGACGTGTTTTCGTTCGCTTGCTCCAAAGATTACCGGGACAGAGTATAAATTTGGTAACATTATTGTTTAAATAGTTATTCAGAAAAATAAAAATTTTCACTTACAAAATGTAGACAAGAATGATGATGTAATCGATATCATGTTTATATTAATATGCGTGCTAAATGAGTAATCAGACGTGTGTGCCTGTTGGAAACAAGCCAACTGGGATATGATTCATATAAGAGTCACATTTTACGCCACACTCTAATTCACATTAATGTATATCTTCTATATTTATATATATAAATGGATGTATTTGTGTGGGGGTGTATATATATGTTTGTTCCGGCATAACTCTCGAACGCCTGGAGCAATTTCAACCAAACTTGGTACACGTATCACTTGAAATCTGGAAATAAATACTGTGAGGATAAGACACCCCTGGCGGAGCTGTCCTGGTTGCGGACAGTTCATGGAGCGAACAGGGCATGAAGCGGACACAACTTGGTTGACATGTTATGTAGTGAACTAATCAGTTAGAAAATCTAAACCTCCCGCCCCCACGCGCTGCTGGCAGGCAGCAACCAGTTCATAGAGCGGACACATGTTCATCGACCTCCCCCGCTCCGCTGGAAATTGTGCTACTAAAGGGTGCATGGATTTGTATTTACGTCCACTTTGTGCCAAACAAAACTTGTACATATCCTTACATTGAAGTGCGAAAAGGTCTATACTTAATGACAGCCGGGACTGCGTTTCTTCTTCACATTCTGGCACATTATTCTGAAGGTGAGCCTGTCGTAGTGCCTCGCAATGAGACAAGGGGTCCAAAGACCCAAGATAACCGTACTCGACCTTCAAAAGTTATTTACATGGTATCAATCCAGTTTCGGAAGGAGGACATCGTCTTTAGAAATTTAGTCCTAGTTCCATCAGCAGTATTAACGAGTATCCGTTGAACATTGCACACGGTTTACCTTTCCTAGTCTCTACGATCTCCATATTCTTAAATTTTGGAACTTACTTAACAGGAACGAACAGCAAGGTTAATCGCACAAGAATGAAATAAGCTCACAGGAGACAGGACAGGAAGTATGAAGCTTCCCGGTTGGCGGGGGAGGTCAATGAACACGTGTCCGCTCCATGAACTGGTTGCTACCTGCCAGCAGCGCGTGGGGGCGGGAGGTTTAGATTTTCTAACTGTTTAGTTCACTACATAACATGTCAATGAAGTTGTGTCCGCTCCATGCCCTGTTTGCTCCATGAACTGTCCGCTAACAGGAGGACACGCCCCTGGCACCCCTAGGGGTGGGGTGACATGTAACAATAATCGAGAACCAATGTTATTAAATTCAGCACAGATAGACATCCGTGACTCTATGCAATCCGCACAACGGTAGTGTTTCTCGGGGTGTCTAACATTCAGGCTGTGTTGCGAATGGAATCCATAGTTTTCGTGACACTCCCAATGCGTTTCAACTCCAAGTGCATCACCTATCGGCATGGGGGGTGGGGGTGGGGGTGGGGAGAGGGGGTGAAAAAGAAAATGCCACAAATGACCTAAGGTCTAAATCACCATCCCTGAGACCTTCTGTAAACAAACGGTCTCACCGATTCGATGTATCACTCCGCTTCAGCTGATCCATGACCGCAATCATCTGCTGTTACACTCATAGTTCGCCGCACCTATTAATTTTATATAAGAGCCTCTGAATGTGAGAACCCGTTCTCAAAACATCAGACAAATATGCAGCCGCATACATTGTTACTCTCCCGGCCATTCTCTCTTTCATAACCCTTAAAACTGCAGACACTGACACACCACTGCACTGGGATACGAACTTAACCACTTCATTTACTGGTTTCTCAGGATACTACTGACAGAACATTACATAAATATTCAGTAGAATCTGTTTCTCACCCCTTTTCAAAGGCTGTCCTTGCTGGTGTTTTGAAAACAAGCTCGGAGTAAACGGAGACTTTCCCTCACGCATAGAACTCGGCATGTTATTTTTCTAAGGCTAAGTCAGGCAATATTACTAAGTTGCACTACTTCCTTGCTGTTCACATGATTATTTTTAGAAAATAACCAATGTTATAAAATATCATTATGTACACAAATCTCTAAGCTCATTGAAAGTTACAATGCACATTCCTACAAAATGTTCACACTTATCTTGCCTTGCCATGTCACCAAGTTATTTTACGAAGTGCACTATATTTGGCGGAACAAAAATCGTTATTAGGATGCTTGTCCAAGTTTCCAACCGCAATAAATTTACGAACTTTTTGTCTTGTTTTGATCATCATCAATATATTTATTGGACTTACAGCAATGCTTATGGCTGTTTATGCCCATTATATATTTTATTTACATAAGATACAATTTACATAAAATGTACAAACAAATTTCAAATACACTCCTATCTATATCAAACCTTAGAAATATACATTACCATGTTATATCATTTTGTCTAAAAAATGCAAGTAAAATATATTCAAAGAAAGAAGCCAAATTTATGGGAAATGATTACTGGTGCAAAGAGTTAACCATAAAGGTGAAGCAATAAGTAAAAAAAGAAAGAGCATTGGGTTTAAAGTGAGACGTCATTTGCGGCAGCGTATCCCATACTACAAATTTGCCATTGTTTTACCTTACGTAATGAATCCTGTAACAACGCTGGATTTTCGTGTGGATTATTTTACTTCTATGAGTTTGCAATGCTTTCTGCATGCAGGTGGTTTTGTTTACAGAAGGTGTCAGGGTTTGTGATTTGAACTATAGATTAGTGTCGAATCCTTAGTTTTCGGAGTCACTAAGCTAATTGGTGACATTCACGATCACAAAATTAGTTACATTTTACACTATAGTTAGAATTCATTATTTTCCTGGCTAATAGAAGATTGGGATAAATAAATACCCGGGCAACGCCGGGCAATCAGATAGTCTGTAATAATTAAAGAGCCTGACAAGAGTAACCTATATTTTACAATCGAAGTACACTCTGTCCCGGTAACGAAAACTAGTCTCTGCGCAAGTAGTGACGCAAGACAGCTCCACCAATGAACACGTGAGAGGGAATGGGATTGCATGGAGAGGGGAAGCGACTGCAGTTACCAGTCTTCGAGCAGCGTGTACTGCTTCGCTCCGCACACTCGCTTTCCCTCCTTCTCTACTGTTATGCGCGTAGTTGCTCCACAGATTCCCTGTAGAGTGTGTGCGTGTGTGTAGCCCATGTATATACATACATACATATACACACACACACACTGACAGCAATTTAAGGACGGATTTTTAATATCACATTCGAAAACTGTTACACACGTAAAATAAATGTCCCGTTGATCATTTGCATCATACCTAAGAGGTCTAGTCACGAGATGTTATTATATCCCGATTTCCGATAACTAGAGTTGACGAGCTGTATCTTTGCGGGTGAACCCTGCGCAAGCCTGGCTGCGCAGTAGCAAGGGGGAGGAGCTATCGCCTGGGCGTCATCATCCTTGCGTTCTGTCCTTGCTGTCGACCACCCAAAGGGCGAGTAGGTGGCAACTGCATAAACGCATCTCTCTCACACACTGCGCGGAGTAGTCAAGGCCACCCGCAAAGATACAGCTCGTCAACTCTAGTATTCGACGTACCCTTCTCCGCCCCCCTTCCTCCCTGTGCCCCTTACTCCCCAGAAAGGCCCATTAGTTCCAGGCTAAACCAATGCATTTGTTATCAATAGGCGCAAAATCTACATCTCAAACTGAAAAAGTGTTTGTAATCAATAAATTGCGATTACTCGACCCGACCCCCCGCCCACCCATCCCCCCTCCGAATACATACAATAAACTTCGTAATACAACCTGTTCATTCACTCCATGCATTTTAATGCAGAAACGCGACTACCTTATGCATTTTATTAACCATTCCGAGAACAGTTATCTTCTTGTGAAGCTTTAAAGGGGCACTGTATGATCAATTCAACATTTTCTACTGGTTCCTGCTGGGAAAATTGTCAATTTTCGCTTGTAAATCTGTAAAACGTTCCTACGAGGACAACAATATAGTATTTTTTTCTTTCAGAAGTTCCTACTGAGGGGTCAGCGAGTGGGGTAAGTCATATTTCATGCGTTTAGTGAAATCTTTTGATACATTTTCGGATACCACCACTCAGTAAGATGAACCAATATCCAAAATTATAAAAATAATATTTCAAATTAACTAACAATTCTGCTAATAGTTAAGCAACATTTTTCTCACAGTTTCTGTGCAATGAAATATGAAACTTGACACTGTTGATTAAAAATACTCTCCCAGATTTGTAGCTACAAGTGAACAATTTGTGTCACGGTTAGAACAGATGAAGCACTGCTTATTTACTTAATAAGAAATTTAATTTCTGTGAATTGAGCAATTATCAATAACTTACTGCATTGTGGTGCCTGTTTACATGACAGTGACAGTTATAGCTAGCTACCCTTGTGTAGTAGTTGTGGTGTCTAGTGTGTTTGTGTTTATCTTGTGTAGTAGTTGTGATGTGCTTGTATGTGGGTTTGTCTTGTGTAGTAGTTATGCTGTCTAATGTGTTTCTATTTGTCTTGTGTAGTATCGGTGGTGTGTATGTATGTGTCTTGTGTTGTAGTTGTGCTGTCTAGTATGTTTGTTTTGCGTAGTAGTTGTGCTGTCTAATTTGTTTGTGTTTGTCTTGTGTAGTAGGTGTGGTGTGTTTGTGTTTATATTGTGTTATAGTTGTGATGTGTTTGTGTGTGCCTTGTGTAGTAGTTGTGCTGTCTAATGTGTTTGTGTTCGTCTTCTGTAGTAGTTCCTCCATTCATATTGGGGGTTAGGCGTAGACCTGACAACTCTGCACTGTAAAAAAAATGTCAAGAAACAGCAATATAAGGCCATGGATGTTCCCAAGGTAAAATATTCCGGAGGTAAAATAGTCCCCCGTTCGGATCTCCGGGTGGGGACTACTTTGGGAGGTCCCTGGACTAAGGATAAGATCTACGTTAGGAATAAGGATATTAAATTAGGCACCTGGAATGTTCTGAGCCTTTACCGGCCTGGGGCATTTCAGTGTACAGTTAATGAGATAGTCAAGTATAAATTAGATGTAGTAGCTGTCCAGGAAGTTAGGTGGCCAGGAGAAGGGAATTGTAAAACTAAAAATTATACTTTTTTCTATGGTGGTACTGAAAATCATAATTTTGGAACAGGCTTTTTCATAAATAATAGAATTATCTCTGCTCTTAAAACAGTAGAATTTATTAATGATAGGATATCATATGCAGTTTTACAGGGTAGGTGGTGTAAAATTATTTTAATAAACGTACATGCACCAACGGAAGATAAAGATGATAATACTAAAGATGATTTTTATACAGAGTTAGAACAGGTCTTTGATGAATTTTCTCAGTATGATATGAAAATTCTGTTAGGTGAGTGTAATGCACAGATTGGCAAAGAAGAGACATTTAAACCCACGATTGGTAAAGAAAGCCTTCATGAATTAAGTAATGAAAATGGTATAAGATTGATTACTTTTGCAACCTCAAAGAATTTAATTGTGAAAAGTACCACTTTTAAACATAAAGATATCCATAAATATACCTGGTCTTCTCCAGATGGTAAAACACATAATCATATAGATCATATTCTCATTGATAAGAGAAGGCATACTAGTATAATTGACGTTCGTACACATAGAGGTGCTGACTGTGCCAGTGACCATTATTTAGTAATTGCTAAATTAAGAGAAAGACTCTCAGTGATAAATCATAAACAACAAAATCTAAAAGTTCTAAAATTTGATACAGGAAAGTTTACTGATGAAAGAATTAAGAAAGATTACCAAATTAAACTGTCAAATAGATTTGATGTTTTGCAGGATTTAAATGATGATGAAAATATAAATGAAACAGACGTAAATAAGAATTGGGAGCACATACGTAATGCAATAGAATCAGCAGCTAAAGAAAGTATAGGATACCATAAACCGAGAAAAAGTAAGCCATGGTTTGATAATGAATGTCATAATCTAATGGAATAAGAAATCAGGCTAGACTTAGGTGGTTAAATAACTCTGATGATACAAATCTAAACAATTATAATACAATAAAGCGAGAAGTTAACCGCACGTTTAGAAGTAAAAAAGGAGATTACTTGAAAAGCAAAATTAACGAAATTGAAAACAGCAAAAATAAAAATATCAGAGATTTACATAAAGGTGTAAATGAGTTTAGAAAGGGGTGGCAACCTAAAGTAAACTTGATAAAAGATAAAGACGGTGATTTTCTAGCTGACCCAAGCGATATTCTAAATAGATGGAAGAACTACTTTAATGACCTTTTAAATGTCCATGTAGGAGATAAATTAGAAGTGAATGAAGTACACACAGCAGAACCTTTAGTTCCAGAACCTAAGTTGACTGAAGTTAAAGATGCTATTAAAAGGCTAAAGAATAACAAAGCACCTGGCATTGATTTAATACCAGCTGAGTTAATTAAAAATGGTGGAAATTCATTAATATGTCAAATTCATAAATTAATTTGTTTAATATGGAATAAAGAAGAAATCCCTCAACAGTGGAAAGAATCCATAATTGTTCCTGTGTTTAAAAAAGGTGATAAAATGAACTGCAATAATTACCGTGAAATTTCTCTACTCTCAACAACATATAAAATATTATCTAACATTCTTTTAACAAGACTAACCCCATATGCTAATGAAATTATAGGTGATTATCAATATTGGATTTAAACGCAACAGATCAACTACAGATCAAATTTTTCACATCAGACAGACACTTGAAAAAAGTGGGAATATAATCAAAATGTCCATCAGCTATTCATTGATTTCAAAAAAGCATATGATTCGGTCAAAAGAGATAAATTATATAATATATTAGTAGAGTTTGGAATACCTAAGAAGCTTGTTAGTATGATAAAAATATGCACGAGTGAAACGGAAAGTAAAATTCGAGTGGGTATTAATATGTCTGACAAATTTACAATTCATGATGGGTTAAAACAAGGAGATGCATTATCTCCACTGCTCTTTAATTTTGCCTTAGAATATGCTGTTAGGAAGGTAAAAGAAACTAAAGAAGGACTAAAATTAAATGGTGTGACTCAGTTGTTAGCATATGCAGATGATGTAGACTTACTGGGGGATGATGTGAATACAATTAAGAATAATGCCAAAATATTTTTCAATACTGCTAAAGAGATAGGTTTGGAAGTTAACAAAGAGAAAACTAAATATATGCTTACAGGCCGAAACCAAGTGTTAGGTAATAATCAAAATCTAATTATTGATAACAACTCGTTTGAACCAGTTTGCAAATTCAAATACTTAGGAGTAATATTAACAAATGAAAATTATATTAAAGAGGAAATAAAAAGTAGGCTTAATTCAGGAAATGCATGTTACTTCTCTCTTCATAAACTTTTGTCTTCTCGTTTAATATCTAAGAAACTAAAAGTTAAAATATACAAAACAGTAATTTTGCCTGTAGTATTATATGGGTGTGAAACTTGGTACCTTACATTGAAAGAGGAACATGAATTGAGAGTATTTGAAAATAAGATCCTTAGGAAAATATTTGGACCTAAAAGGGATGAGGAGACAGGTGAGTGGAGAAGGTTACATAATTTAGAACTACATAATTTGTATTCATGTCCAGATATTATTAGATTAATTAAATCAAGAAGACTTAGGTGGGCAGGCCATGTGGCACGAATGGGAGAGGAAAGAGGAGTTTACAGGATTCTTGTTGGGAAACCTGATGGTAAGAGACCTGTAAGAAGGCCAAGACGAAGATGGAGGGACAACGTCGAGATGGACCTAAGGGAAATCGGTAGGGATGGAAAAGAGTATATAGATCTTGCTGAAGATAGGGACAGATGGAAGGCCTGTGTTGCTGCAGCCATGAACCTTCGGGTTTAAGAAGGCTAGAGAGTTAGTTAGTTAGTTAGTGAATTGAGCAACATTTTCCTCACAGTTTCTGTGCAATGAAATATGAAACTTGACACTGTTGATTAAACATAACTACCTTAAAATACTCTCCCAGATTTGTAGCTACAAGTGAACAATTTGTGTCACGGTTAGAACAGATGAAACACTGCTTATTTACTTAATAAGAAATTTAATTTCTGTGAATTGTCAACTGATGAAGAATACATTACGTACTTACGAGAAGGAGAGAAAGTAATTGACCTTTGAGTATTCTAGTGGAGTTGAGGGGGGAAATGTAACATTTAAAGGAGATATTATTTTTTGGTGTGACGGGTGCGACACAATACAAAACAAAAGTAAATCAAAAGGTTAACATAGACAAATATTAATTATGTAGAGGGTGTTTCAAAGAAAGTAACATGGTTTGGGTGCTGAATTTGAGTTATTTTTTTAAACTTACTTACTTATTCGGATCCTCTTATACCCAAAGGTGTCGAGGTCTTAAAGAGAGCTCTCCATTGGTTACGATGTATTGCTATCTTCCTTGCTTCATCCCATTTAATGCCTCTTCTAGGTCTGCTCAATGTTCTTCTTGCATGTTTGCCGTGGTCTTCCTTGGGGCCTGTTCTTTCCCATTCCTCTTGCCTCTCATATTTCCTTCGGTGTTCTTCCATCCTTCATTCTATTAACATGGCCAAACAATCTCGGTTGTGCCTCGATGACATTTTGTTCCACTGGTTTTGAATTTACGGTAAATTTCTTATCTCCGGAAAACGGCTGAAATTTGCTAGTTCATTTAATTTGAATATTCGTACTTACGTATTCTGCATTGAGAAACATTGCTGAATGTGGCATTTAGCTTATTTCACGGACATAAGCTCTATTTGCGACATATCGAGTATATTTTCTTCGTTTCTTTTTTCCTTCAGTAACACGCAAATTGGCGGTCACAGATCCAACCCACTGCACCTAGAAATACCTACGTAGCCCCACAAACCATTGACGCATACCCCACGAACCATTCATACATAGCCCCACGAACCATTTCCGGTAAGGTAAGAGTAGAATGACAGCATTTTGTTCCTACGCGTCAGCAAAAATTTGATGCGCCTGGTGTTACGTTACATCCGGTTGTAGCGGGCCACGAGTGATTTTATTGTTGAGTCAGCAGAACGTGTCTGATCACCTTGAAGACATCGGAAGCGGTGGGGGGGGAGGGGGGGTCAATGGGTTTGTCACGTTGTTTCTTGATGTATGCTAAACTAACACGTGCGTATGTTTGTGTGTGTGTGGAGGAAATGCGCGCGCAACCATTGCGTATGATTCAAAGACATGAAGAAATGATTTAAAGATGGCGCCGAAGGTGCTTTACCCCCGAAAGTTTAGCGGCTAAGGTTATTGCTCTGTAAAACAAGAGGCGTCGAGGGTTCGATTCCTGGTAGAGTCAATATTGATTGGTTGATAGATTGAGTTAGTTTTTTTAAGTCTGTTTTATGCACGGCAAAACTAATCAGGATTGGAGCTACAGTTGAAAAGTGGTGATTCGGACCACTATGTGCCTCCACCGAGTATCGAACCTGGGACCCGTTGATTACAAGGCGACGATGTCAATATTGAATGGTCTCGATTAGCCTGTGGGTAAATAAAGGCAACAAAATGGTTGAGTTCGAAAATCGAGTTGGGTTAGTGGTTAATGTTGTCACCTGGCAATGAAGAGGTCGTGGGTTCGATTCTCTAGGTAGTTAAATTAGGCCAATTGTTTTGCCCCGCCATTATAGGTCCCGATTAGTCCATCTGTGCATAAATAGTATTTGAATAAAATCAAAATGGCGGCCGCGTTTTGTGTTTAGCGGCGGCGGCGACCGGGGCGCGGCGCGGCGCGGGGCGGCGCGGGGCGGCGCGGGGCGGGGCGAGGCGGCGCGGGGCGGCGCGGCGCGGGGGTGTTTTTTATTCCGCGAGATGTTTTAACCAAGTGGTTGAGGGTTCGATTCCCAATGTTGGTGAAAATTGGATATTCAATTGTATTTGTTTAAAAGTTCCGATTAGCTTTTTGTGCACAAAGAGAAAATGAACTAATTGGAAATAGGATGTTTATGCTGTAATGAAAAGGTCCCCGGGTTCGATTCACAATGTCAAATTGGCAGATAATGATGTTGTTTAAAAAAAAAAAAGAAGTGTGTTGAGTCCCCATTAGTATTTAGGCAGGAACAGATATTAAAAATCAAAACAAAATGCCTTTTGATTACAACGCAAAGACTTTACCGCTAATGTATAAAGATAAATTAGAATCTGTTGTTTTGCCGTGTGGGGCCCCAGTACCGATTAGCTTAAATGCATAAAGAGTAGGTAAAATAACCAAGATGGCCGTCACTATTGTTTTGTGATCAAAGAGGAGTCACAGGTTCGATTCAATCAAAGGAGGCAAGATTCTATGTTTCAATTCCATGTAAAAGTCTAAAGTTATGTTTCGATTAACCTCAATGCATAAAGAGGAATTAAACAAAAACAAGCAAAATGGCGACAGATGTGATAAAAGAAAAATTGAATTAGTTTTTTATAGTGACAAGAAAAAATAGCGAATCATTGTTAGAAATAGAATGAAAATAAAGATACTTGCCTTTGCGTGTCCAGCGCTGTGCAGAAAAGCTCTCATGCTTTATCTCCGACAAGTCCACAATACACATTTTTTTATTGTATAGTTAATTATTAATGTTGTTATTAACACAGATTCTTACCAGTGTGAAGAAAAGCTCTCATGCTTTATCTCCGACAAATCCACAATACACACTTTTTCATTATATAGTTAATTATTAATGTTGTTATTAACACCGAGTTTTACCAGTGTGAAGAAAAGCTCTCATGCTTTATCTTCGACAAGTCCACAATACACACTTTTTCATTATATAGTTAATTATTAATGTTGTTATTAACGATTGTTACCAGTAAAAATATAAACCATGAGGATTTTTAAAGGGGGTGCTAAGTGAAAAAAAAGCCAAGACATATATTTTATCCCTGTTTATTACCAATATTTACAAAATTCAAAAGAGCCGCACACACACACACACACACATACATATGTAAAATGTTTATATTGTGTCACCAGTTTATCAGCATGTTATTTAACAAGTTTTTATTCTTCAAGTTTGTTCACTCACCCACATAAGGAATTGTGTCACTATCATATCCATTTTCTGCTGCAACCACTGAATTAAAATGTTTCACTATTTTTTCCACAAGCATGTTCTCGCAAAAAACAAACACTTCTTTGGAAAGTCTTTTTCCGTCGATGTTTTGTATAGACAAAGGCTCAGGTTTTGTACATCCATGTAGATGGGAAAGCACAAACTTCTCCTTATGACATGCATGGACAGGGGAAATATCTGTGCAACCGAAACATTGTTCGCGAAGGACGAGAATGCAAGATTCCACACAGTTTCCAAAATATGATTTCAGATACGGCGACACTGTTTCACACATAACTTTCGCATGCTCGATGCACACAAATATCTTCATAAAGTTCCGCCACGAACTTTCTGCGATGAACACTATCTCCAGGGAACCGTAAGCTGGTTTCTTCCTTATAATGATCTGACGGCGATTGTACAGTGTGGTTATCAGCAATTCATGTTGCTCACTTAGTGGGTAGGAAACACGAGGCTGCTCAACTGGAATAGCGATGTAATTGTCGATTACTGGAAACAATTCCTGAAGAGCGTGCCACTCCTGCAACTGTAGTTCAACACCGGCCGCCCCGCTTCTGTGTAGCCTGACCACAGGTTGGAAATCCAGATGAGAGGAAAGTCCGATTGAGATAACTTTTGTTTTCGAAGCATTCAAATAGTAGACGTGATCAAATAATAGCGACTGGCGTATAAGACTAGTTACTTGTTTTTGTTCTTCAGGTAAATGCTGATCGCTCTCTTTCTGAAGAACCCCCTTGAAATTAGTGTACGGTTGAAATCTTTTTTTCAGCGGCATTGAAATAGAGGATTCCATGACTAAGAACTGCGAGATACTGCATGTCGCAGCGTGCAGGTATACATTTGAAGAAATGCGTGGGTGTGTTTTTGAGACGCATGCGCGCGTAGCAAACCAAGCATGTGCTGGACAAAAAAGGTGGAGGGGGCGGGGCATTACAAAGATCAATGGTGAGAGAAAAATCAGCAGAATATCATAAACGTCATATTGAGAAAATATTGGATAACAAATATTAATTAATTTAATTAAAACATCAACCGCATTGTCGATCTGAAATTAGGTTTATAGACAGGGGGCAAAATGGAAAATATCGACGATGTTCTAGTATTGGATTGTTTCTGTATTTCCATCGGTATAATCCTCCACCACATTTGAAGCATACTGTTTTATCCTCTTTTTGAATGTAAAATAATCCTGCTTCGGACAGAGCTTCTACAAACGGGAATTCTTTTGATTGCCAGTTTCTGAAAGAGGACAATCTAGCATTGAAAGATCCCATCTCTGGATATTGCGTCATTGTTCTGTAAAGACACAAAACAAGATAAATATTATAAGTAAGCTGTTGTAAACTGTAACGCTACAAAATTATTAATATACTATTAGGACTATATGTAACTTGTATAAAATTTCAAACAGTATTTACTGTCAATATTTTCTAGTATACGTACCGAGTATTATAAATTTAATTTACGAGTCAGCAAATAAGTTGATATAATATTGTCGTTTTTTATCGGTACTGGGAATAAAATTTGAAATTTATGCATGGGTTTACCAGAGGCTCTATGGAATAAATACAGAAAACAGTAATGCCCACAGTACACAGACCCGTAACTTTGTATCTGATGAGTGTTGTACGTATAGAATTTAGAGTTATTTTCCAAAAATCGCAAATGGTTATGCACATGTGGAGGTTTTCCGTAACTATCAAAAAATTCCCCCCCCCCCCCGGGAGTTACTGTCTATGTAAATTGCTACCCAGTGCTTCCCGGGGCTATCTTTGGGATCTGTATTTACAATCAACGCTGCTGGTAGTTCCACATGTACAGGTAATTCATTAGCTGCGAAAACACCAACATGATGATTGTCAAAGGCTCTATTTGATATTAACCCGTGAAGCAAATTTAAAGTCGACAGCATTGCTGGACACTAAATAGTAATATTGCGCAACTCACCTTGTTATACAATTAATCCAGATGAATATCTCTTTGATTATTAATTTCCATGAGAGCGTCAAATTCAGAGTAGATAACACAAGTCACAGTAGATTCCAAAGCCGATTTGAAGTGGACTTCCAAGCTAACAGCCCCTTGCCGTTGAAGACTGCAGTGGGATATGGCACTTGCAGCTGCGTCTGGTATTATATCGAAAACAAGTAATGCGTATCCCTGGGGGTATTCCTCACGCGATATATTGTTTCCTTCATCCATATAGTGTATCCCTGTTCCAGAGAATAATGTGTGATATGCTGTTATGTACTTGTTGTTTTCAAAGTCTGGTTGAAGTGGTTTGCCGGGAATTTGGACTCCATCAACATATAAAGTAAAGAAGTTGTAATTGAAATGTTGAAAATTGAATGGGTTTGTAGACAGAGTGCCGTTGAATGCATCGTTGGTAACAAACCCCGCAACTAATCGTTTCGGAAGACGTCCAAGTATCACATTGTCAATTGTTTTTGAAACAATATCTTTTGGAATAGTTACAGCTTTAAGTTGTACTCTTGTTAGAGGGTATTTTGCTGTATGTTTTTGCAATATGCGATTGTGACTAAGTTTGATGGATGAACTGACCGATACTTTTCTCACATATAGTGTAGCATCCAGAATTTCCACTTTGCCTTCACTGTCATCTAATCCCATCAAGCAGAAAGTGTTTTTCGAAGGAATCAGTTTTATTCGCATTTCCACTCCATTGATCAAAAATTTCTCTTGATTGAAAATATCAGAATGCAAGTAACCAAACATATCAAATGTTTTACTCTGTTTTGTTAGTTGGTTACGTTTTGTAAAGCCTTTGTTGTCTTCCGAAACGTTATCAAAAGCGCCTGCTGTATCTTTGTACCACAATGCACTTTGGAGATGAGATGATTTTGCAGATATGTCATAGTTCAGTGCTTTTTCAAAATAAGACCTGTATGGGTGCATGTGAGATGGAAACGAGATGAGTTTGTTATTTAAGTAGATTTGTACTTCGCTGAACATTGCATTGAGAAAATCATTGACAGGTCCAATTGTTTTATCTGTGGGTAGCAATAACTGACCATTCGCTTTTACAATTCTGGCATCTATATTCAACATTGTGTGTGCTAAATCCATATAATCATCACCATGTCCAGGTATTACAAACTCGGTGGGGGCATTATCTGCCAGAGAACTAACAGGTTTGTATCCGATGGTGTGGTGTTCTAAGATGCTTGTCTGAGTAGGTTTTACCGAGAAAATATCCAATTCACTTTTAAAACACTCACATGATTTCTCCCTAATTAGCGCCATATCTAATCAAAAATATCTGATGTTATTTGAATTTGTTTACGGTTGCGCTTGGTTGTTTTCTTGGTGTTTGTATTGGCACTGGATCTCTTCTTTCTCTGAGCGATGCTTCCAGTTCGCTGTCCCGAAGCAGAGTGATTCCTTTTGAAATGTTTATGCCCCTGATAACCTGAACCAATCATTTCCTTTAGCTTTGTTTCAGCTTTTCTTTTAAGATTTGATCTGGCATCCGAAATTCTGGATTGTAGTGACTGTTTTAGGGGTGTTTTGTCTACAACATCACCTAACACATTTACCCCTGTTTTTAACATTTCTTTCCCTACAGCTTTCGCTCCTTTTTTGATAAGAGGCAAAGCTGACCGAAAAAGTCCTCCAAGAAAACTTCCAATGCCATGTCCTTTTTGATAGGCAGCACCGTAATATATGTTACCCACACCAGATCCAGCTTGTTGATGGTAGTATTGAAAATATGGGTCATTCATAATCAGAGCTTTTCACCACAACGTCTAAAATGAAGTTTCAAACACACTAGTCCGAAGTAGAATGGGATGTGTGCACCAGTGCTATCCCTTAAGTCAATTTCTATTTGTTCGAAATTATGTTTCTGCACTGGGATGTAATGTGGTGAATCGAAAATTTGCACACCATCACTTCCAAAAGTATGTTCCATAGGATTAATGTTTATAATACGTAATAGAGGGGCGACAGCATCTCCCACCATATGTGATTCCGCAATATCTGTGTAAATATACATCTGGGAAGGAATTTCTCTCACAACATTTGGAGGCGAGCGTCCAATTTTTACTTCTGATAGATCATCGGTCGGTTTAAAACCTAATATCCGAGCCAGTTGAGGTGACAATCGTACATTTATGTTTCTCTGCTTGGTAGATATATCAACAGTCACATGTTTGTACGCAGGATGATTTCGGAGACTAAAATTTAATGTTTCAGAATATTTATTGATTTCTGCAACAATGCTGTTTATAGATGCGTAATAGCCTTCGGATATTCGAAGTTCGTTCCATTTGACATCATCCATAGATTTATATTGAATATAGTTGTTAAATCTTGTAATGTTTAGTATTGAATAAGGATAATGCACTTCTACCAATGCCATCTCCCATTTGTTGGTGTCCAACTCCACACGGTTCTGAAGCTTTGTGGTGTAATTAGTTAGAGTATTACTTGGGAAATATTTCATGGAACTGTTACTAGGCAAAGTAAGGTAGAAAGCGTTTGCTTTTCTCATGATGTGTTATGAAGGTTATTTGTACCACTGATGAGAATACCTACAAAAAATTATGCCTCTCTCTCTCTTTTTTTGACTCCAAAAACGATGCGCTAATCCAACTGTCAAATAATCTGGAGTAACCTTTCCAATGAACTAACAACTTTTTACTGGCTCCTTTACCTTTGGTCGCAAGGATTTTATCAATTTCATGCATATCCGGTAAGCGGACCAATTGCAACTCTTCCGTATAAAATGTTCCATCGATTTTATGTCCTTGTAGATCTTTTAATTCATACACTTGAGGATTTCTTTTCAAAATACGTTCCACCACAAATATTTCTCTTGTCCAATTTTCCATGTAACCTTTGTCAAAGCGTTTTTTGGTTTTTGTTATTCTCACTGTATCTCCTATTTTGAATGGCATCTTCAATGACAATAGTGGAGATGAATCAGATTTGAGTTTTTTGTCATACATATTGTGCCATACTTTCAAAACCTTCTCAGGAGTAACATCTGCTGGTGCCATTTTAATACTCGAGTGAATTTTATGATTATAAGCTTTCAAAAGCTTTGGGAGTACATTAACATAACAGCTGGTTC
Organism: Lepisma saccharinum; assembly: GCF_977018435.1. Taxonomy (NCBI): domain Eukaryota; kingdom Metazoa; phylum Arthropoda; class Insecta; order Zygentoma; family Lepismatidae; genus Lepisma; species Lepisma saccharinum. Next base: position 31,829,764 of record NC_139257.1, read on the forward strand.
TTTGCTTAGTAAAATACTTCCACATGCGTTCCTTTAAAGTTCTGTTGAATCTTTCAACAATACTAGCTTTAATATCAGGATTCTTTGTTGTGAAATAAATTACATTTTGTTTTTTGAGATATTCCTGCACAATACTGTTGGTAAACTCACGGCCTTTGTCAGTTTGTAATTGCAAAGGTTTTCTTTTGCTTTGTTTGAAAATTTGCTGGAAAGCCTTTTTTATACATACACCAGTTTTATTTTTTACAGGGACAGCCCAAGCATGCCTGCTAAAAATATCGATAACTGTGAGTATATATCTGTACCCTTTGTTGTGATTCCGCAAACTCTGCATGTCATTCAAGTCAGCCTGCCATTGGTCATCGATATTATGCACAAAATAAAAGTTTCTCGGAAATCGACGCTTTACAGGTCTATGCAAAGTGTATGCAGTTTGCTTTGTCAGCCAATGTTTGATTGTTGACAATGGTATGGATTTTTTTACAGCTTTCCATAGTGTTGAAGCTGTAGAATAGGATGCTGGATGAGATGGATTGTACCAGATATTCTCTAATATTTTTTCGCTCATGGTTTGTATCTTGACCAAACTGGAACAGTACGTTTACGTTTGTGCCCTGGAAATGATGATACAAAAGAAATTGGTTCCTTTTCTTCTTCTTCTTCTTCTGCTTCTGTTAATTCTTGTGCCTCTTCTTGGTTAGCTCCGGACAGCGGAACATGGCGTCCGGGGTTGCCAAAAACAATCTGTTGAATAAACTCCTGTCTCCTGGGGTTTCCAATATATTCTTGAGGGATATTAGATAACGCCAGAGCTCTATTGAATAGTTGCCACCCAACAGGATTGCTTGTTTTTCGTGGTCGAATTATATCCGATACTAGATCGACAATATTTGAGCCTTCAATTTTATTATTGTTAATAAAAACTGCCCCATATTTATCCCAATCAATATTACTATTATGTAAAAGACGTTCATACAACAGTTCGGCTTTTCTACGATACATGCTAGGTGTAGCAGCTAGAATTTCTTCTTTCATATCAGTCAACTTCTCAGTAGATTCTGTAATCGGTAGCGACACAGGTTCTCTTTGTTTTCGAGTAATAGACAGAAATTTTTGGAGCACAATACTGTAACGATTCCATTTTTCATCATCCGAAAGACCTTTGAGATTCAAAATTACTTGCATATCCTGATCCAAGTGCGATAAGGATGTAGACGGTGCAGACATAACAGGATGTCTCATGTTATCCATAAATTCTTGAGGTATTATAACCATTTTTTTGGCATGCTCCATGTTCAGATTTTTTTTCACTTAAATAAACTTGATAACACACCTCCTATTAAAGGGGCTAATAACGCAGGTAGAAATCCTCCGTGTTGCACTAGTATCTGTTTCTTCTGCTTTGTAGAGTGTCCTTTGGCAGAGAGATTACGTATCACCTTCTTGTACCGGCTCAATCTTGTTTTCTGAGGTGTTGAAAGAGGAACATTCCCTTTTAGAACATTGTAACAACACTCACAGATTGAATTAACTAAGGAAGAATCAGCAGCTTGTAATATAGCTGTGCGAAGAGCTGGTTTAGCATCCGACAAAACTTGGAGCACTTTAGCGTGTTTCACTCTTGGAGCCATGATGACAGAATAAACGACTAGTGATTATGCTTGCTTTTTTTGTAGGAATATATACATAATTGATATCATCGTCGGGAAATATCCGCGACCGAAAACGTACTTCTTCCGGAGTGTTCTGCTTCAGATCAAACAGCAAATATCCATGGGGTTCAGGGGTGGCATTGTAATATGCATCTTTTATAAAATTTGGATTCTCCGGGTATACTTGTCTAGATAAATAATTAATTTGGGCTCTGTCTCTTGGATTTTTGAAGCATACAATATAATGACTATTTAAAGATATATCCCTATTCCCTTTTCCCTGATGGAATAGATTTTGAGTGATAAAGAAAAGACTAATATCACGATGATGACACCCTTTTGTAAATAAATCTGTGACTCTTTGATCGCATTCCCTCATCTGATCATCGATAATAATAAGATGAGGTCCAGAATTTGGCACAAATTGGTCAATATTAGGCATTCCTTCCCGAAATTGTACAAAACCAGGGAAATCATTGTATGCAGATTGCCATTCCCCGTAGCACACCAAAATATTGTTGAATTTTACATTTACCATTTGGGGTAAACACTGGAGAAAATGCTTCACAAAATATGTCTTTCCACATCCTGATGGACCAGCCAATATTGCAGAGAACGGGTGTTTCCACAAGCACTCCATTTCTCAAACTGTGAAGAATGTTTTAAATTACATATAATATAAAAGTCGAATGTTATGAATATTTTGCTAGTTGTTAGATTTTACTGATATGTTGTATCTTCAAATTACATATATATATTATATTGTATTGTATTATATATATATATATATATATATATATATATATATATACACTTCATCAATAAATAAATATGCGTGTGTGTCTGTATATATATATATATATATATATATATATATACACACACACACACACATACAGACAATTTTCTTATAGTACAAAATTCATTTTACAACAGCACATCAAATGCCAGATAGCATTGTACGCATGCGCGTTTGTAAACCCCGCCTACATATTCCGAGCATCTGCGTTGTGTTAGATAGCTCTCCATTGTTTCAACAACGATAAACAGCTTGGTGACCCAGATCAAATTGGTTCTGGAATCTACTGTGACGTGTACCGTCTACTTTGAAGTATAAAAAGGTGAGTTGCACAATATTACTATTTAGTGTCCAGCAATGCTGTCGACTTTAAATTTGCTTCACGGGTTAATATCAAATAGAGCCTTTGACAATCATCATGTTGGTGTTTTCGCAGCTAATGAATTACCTGTACATGTGGAACTACCAGCAGCGTTGATTGTAAATACAGATCCCAAAGATAGCCCCGGGAAGCACTGGGTAGCAATTTACATAGACAGTAACTCCCGGGGGGGGGGAAATTTTTTGATAGTTACGGAAAACCTCCACATGTGCATAACCATTTGCGATTTTTGGAAAATAACTCTAAATTCTATACGTACAACACTCATCAGATACAAAGTTACGGGTCTGTGTACTGTGGGCATTACTGTTTTCTGTATTTATTCCATAGAGCCTCTGGTAAACCCATGCATAAATTTCAAATTTTATTCCCAGTACCGATAAAAAACGACAATATTATATCAACTTATTTGCTGACTCGTAAATTAAATTTATAATACTCGGTACGTATACTAGAAAATATTGACAGTAAATACTGTTTGAAATTTTATACAAGTTACATATAGTCCTAATAGTATATTAATAATTTTGTAGCGTTACAGTTTACAACAGCTTACTTATAATATTTATCTTGTTTTGTGTCTTTACAGAACAATGACGCAATATCCAGAGATGGGATCTTTCAATGCTAGATTGTCCTCTTTCAGAAACTGGCAATCAAAAGAATTCCCGTTTGTAGAAGCTCTGTCCGAAGCAGGATTATTTTACATTCAAAAAGAGGATAAAACAGTATGCTTCAAATGTGGTGGAGGATTATACCGATGGAAATACAGAAACAATCCAATACTAGAACATCGTCGATATTTTCCATTTTGCCCCCTGTCTATAAACCTAATTTCAGATCGACAATGCGGTTGATGTTTTAATTAAATTAATTAATATTTGTTATCCAATATTTTCTCAATATGACGTTTATGATATTCTGCTGATTTTTCTCTCACCATTGATCTTTGTAATGCCCCGCCCCCTCCACCTTTTTTGTCCAGCACATGCTTGGTTTGCTACGCGCGCATGCGTCTCAAAAACACACCCACGCATTTCTTCAAATGTATACCTGCACGCTGCGACATGCAGTATCTCGCAGTTCTTAGTCATGGAATCCTCTATTTCGATGCCGCTGAAAAAAAGATTTCAACCGTACACTAATTTCAAGGGGGTTCTTCAGAAAGAGAGCGATCAGCATTTACCTGAAGAACAAAAACAAGTAACTAGTCTTATACGCCAGTCGCTATTATTTGATCACGTCTACTATTTGAATGCTTCGAAAACAAAAGTTATCTCAATCGGACTTTCCTCTCATCTGGATTTCCAACCTGTGGTCAGGCTACACAGAAGCGGGGCGGCCGGTGTTGAACTACAGTTGCAGGAGTGGCACGCTCTTCAGGAATTGTTTCCAGTAATCGACAATTACATCGCTATTCCAGGTGAGCAGCCTCGTGTTTCCTACCCACTAAGTGAGCAACATGAATTGCTGATAACCACACTGTACAATCGCCGTCAGATCATTATAAGGAAGAAACCAGCTTACGGTTCCCTGGAGATAGTGTTCATCGCAGAAAGTTCGTGGCGGAACTTTATGAAGATATTTGTGTGCATCGAGCATGCGAAAGTTATGTGTGAAACAGTGTCGCCGTATCTGAAATCATATTTTGGAAACTGTGTGGAATCTTGCATTCTCGTCCTTCGCGAACAATGTTTCGGTTGCACAGATATTTCCCCTGTCCATGCATGTCATAAGGAGAAGTTTGTGCTTTCCCATCTACATGGATGTACAAAACCTGAGCCTTTGTCTATACAAAACATCGACGGAAAAAGACTTTCCAAAGAAGTGTTTGTTTTTTGCGAGAACATGCTTGTGGAAAAAATAGTGAAACATTTTAATTCAGTGGTTGCAGCAGAAAATGGATATGATAGTGACACAATTCCTTATGTGGGTGAGTGAACAAACTTGAAGAATAAAAACTTGTTAAATAACATGCTGATAAACTGGTGACACAATATAAACATTTTACATATGTATGTGTGTGTGTGTGTGTGTGCGGCTCTTTTGAATTTTGTAAATATTGGTAATAAACAGGGATAAAATATATGTCTTGGCTTTTTTTTCACTTAGCACCCCCTTTAAAAATCCTCATGGTTTATATTTTTACTGGTAACAATCGTTAATAACAACATTAATAATTAACTATATAATGAAAAAGTGTGTATTGTGGACTTGTCGAAGATAAAGCATGAGAGCTTTTCTTCACACTGGTAAAACTCGGTGTTAATAACAACATTAATAATTAACTATATAATGAAAAAGTGTGTATTGTGGATTTGTCGGAGATAAAGCATGAGAGCTTTTCTTCACACTGGTAAGAATCTGTGTTAATAACAACATTAATAATTAACTATACAATAAAAAAAATGTGTATTGTGGACTTGTCGGAGATAAAGCATGAGAGCTTTTCTGCACAGCGCTGGACACGCAAAGGCAAGTATCTTTATTTTCATTCTATTTCTAACAATGATTCGCTATTTTTTCTTGTCACTATAAAAAACTAATTCAATTTTTCTTTTATCACATCTGTCGCCATTTTGCTTGTTTTTGTTTAATTCCTCTTTATGCATTGAGGTTAATCGAAACATAACTTTAGACTTTTACATGGAATTGAAACATAGAATCTTGCCTCCTTTGATTGAATCGAACCTGTGACTCCTCTTTGATCACAAAACAATAGTGACGGCCATCTTGGTTATTTTACCTACTCTTTATGCATTTAAGCTAATCGGTACTGGGGCCCCACACGGCAAAACAACAGATTCTAATTTATCTTTATACATTAGCGGTAAAGTCTTTGCGTTGTAATCAAAAGGCATTTTGTTTTGATTTTTAATATCTGTTCCTGCCTAAATACTAATGGGGACTCAACACACTTCTTTTTTTTTTTTTTAAACAACATCATTATCTGCCAATTTGACATTGTGAATCGAACCCGGGGACCTTTTCATTACAGCATAAACATCCTATTTCCAATTAGTTCATTTTCTCTTTGTGCACAAAAAGCTAATCGGAACTTTTAAACAAATACAATTGAATATCCAATTTTCATCAACATTGGGAATCGAACCCTCAACCACTTGGTTAAAACATCTCGCGGAATAAAAAACACCCCCCGCGCCGCGCCGCCCCGCGCCGCCGCGCCCCGGTCGCCGCCGCCGCTAAACACAAAACGCGGCCGCCATTTTGATTTTATTCAAATACTATTTATGCACAGATGGACTAATCGGGACCTATAATGGCGGGGCAAAACAATTGGCCTAATTTAACTACCTAGAGAATCGATCCCGCGACCTCTTCATTGCCAGGTGACAACATTAACCACTAACCCAACTCGATTTTCGAACTCAACCATTTTGTTGCCTTTATTTACACACAGGCTAATCGAGACCATTCAATATTGACATCGTCGCCTTGTAATCAACGGGTCCCAGGTTCGATACTCGGTGGAGGCACATAGTGGTCCGAATCACCACTTTTCAACTGTAGCTCCAATCCTGATTAGTTTTGCCGTGCATAAAACAGACTTAAAAAAAACTAACTCAATCTATCAACCAATCAATATTGACTCTACCAGGAATCGAACCCTCGACGCCTCTTGTTTTACAGAGCAATAACCTTAGCCGCTAAACTTTCGGGGGTAAAGCACCTTCGGCGCCATCTTTAAATCATTTCTTCATGTCTTTGAATCATACGCAATGGTTGCGCGCGCATTTCCTCCACACACACACAAACATACGCACGTGTTAGTTTAGCATACATCAAGAAACAACGTGACAAACCCATTGACCCCCCCTCCCCCCCGCCGCTTCCGATGTCTTCAAGGTGATCAGACACGTTCTGCTGACTCAACAATAAAATCACTCGTGGCCCGCTACAACCGGATGTAACGTAACACCAGGCGCATCAAATTTTTGCTGACGCGTAGGAACAAAATGCTATCATTCTACTGTAAGGTTAGGTTAGGTAGGGTCACGTTTAAGTTACAATAGTTAAAAATATGTTTAGGAAAATATGCGTAGCCCCACACACCATTCTCGCATAGCCCTACGAACCGTTGACACACAGCCCCACAAACCATTTGAAGAAACGTACCTTCTTCAGTTACAACTGACCGGGATTACGTCATCACACACAGGCTACATCCACCTGGAAGTAAATGGACGCAAGAGCTTTCGTGCATCGGTCACACATTTATATCGAGAAAAATATGATTTACCTGCAAAATTCAATGCACGATACGAGAAAACACTTCTTCGAACTTCCACAACTATAAAGAAACTACATTCGGTAAGTAATTTCTCCTGTAAATTTGAAGAAATCCGTTTTCCGGAGATAAGAAATTTACCTAATTTAGCGTTATCCTGATCGTTTGATTCCTAATTCTATCTTTTCTTGTTTTTCCAACTACTTTTCTGAAATGTTTCATTTCTGCTGTCTGTATGTGCTGAATCTGCCTACTTGTCATTACCCACGATTCACTCCCATATAGCAAGTTGGTAAATATGGTGATTTATACAGGGTGTATCATAAGTAATAACGCAAATTGACACAGTTGAAAGTACACGATAATAGAAGCAAAAAATTCTCAGTAAACATGGGTCCGCAAACGAGCCGTTTTCGAGATAATTTCGAATGTGTGGTTACAAGCCGCCACTGACTCCATTGTTTGTAAACGTCGTCCTAGTTGGTAAAATGCTAATAATGTGTGCGAATTGTGTGGTTAGTAGCCGTCAGTGATTGCATTTTGTAAACATCGAGTGCTTTACTCCTTGCGCGTTCCGAGGTTTACTCTTTGTTTACAAAACAACATTTCCGAGAGGTGGCGTTGTAATCAAACAGGATGGATAAAATCAGTACACAGTCTTAATAGTACTGTGGAAGTCACGTCAGTTGTGATGTTCTACGTAGTGAAAATGGAACCTTACAGAAACGAAGAGTACATTTTACCAACCAGGACGACGTTTACAAACATTGAAGTCAGTGGCCGCTTGTAACCACACATTCGCAATTATCTCGAAAGCGGCTTGTTTGCAGACCCGTGTTTACTGATACTTTTTGCATCTATTATCGTGTAATTTCAACTGTGTCAGTTTGCGCTATTACTTATTATACACCCTGTATATTACCATTTTATATTTCTGGCTGATTTCTTTCCTTCTTAGAAACCCTTGATTGATAGCATGATATAGTTTGTTTGTGTTTTGCATTATTGTATTTAATTCTCCATCTATTCTTTCATTGCTGTTGATGGTGTTTCCGAGTTATTTAAAACTCTTAACTTGTTCCAGTTCTTCGTTTCCAAACTGTATTATGCATGGTTTCTCATCTTTGGCTATTCTCATAATTGTTGTTTTATCTTTATTTATTTTCATTGATTTACTTAATAGGCTATTATTTATAATGTTCAAGTTTCTTAGTAAAGAGAACTACAGGGTGGCTCAATAAGTCACTTAACACCCCTGTACAAGGCCACTGCAGCGCGCAACATGGAAATGGTGATGACCAATCTTTATCAGGCCAAGGGGGAACCACATTGACGCCACCCACACGGTCGGTGGCCATCTTGATGTCCGCCATCTTGAACTCAACTTCAGAATTTTAAATGGGAAGAGGGTCGTGCGACATATCAAAATGGGCTAGAATTTCACGAGAAATGCAATGGTGAAGGTTTTTTCGACGTATCTTTAACCAGTAAAAAGTTATGACTGAATTCTTGTACCAATTTACTCCTTTTCGAGGTGTTAGAAAAATGCCTTAAAATTTGTTTAGCGCATCGGTAACACATCGAGATCAAATTTATGTCTAGGGAGAGACGTTCGCATGCCATTACACACGATTTTAATCGGATACATCCACGAAGAGCTGCTCATTATGAATGGTTGTCGCGAACAATTTACAGTGTGACGCTTCCATTGAATTAAAAGTCCTTCACAGTGACAAGGCTAATGTTTATGTTCAGAAGGAAGTTCATAAACAGAATATGTGACCCTTGTCATCTGATAACTAACTTTGGACAGAAACTGCTTCACGACGTTCCCATAGCGTTCTGGTGTTCCTCCCTATTGAAAAAAAAACTCTGTAAAAAGTACCTTCTTCCATAAGCAAGGATAAAAAAACCTGTTTATTTAACAAATCCAAGTAGCCCTAAGCATTTAAGGTTCCGTTGATGGAAAATTGACTAACCAATCGTGTTCCACACAGCACGTCACACCATTAACTTACCAACACTAACCATTCAGCTTTGATCTGTCAAAAATGGGTTATCAGATAAAAAGCATCGAATATTCTGTTTATAAACTTCCTTCTGAACATAAACATTAGCCTTGTCACTGTGAAGGACTTTTAATTCAATGGAAGCGTCACACTGTAAATTGTTCGCGACAACCATTCATAATGAGCAGCTCTTCGTGGATGTATCCGATTAAAATCGTGTGCAATGGCATGCGAACGTCTCTCCCTAGACGTCACTTTGATCTCGATGCATTACCGATGCGCTAAACAAATTTTAAGGCATTTTTCTAACACCTCGAAAAGGAGCAAATTGGTACAAGAATTCAGTCATAATAACTTTTTACTGGTTAAAGATACGTCAAAAAAACCTTCACCATTGCATTTCTCGTGAAATTATAGCCCATTTTGATATGTCGCACGACACTCTTACCATTTAAAATTCTGAAGTTGAATTCAAGATGGCGGACATCAAGATGGCCGCCGACCGTGTGGTTGGCGTCAATGTGGTTCTCCCTTGACCTGATAAAGATTGGTCATCGCCAATTTCAAATTCAATGCCGCAGTGGTCTAGTACTGAGGGTGTTAAGTGACTTATTGAGCCACCCTGTATATCACCTGCATACTGGAACTCTTAGAGAACTATATCATCGGCATACCGCAGCTCTTAGAGAACTATATCATCTGCATACAGCAGCTCTTAGAGGACTATATTATCTGCATACAGCGGCTCTTAGAGAACTATATCATCTGCATACAACAGCTCTTAGAGGACTATATCATCTGCATACAGCAGCTCTTAGAGGACTATATCATCTGCATACAGCAGCTCTTAGAGAACTATATCATCTGCATACAGCAGCTCTTGGAGAACTATATCATGTGCATACATCAGCTCTTGGAGAACTATATCATCTGCATACAGCAGCTCTTTGAGAACTATATCATCTGCCGCGGTGGCTCAGTCGGTAACGCGTCTGACTACCATGCTAAAGATCCCGGGTTCGATCCCCGGCCGGTTCAAATCCGGGAACTTTTCTAACGATGGGAGCGGCCCCGGTGCCCACCCAGCGTCGAATAACATGAGTACCTGGGGGAAACCCTGGGGGGTAAAGGTGGTCAGGGACGTGATGCTGATCACATCACCCCCACTCACGACCGGATCAAGAAAGTTTGGGGCGTTATCCCCACACCCCCTATACGCCTTCATGGCGTGGTGCTATGCACCGGGGAGCACTTTACCTTTATCATCTGCGTACAGCAGCTCTTGGAGAACTATATCATCTGCATACAGCAGCTCTTGGAGAACTATATCTTCTACATACAGCAGCTCTTAGGGAACTATATCATCTGCCTTCCTCATGAGGAAGTTCCACGCGGAAGATTTTTTGAAACACTCTTGTAATACTTGAATTGTTATCCAAATTTTAGATTGCTGACTCGCAAGACAGAGTAAAGTTTCATAATTTCATTTAATTTTAAAAATTGAGATTCAGTGGCACTTTGACATGGAATGCCCCCCATAAATAGGAACTTACAGCCCCCCTGGATGGAAAATTCTGGATCATCCCCTGACTGGATCCTGAGGGTTTTTTCCTGCCCCCACCCCGAAGTTACGCTGCTGTACAGGGTCACTCGATTCACGATCTAAACCAGCAACACGTACGGACCAAAATACAACCACGAAGTAATAATTATATCAAGGCATCGATGAAAGTTTGTTATCCTTGCTGGTTGGTTAAGATGTAAAAAGTTTGATAACATCCGACGGAAAGAGTAAACGAAAGGACTCGCTCTCTGGTTTCTATAACGAGGCGTGGGTTTCATCTTCCCATGACCTTCCTCCACAAATTTGAAGCGACGGAATCTCGCCACCTGTCTCGGAAGACACGAGGCCAATTTTTCAGGTCACCCAAGTGTGTTATTAGCTGATGATACAACTCTGAGGGAACGCGTGCTATGGCATTCGTTCTTTCCACATCTGTAACGTTATAGGTTTAGAAATGAACCAACTACCAAAAGTACTTATTTTATGTATGCATGTAAACGTGAATTTGAAGTGAATTTTGCATTCATTTCCTTTTGTTTGAAAACATTTGCATTACATTAAAGTAAGAATCGCAGCTTAGTCTTGGAATGTTTTGTACAAGGTGAGGCAGAAGTCAGGTTACATTGATGAATGGCCACCACGGTCGCCAGACCTAATAGCCCTGGATTTTCACTTATGGAGACACGTAAGGGCTCAGTGGCGGCGATTCGGTTCCAAAACTGGGGGCAAGGTGAGTTTACTTTCGTTTGGAACATAACGTTTACCATAGTGCGGTGGCAACCCCTAATCGCCACCAATATGTAGCTACGCTAATAAAATTTAAAATTAAGAGCTTGGATCACCTCAAAGAAGGGATCACAAGCGTCATCTCTCAAGTCACTTCCATCTAATGTTCGACCATATATCGTCCGGACGATATATCGCGATGTTGAAAAATTAACGTCCAGGCGATATCAACTAAACGATATATCGTCACGATATCTGGCTATATATATATCGTGCCGGCGGTATATCGTCACGATATTTGGCGATATATATATATATATATATATATCGTGTCGGGGATATATCGTCGCGATATTTGGCGATATATATATCGTTCCGGCAATTATGTCGTCACGATATTTGGCGATATATATATCGTTCCGGCGATATATCGTCAGGATATTTGGCGATATATATATATATATATCGTGTCGGGGATATATCGTCGCGATATTTGGCAATATATATATATCGTGTCGTCGATATGTCGTCACGATATTTGGCGATATATATATCTTGTCGGCGATATATCGTCACGCTATTTGCCGATATATATATATATATATATATATATATATATATATATATATATATATATATATATATATATCGTGTCGGCGATATATCGTCACGATATTTGGCGATATATATATCGTGTCGGCGATATATCGTCACGCTATTTGCCGATATATATATATATATATATATGTATATATAGTGTCGGCGATATATCGTCACGATATTTGGCGATATATATATCGTGTCGGCGATATATCGTCACGATATTTGGCGAAATATATATATCGTGTCGGCGATATGTCGTCACGATATTTGGCGATATATATATATATCTTGTCGGCGATATATATATATATATATATATATATATATATATATATATATATATATATATATATATATATCTTGTCGGCGATATATATACATGTTGAAGCATTTTCGACTAACTAATTAATAATGGAGACAGAGGATTTGCTGATTACATTTACTTTTATTTTTCATTTCTAGAACAAACTTTGCACCTTTGGATTACAGAAAACGTATACATGAACAATGTGCACACAATTCTTGAAAATAACACATTTCAAATGACGTCCCTGGCAGGCAACACATTGTGCAAGACGGTCTTGAAAGCTACGCGTGACCCACGTTCTCTGGTGTTATGACTGTTCTTTTTCTCCCATGCGATTTATTTTGAACACTTCTAACTTCACGCCATTGTTTCCACCATTCATTGATTGTTCTCCTGTTAGGAACTCGTCCACGGCATTGTTGTTTACCATTCTCCCTGCGGAATGCACGACGCACCGCTACAATTGACTTCGTCAACACTTACTACTCCACACAAAACATATGTTGCTGTAGAGGCCAACGTTCCATTGCTACTGAAATCCAAAGTCCCAGTGTACACAAGGCAGGAGGAAACAGCCCTCCCAATGCATTTGTTTTGCAGTGTTGCCAACCTCAAACTGTGTAGTCGAAAATGCTCCACCCTGCATATATCGTGCCGGCGGTATATCGTCTCGATATTTGGCGATATATATATCGCGTCGGCGATATATCGTCACCATATTTTGGCAATATATATATCGTTTCGGTGATATATCGTCACGCTATTTTGGCGATATCTATACATTGCGTCGGCGATATATCGTCACGCTATTTGGCGATATATATCATGGAGACGATATATCGCAGATATCACTATTCGGAAAAAATATCGTATCGTCTGTGATCGTCCATCCCTAATTCCGAACTGAAACATGAATTTAAGAAGATGGTGCGCATATTACATTGAGCATTACAACTGCAACCATTACACATCAATCATTTGTATGTGTATGTGTTCCCATGTAACCTGACTTCTACCTCACCCTGTAGATAGTGGAAGATATTCTTAACTTTGGCAATTCTGTGAAAAATGCAAACAATATACTCTGTCGCAGGAGTGTGTGCAGCAAGCAAACAAAACTAGTCCTGTGTGAAGAGTTTGCATGGAAGGGGTAACGTGACCAGCGATTTGCAGCAGAGCACATTGCTTTGCTACGCCCACTCGCTTTCGCCCCTTCTCTACCATTATGCGCGGTAGTTCTCCACACACTCCTGGGACGGAGTATCGAAAAGAAGCGTGCAAAATGCAAAGAGAAAGACTGCGTGGAAGTGTGGTATGAATAAGCATGTAGTATACCACTATTAAATGAACAAAAAGGTCATTGCAAAAAAATGCAAAGCAAGTAATATAACAAAGTGCTAAAACCTGAAACTCCTACACAAAGGAACAGCTAGAATAGAATTGCGAAATGTATGAGGTGAGTGGAATATGAATATGAAAAGTACAAGAAGGAAGCGAAATAGAACTCTGAAAATTATAAATATTCAAGTACAATAGAACTGGGGCATTCACGTGGAATAAAGTGGCACAGAACACTGGCGTACGCAGGATTTTGTTTCGGAGGGGCTGGAATTGTAAAGGCGGATATTACGTAACTGCGTTCTAGGTCGGGGTGGGGGGGCATACAGTAAAACAATTGGCGTTTTTACCTTCGTTTTAAAAGTTGTACAAAGCAAAACTGATAAATCGCGGCTTATTTTAAGGGAAGTTGGCCCTTATATTCTTGGCTATCATCGAGTTTCCTTATTTTTCATTTAAATTTTTTTGTTTTCTAAAAAAAATTGGGAGGGGCTGCAGCCTCATCAGCCTCCCCTCCTGCCTCTGCGTACGCCAATGGCACAGACACGTGAAAAGTGCGGGCAAATGATTATAGAACTGTAAGGGTGCACGGAGACGTGGTACAGAATTTGGGGATGTACGGATAGGTGGAATAAAACTGTTGGGGTGTGAACACGTGGAATAGAACTTTATAAAGAAACAGTAGTGGCAGGGTGCGAAATCAGTGCAGATTGGTTATATATATATATATATATATCAGGAGCGTATATTCTTGGCTAGCTAGGCTATCTGCGAAGCCTAGAGAATAAAATACAGGAGGAAAATCGATCAGAAATTGCAAATAAAATTATTCATATCAGTGAGGTGATTCTGGAGTTGGCAACCTGATTTCTTACGAGTTGGCATACGAGTTGGCAACCCGATTTCTTACGAGTTGGCAACCTGATTTCTTAGGAGTTGGCAACCTTATTTCTATTCATAGCCTAGGACCACGTGACATAGTGAGATAGCCCAGATTTTGGACTCAGTATACGCCACTGATATTTATATATATATACATATATACCGGGTGGTCCATTTATAATGATAGTATGGAATATCGCATGCAGAATGCATCCAATCGAAAAATTGCACAGAATAAAAGTTTGATACTATTGAGGGGGTAAGTCAATGCCGCAAAAAATTCGTCGCCGCCACCCACCCCTTAAAAAAGGTAAAAAAAGGTAAAGTGTTCCCCTGTGCATAGCACCACGCCATGAAGGCGTATAGGGGGTGTGGGGGTAACGCCCCACACTTTCTTGATCCGGTCGTGAGTGGGGGTGATGTGATCAGCATCACGCCCCTGACCGCCTTTACCCCCCAGGGTTTCCCCCAGGTACCCATGTTATTCGACGCTGGGTGGGCGCCGGGGCCGCTTCCACCGTTAGAAAAGTTCCCGGATTTGAACCGGCCGGGGATCGAACCCGGGACCTTGAGCATGGTAGTCAGACGCGTTACCGACTGAGACCCACCCCTTAGAGGGGTAAATGTGAAATTTCAAATGGGACACTCCCATTCGTTTTACATATTTGGATTCCGTGTTGAAAAAGAAGAATTTTTTGTTAGAAAAATTTTGTAAAAAAATTTCAAACTTCGAACATTTATAAACATTTGGTAGTTTCAGATTCATTTTGTTCCCTTTATGTAATAACGGTTTTAGTTTCCGTTGAGAACATTGCATAAACGAATTTTATTCAAAAAATGTGTGCAAAGAATTCGGCAAAAGAAAATTGTTTTCAATTTATGTTTTTGTATAACAATAAATAATATTAATTTGTTCCAACTCTTTGGTTTCAAGGAACAATTTCATATAAACAACACTACTCGCTACTCCATTCAGGCTCGAACCATGTTGGACACAAAGTTTCCTGGTCGATGGATAGGACCCGTTTCTTGGCCAGCTCGTTCACCCGATCTCACGTCGCCTGATTTCTGCCTTTGGGGACTACTTAAAGAAAAGTGCTACCACGAAGTTCCAACAACGCCAGAAAACATGAAGCAACGAACTATTGATTCTTGTGCCTCTATCACTCCTGACATTTTGGGACGAACAGTGTGGAGCTTCAGAGACCGTGTTTTGAAATGCATTGAAGAGAACGGTCATCATTTTGAACATTTGCTCCTTTAAACATTTATTTGTGTACCTCAAATGATAACTAATTTGTAGTAACATACTTAATTTTGTTGTTCATATGAAATTGTTCCTTGAAACCAAAGAGTTGGAACAAGTTAATAGTATTTATTGTTACACAAGAACATAAATTGCAAACAATTTTCTTTTGCCGAATTCTTTGCACACATTTTTTGAATAAAATTCGTTTATGCAATGTTCTCAACGGAAACCAACACCGTTATTACATAAAGGGAACAAAATGAATCTGAAACTACCAAATGTTTATAAATGTTCGAAGTTTGCAATTTTTTTACAAAATTTTTCTAACAAAAAATTCTTCTTTTTCAACACGGAATCCAAATATGTAAAACGAATGGGGCCGTTCCATTTGAAATTTCAAATTTACCCCCCACCCCCTCACCCCTAAGGGGTGGGTGGCGGCGACGACATTTTTGCGGCATTGACTTACCCCCTCAATAGTATCAAACTTTTATCCTGTGCAATTTTTCGATTGGATGCATTCCGCATGAGATATTCCATACTATCATTATAAATGGACCACCCGGTATATATAATGTATGTAATGTCATTAAATATATGAAAATTATTAAATATACAATATAGTATTATATCGACTGTTCTTAATTTAAAATTCGATTGCAAATTGAAGATTTTAACATACTACTAATGCTATGAACAATGATTTGCGTGACTGGAGGGAGAGGCAAAAATTAGAAGATAAAATTCACATCTAAATGCTATTACTAAATGCTAAGTTTCATTTATTTATTTATATACCTACTTTACGGTGGCTGACGAAAGACGATTAGAAATAGAGAAGAAATAAGGAGCCAGACTAATTTCTGTATTCTGGGTATTGCTGGGTTCAGTGTCCTTAGAGATGAGGCTCTTTGTTGTCCGTTCTTTGTGTGCGTTTTTGATATTATACCAGTAAATTATAACTCTTCGTATATACGACTTCAAAACTAATGGTTTGTCTTTGTTGTTAGAACAATAACTCTCACTCCGCGGAAAGGTTTAGTGGAGGGAAATTTTGAGACAAGAATTGGTGGGGAATTCCCGCAGACCCCCCGGGATTTCGCACCTGAGTGGCGGGAATGATAAAATAAGAATGAGCAGAGTTGAAATGAGATTTTTTAAAAAATTCAACACATTACATGACCTTCACTTGTGGGTAATGATATATTTCTTAACCATGAGGTGCATTATCCAGCCATCCGGGACAGTATGTGTTTTACACACTGTGCAAAGAACGTAGTGATGAAGGTGTGTGTCAACAATGATGTCATAACAAGAGAAGAGGGGTTTGATGACGTAACGAACCGCAATTTTCAAAAGAGACGCGACGAGAAGTTAGCAGTGTGGGAATGTTTGCTCAAGCGAGACGTGTCAGGACTTGCCCGGAAGAGCCGAGCGTTTACGATACGTATAGTTGGAAACATATGTGCATGTTTGACATTGACATCGTAACCCGTGTAAAATGCAGAAGGTTGTGGCGTCTGAAATAAAATTGTTCTAGGAGAACATGTGGGAATATGCTCGTAAATGAGACTCAAACTACAACGAGGTCGTTTCAGCTGTCTTAAGATCAAGTCTCCTTTGGGGCATTTCTGGGAATTCTGACGTGGTAGAATTGTGCTAAATATTGTGATAGAAGCAAAGTCAGCAAATGGACTCTTTTTAGTTTCAAGAGAAGAGACAATTGGCTGTGTTGGCTTTCAATCTGTGATTGGGAACACGCTCGCTTGGTTCTCAACCAGTCATGGTCTAAGTATAACACCATTAAGCCTTGTTTCCATGATATGAAAAACTCAATATGCTGACCAAAGCAGAAATTTATTTTATTATAAAATATAAACTAAACGTAACGTTTCAACCTTCTAGCAAGGTCTTCTTCAGACTCTGCACCAAGTACAAATGTAACAAGATACAAAACAGGACGATATATATACACAAACATTACTACCCTCCAGACTATTAGAAAATTGTTCTGGAACATTCTAGCAGGTGACTTTCCCTTGTCAACCGTACTTTCACCTAAAAGGCTAAACATATTTTCTTCCATCTAGAATGTGGTTGGACTCTTTATCTCACGCTGTATTTCCTTCATTGTTCTTCCTTCTTCTCTCCTCTTTCTCTCTTGTCCTTTCCACTCTTTCTAACACCTTCTTCCATTCTTTGTTTAACTTCAGTCCCCCATTCCAGTTCATTGTGTCGTCTTCACTTTTCTTCTCTATTTCCTTGGCCTCCTTCCATTTTCTCACTAGTATTCTCTTCCCCCTTCCTATGTGCTTAGCCTCATCCCTCTATGTCATGTCCTGTTTCTCTCGTGTGTGTAAATATCGCATTTCTCTCTCTCTTCAATCGTACATCATCCCTATGTTGTTTCAACCTCTCTTTCAGCCTTTTTTCGTTTCTCTTATGTACACACTCTGACTTTCTTTACATTTCACTTCGTATATAATCCCTTCCTCTTCTCTGTTTTCCTTTTTCTTGTTTGCATTCTTCGCTATTCTTAAGATGCTTCTCTCTCCCTTCCTGTAAGTTTTAATGCCCGCTTTCCTAAGCACTTTGGTCTTCCCCATACTCTTTTTCTTTCTTTTCCAATTCTCCCCTTCCA
Source organism: Lepisma saccharinum (assembly GCF_977018435.1). NCBI lineage: Eukaryota > Metazoa > Arthropoda > Insecta > Zygentoma > Lepismatidae > Lepisma > Lepisma saccharinum. The sequence continues at coordinate 31,848,165 of NC_139257.1, forward strand.
CTTCTCTTCCTTCTTCTGTTATGTCCAGTCTATCCTCCTTCTCATAGACATTCTTTTCCAGCTGTTTCCATCGGCTATTTATTTTGCCTTCTTTTTCACATTCTTTCCTGCATATTTTCTTGATTCTGTCCTCCATATTCTTTATAATATTTCTTTTTGTCACCTCACTTACACCACTTCTAAGTAGTACAGGGTGTCCGGCAGTGGCGGTTCCTCCATGGAACAGAGGGAACAGGCTGTTCTCTCCTAGTCATCGCCCTTTGGATCTATTTAAATTATCTATATTAACATAATAAGGACACTTCTTTCTCCCGAAATCAACGTTTTCAGAACTAACCGTAGGACGTTTGTTTACTTCACCTACCTCATCCTTCCACCCACTACTGCCTGATGCGCAGTGTTTCCAACTATCCCCACGGTCCCACGGAAACTGTGCTCCCTAGCTGTTTCCTCCGAGAGATATAGCGGATTCTCTTTTCTTCGAGTATTTGCTGAGTGTAGTAAGTCTCTAATTTCCTAATCTCGTTACAAACTTGCGTCTGACATTCATTACTAGGGCTTGGAAGTTGAAGACCTATAAATTGCCAAAAAAAAGACCTAAAAATATTAAAAAAAGGACCTAAAAACTGAAAAAAGGACGTACAAATGTGATCCAAATTAATTAATAACTTCAGTTTTAATTACATATTTAATGAATAAAAAATACAAAATTATGGTGGTATGGAACACACAGTGCGAAAAAACTGAAAGCTTAAAAGCAACAGAGAAAGTTGGCGTGACCTTCCAGACAAGTTATGGTTAATGGACCTTGTACCGTACCTGCTTCAGTCGTCCAAAAATGTTTTTCTCTCGTTTCAGGGATGGTGCAAATATATTTATTTCTTTACTACAGAAAGGATGTTTAAGAGGTGATGAACTGATGATGATTCGAATTGAGAATGGGCAGTAAAAACGTAGTCGAAAGAAGGTGAAGTTGCAAAAAAAAGCAGTTAAGACCTAAAATAGGCTAGAAAAGTACCAATAAGCCAAAAAAAAACACCGAGAAAGACAAAAAAGGACAAATAAGACCCACTTTTTTCTGGCCTACAATGACCCAAAATGAACATATATTATGTTGGGCCTCGTCTTCTGACACTAGGAAAGAAAAGGGTTTTTCCTCATCTTCCGAGCCCTATTCATAACGAACTAGAAAAATCTTCTACATTCCTTTTCCGGAATGTCTGGAGTAGCGACGCGCAGAGGAGAAAGCTTGTGAGCGGGGCCAGACTAGGTGGGGAAGGGTGCAGAATGCAGAATTCCCTTAGTAGGCTTGCGAGCTGTCATGTTTACTTCAGAACTACTGGACCAGTCGAGTCGCCCCCTCCCGCGCGGTCCCCTCCCCTCCTCGCGTTCATTGGACGAGGCACACAGCCGCAACGTGCGCCAAGGACGCGTTCGCGTTCTCTTCCTCCAGACATTCCGGGAAAGGAATATACAGTCTAAGAGCCTGTTGAATGCCTTAAGTTACCTTGGCTAAACCCTGCGAAGCTTCCGAGGGAACAGCTCCCATCCACCTGTTTACCTGTTTCACCAGCCCCAAGACCAAAGTTTCAACACACGCAGCGGCAGGACAAGAAAGCGAATGTTGCATGATGGACAGGCTGAAAAAGAAAAATTTTAGTTCGTTGAACTTTCCAGAAAAGACAGCAAACAAACACCTATCCTAGCTGAATTAGAAACTGAAACGAAATCGTATGCAAGGCATTTTCAAACGAGTTACTAAAACTCTGTAAAATCATTAACCGGATATTCTCCCAGTGGCAAATTATATTGTTGTCCTTGTTTGTTCCCGAGAAGGGAGTTTGGAACACTTCGGGTTTTGTCACAATTTCTACAAATCTATCGTACGTCATGAAAAACTCAGCCATCCGTATGCCATTATTGCCATACAGCACTTTTAAGGCCATTTTACACTGAAAACTCTTAACAAATAACAAGAACAAGTCAAGATGGTTTAAGGTAAAAACATGAAAAGTTAAATATAAACATAAGGCATAAACAAGGAAACAAACAAAGATTTACATATTCATTTTTAGGGAAGATCGGAAAATGTTTTCAGGGACAAAAATGTCTATGTTTGTGGGTAGTTTATTGTAGAACTGGGGCAGCCTGTGGAATAGAGCGCGCTGTATGAGGGAAAGCCTAGCTGTGGAGGTGTGGAACAATTCAGTGTTTCGGGTGGATCGAGAGGGAACTCTGAAGTTGAATTCTGTAAGAAGAAATTCAGATCTTAATTTCCCATTGATGATTTTATAGAAAAATTTCATATCGGCCATATCGCGTCGGGTCTGCAGTAACTGGATGTTCAAAGTAGTCAGGATGTCAGGTTTCTGAAGATGCCACAGAGAAGGAATTCTATGACGAACAATGGCGGCAAAGAAGCAGAGGACCGAATCCATGCTAGAAAGATTTGTATTGGAAGCCATGGCCCAGACTGGAGAACAGTATTCGAGAATCAAATAAATGAATGACTTGAAAACAGGCTAAGAGAAGTTGGAGTATCAATTTCAGTGAATCTGTATAGGAGGCCTAAGAGGCGCATTGCACTTTTAGTTGTAGCTGCGATGTGTTCCTTAAAGTTCAGTTTTTCATCTATGATAACACCTAGATCTTTTGGGTCGCAACTGTAGTAATATAATTGTTTTCAAGAACATAATGAGAATGAATTTTGTTCTTTTTTAAAGATACTGTGAGGGAGGAACATTTCTGTGTGTTAAGTTGTAGATTCCACTACTTACACCATGTGACAAGTTCGGAAAGAGCATTCTGGAGAATCACAGCATCTTGCGTGGTTGAGATTTCTTTGAAAAGTTTACAGTCGTCAGCAAACATGAGTATCTTGACAGGAAATGAGGAAAGTCTTTGAGGGAGATCGTCCATGAAACAGGTTTCGACAAAAACATTCCTCTCCCATCTCTGATCACTCATAAATTACTTTTATTAAATTTTTCTTTGTTGCACAGCAACAATTTGGTTTCTAGTGTTTTCTTTATACCTATTACATCATATTTGCTTTAAAATTACTATTGTCATATACTTTTAACGTTCTTCATGTAAGTCACTTCTGACAATTTGTAACATATGTATCGAATATTTATTTGGTTTATTTCAATAAGGTCTAAATTTTACTTGGTCTACTGTATTATATTACTACACGTATGGAAGAGGGAGAGAGGTAAGTGCAGACGACCTGTTCCCCTGGCTGATTTAGCACCGCACGCCACTGATGTCCGGGCTAGATGAATACTAACATTCACACACATATTTTGGCATCTGTAAAGTTTATTCATTTTCTTGTCCCGGTTTTATACAAAGTAACTTGGGAAGTGTTTATGTACGCTGGTACAGCTCAATGTGGGCATCATTTGTAGCTCGACAGATATCGAAACGATACTGAAGCTCCTGCCAAGTGTTGACCAGCATTTGAGGCGTTATTAGCGCAACGATACGCTGTCTCAAATCACCCAAATCGTGAACTTTCCTCTTGTACACATCTTCAATGAAGCCCCATGCAAAAAAGGCTAATGGTGTTAAATCTCGGTGGCCAAGTAGTTTCTGTGCACGTACAAGCGCACTACCAAAATCTGGGATCGATTGTCTATCGACTGAGCTTCACTCCGAGACAATATAATGAGTAGTTTTCGCATTAAAAGCATTTATTTTTGTATACCTCTAGTAATAAAGTTTGTAAACAGATTGTCGAAATTATGTTAAGAAATATACGTTTATATAATAAAATATGTTTAAAATGCAATACGTGGGACTTACATACTTTTCTCAATAGTCATTGGTAGTTACAATGTTTGCACTGATGTGACTTTAAATAGAAAAATCATTCACTTCAAGAAGAGTTCTGATTTCTGTCTTCTAAAACATTAATTTAAATAATTTTGCTTAAAAATGAACCTTAGTGTAAATTGGTTTCTTATCTTGTTGGGATGGATATCTGAAATCTACAATGTTAATTTGAACCCTGCCCTAAATCCTGTAAATACCTAATTTAAATACAGTAAAACCTCGTTAAACCGAACTAATGGGGGAATAAGTTGACCGGTTTAACGAAAGTCCGGATTAACTTAAATAACCTAAAAGAACAGTAGAAAATGTGCATTAAAACTCGGTTTATAGCAACAGAACACATTTATTATGGTGTATTTAAAGTGCATAGCCCTTAGCCGTTACGGAGAAATATGACGAATGAGATTGTTGACTTCTAGCCACATTTAAAACCTTGCATTCTGTTTTTATTTTTTGCTTTTTTTTCCTGTCCGGATTAAACAAAGTCCGGCTTATAGGGGTCCGCCTTAACGAGGTTTTACTGTAGTGTATGGTTGTAATAAATTTACTTTTTTAGCAAAGTTAAACATATTGTGTAATAAAAGTATTAATGTGCGGAGAAATTCATCTTAAGGGCTTCTACCCTCAGTTTTTCGCCTTTAGATGCAGGCTGCTGATAAAGGGATAAGTCCCTCTTCCGGAAATAAAATTCTGGATACGGGCCTTGTAACAATTCCGTTGTTAGGTTAGGATAGCCGAGTTTAGAGCTATTAGTTATAGTGACTGTTAGCAGCTGGATGTGCTTGGCACTAGACTCGTTTCTGCTTTTCTTGCTTACTGCAAAGGCATCTTTCAAAGCGGCGGAGATACGTCACAAAAGTTCGTTTTAAATCTACTTGATCATTGGTGAAGCACACACGGCCTGGTTGCGACTCGAACCCATACTCTTTCTTTTTCATACGAAATCATGAATCGAGTACCACGTATTCTCTCAATGTATTGCTTCGTGCTTATTCCCAAAAGGTCATTTAACTTCGCGATTACTTCTGTACTTGTTCCTGCTTTCGTGCAAATCTTTTCACGGCCCTTATTTTTCGTTCTATATTTTGTCATTTTTCTCACTTCCGGCGTTCAGTGCTTAGTTATGTTTTGTATATTTTCCATTTGTGTTCACTTGTTCCCACAATTTACACTTAGAGACACTTTTCATATTGAAAGTGAGAACAACAAATGAAAAGCAGAATCTAACATACGAATGCAGTTAGCTAGGTATGAATAGAAATAATAATATATTTCACGTAGAAATAGATTAAATTATTATAGTTAAATTCATTTTAATACAGTAATATAAAGCTTCGTTTTTAGACGTTGCTTATAGGACTCAATAACTACGTCTTAAACCTTGAAAATATATGCGAGAAATTTTACATATTTGCATATTATTCAAGTTATTATAATAAATTCATTGTCCTGCCATCTATTAATGTCTAGGGAACTATAAATCCTAACGTGTCTACAAATATTCATGTTAGAAAACATATCTTACCCGCAGGTGTCTGAGAAAGTTTTGCTCCCGTTGTTAACCCTGCTAACAACTCTTAAAAGCTCTCTGGATTGTAAATAAGATACAAGGTCAAGTTGACCCCAATCCACAAGGTAAGAGACGCTATCGATATTATTCTATTAAGGATACGATGTTGAAGCAAGTAGTTATTAAAAATACCAGCAGATGGCACTGTGTTCGAGATGGAATTTCTCCCACGCGTACAATTGCCTTGGTGTAAATTGTTGGCGAGTTGCCAGAACTCATCGATGCATTCAACCGCGAACCTAGTTTGGTTACATAATTCATCATTTGAACTGGGAGGTCATTACTTTTGCTGGATCGGAATGCAGGATTCCACGTGGGAAAATGTGGACACCTACTGTTTTATATGCAATGAAAATAGCAATTTGAGAAAAGAACTCATATTTACGAAGATACTGTCGTAAAAATATACAAACCGCATGATGGCAATGGCGATATGTTAAGACTTGCATCGACGCTGGAACAACAATGGTACAAAGAGAATCTTTTCTGACAACAAAAGAGATAAAAGTAAGATGTGTCACTGGCGTGCGCTCTCACTCCCCCTTCGGGGAGATATATAACTTCCCTTTGATCTTCCTTTTGTAAAAACGAGCGTCAAATGCAGCAAAAGAGGCTTAATATAGAACTGAACGCTAAAGGGGCATAACCCTCCATGTGAAACTCCAGGCCACAAGAATGACAAGTATTCGTGTGGTAATCTTCTCAGAAATGGTCCCACGTTTGTTGTGATCAGTATCTCTGATTGGTTTATTCTGATTGTAATATGTAATCCTGTATTTCCATGTGTACAGTCTGTCTCAGAAGTCTGTGGAGAAACGCACTTAATAACGGAAGAGAAGGGGAGAAAGCGAGGAGACGGAGCGAGGAAGTGCGCGGTGGTGCAAACTGCTAGTAGCTGAAGACGCCGTTACCCCATCCATGCAATCCATTTCACATGCTTATTGGTCGACCATTCTAGTCAGCACGTGCACAGATATTTGTTTTCGTTTGCTTGCTATACATATTCCTGGGACTGAGTATAATGTTTCTTTCATTCATACCTACATATACGATACGCAACTCTAATATTCCTGATGCGAATTTACACTTCAAACAATGTAAGCTTAGTTTTTCTCACATAGATGGCACGACAATAAGCTTCATCAATTTTATAAAAGTCCTGAAACACGAACGATTGTATGAATACTATTTACAATTATTTGTAATAGTTATTATGCTTTGTAATAATATGAAAAATAGTTTACCATTTTGTTACATAAATGAGAACTCGCAGTTCTAAGACTATACGTGTGTGGGTTCTAAAAATACAAAATTTTATAATAGGAATTTACGTATTTGCAGAATTCTCTGGATTTTCTATTTGGATGTACGTACAGTTCTAACTTTGAACATGTGTTTAGCTCGAATGGACAAATCCAAACACAAGAGGGGAGATAGGTAGAAACGTGAACGAAAATATGCCGAGAGTTTCAGATAAGTATTTCGCTTCTATGCGTTCGGTTCATCGTCATCGCTCGATTTTCTTGTAGTCAGATTTGTGGTGGTTTCCACAACAACAACAACAACAACAACAGCAACAAAAAGAAAAAAGAACTCTCTCGAAATGCCAGAACCTACTTCCCAATCTGCGTTCCCATTGCAACCGCCACCCCTACTTTGGCAGTGGAATCGTCCGGTTCACGCATGCGCACTTGCCTCGTTGGTTACGGCCAACGCATACGGTTTGTTCTGCTGTTTCTTTCGACACCTTATGCTGATCTACAAACATGCAACGTTCTTTCGTTTCTGTTTTATTTTTCTCGAGACTTACCGAAATTGGAACGTGTGAAAATGTCTCTAGAAAGAAAAATCTCGACGTACGAAGTTAGGGGAGTGATTTGGAAAGGTGAACGAATGTCGCAAGAGGGAAGAAAACACGGGAAGAATAAAGGAAGAAAGACGGAGCGTTCTATAAAACCTCATTTAGTCTACAATGAAGCTGCATTTGGGAATGTCACTCCATTCTCGAAGTCCATTTCGGAGAGCGTTACGATAAAGCAGTTCATCTGGGAGAAATGTCTTTGTTTTCGAATGGGACGACATTTTCTTGCAGATAGACGAAGCTGTCCGTAACTCTAGAGTTCGTCCAATCGTCTTTGAGATAATCTTTCCTTCGTCATTTTGCTTTTGGGGTGCTCCAGTGATGGATTCTAGTGTAAACAGGAGAATATGTAGCCTGTTTATAAGCAAAGAGACCATTAGGTGCATATTATTTGTAAATTGCATTTTTCTAATTTAGAGTCGTTCTTCTGTTCACTTTTGGCTAATCGCGATGATGAAGATGAGTGATGTTTGATAAAATTGATGAAGGATGAAAGAAAACTCACAAATAACCTTAGGACTCTAACCTGGAAACTTAGAAGCAAGTCATTGATTTACACGAGGTAACTAATTTGATTTCGATTTATCAGAAGTCGATGATCCACCAAATGTGTCTGGGTTCTGTCCCTATGGTTAGCGTTTACCAATAAGGAAACAGGAAGGAGTTATTGTTTGCTCTGATTTGGTTTATTTTACTTCGCTAACGCGAAGATGGTGAGTGACGATATGATGATGATATCGGTGAAGAGACACAAGGAACACCCATGCCCAGGATGGGATTCGAACCCAGGAAAAGGGTTGTTAAAGGTTCAAGAACCCATAAATTGTAATGAGTTCTATTGGGTTCCGCTGCAGGACCGGAACTTTTTTTCTCGTACAATTTAAATTCGGTCCAAGTTGCGTATTGTTTAATTGAAAAAAGGTTTCTGGACCGAATTTAAATTCAGTCAGAAAAGGTTCCTGGACCGTATTTGAATTCAGCCGGAAAAAGGTTCCTGGACCGTATTTAAATTCAGCCGGAAAAAAGGTACCTGGACCGAATTTAAATTCAACCGGAAAAAAGGTTCCTAGACCGAATTTAAATTCAGTCAGAAAAGGTTCCTGGACCGTATTTAAATTCAGCCGGAAAAAAGGTTCCTGGACCGAATTTAAATTCAGCCGGAAAATTGTTCCCGGACCGTATTTAAATTCAGCCGGAAAAAGGTTCCTGGACCGTATTTAAATTCAGCCGGAAAAAAGGTACCTGGACCGAATTTAAATTCAACCGGAAAAAAGGTTCCTGGACCGAATTTAAATTCAGTCAGAAAAGGTTCCTGGACCGTATTTAAATTCAGCCGGAAAAAAGGTTCCTGGACCGAATTTAAATTCAGCCGGAAAATTGTTCCCGGACCGTATTTAAATTCAGCCGGAAAAAGGTTCCTGGACCGTATTTAAATTCAGCCGGAAAAAAGGTACCTGGACCGAATTTAAATTCAACCAGAAAAAAGGTTCCTGGACCGAATTTAAATTCAGTCAGAAAAGGTTCCTGGACCGTATTTAAATTCAGCCGGAAAAAATGTTCCTGGACCGAATTTAAATTCAGCCGGAAAATTGTTCCCGGACCGTATTTAAATTCAGCCGGAAAAAGGTTCCTAAACCGTATTTAAATTCAGCCGGAAAAAAGGTACCTGGACCGAATTTAAATTCAGCCGGAAAAAGGGTTCCTGGACCGAATTTAAATTCAGTCAGAAAAGGTTCCTGGACCGTATTTAAATTCAACCGGAAAAAAGGTTCCTGGACCGAATTTAAATTCAGTCAGTAAAAGTTCCTGGACTATTTGAATTCAGCCGGAAAAACTGTTCCTGGACCGTATATAAATTCATGCGGAGAAAAGGTTCCTGGACCGAATTTAAATTGATCCGGAAAAAAGGTTCCTGGACCGTATTTGAATTCAGCCGGAAAAAGGGTTCTTGGATCGAATTTAAATTCAGTCAGAAAATGTTCCTTGACCGTATTTGAATTCAGCCGGAAAAAAGTTCCTGGACCGTATATAAATTCATGCGGAGAAAAGTTTCCTGGACCGAATTTAAATTGATCCGGAAAAAAGGTTCCTGGACCGTATTTGAATTCAGCCGGAAAAAGGGTTCCTGGACCGTATTTAAATTCAGCCGGAAAGAAGGTTCCTGAACCGTATTCAAATTCAGCCGGAAAGAAGGTTCCTGGACCGAAAATAAATTCATCCTGGAAAAAGGTTCCTGGACGTTATTTAAATTCATCCGGAGAAAATGTTCCTGGACCGAATTTAAATTCAGTCAAAATAGGTTCCTGAACCGTATTTGAATTCAGACAGGAAAGAAGGTTCCTGGACTGAATTGAAGTACTTTACGTATAAAAAGGTTCCTTACGGTCCAGAACCCATTTACGCTTGCTGATTTTCTATCCTGGACCGGAATTTAATTTATTTAAAATTCCTGGACCTTTAACAACCCTACCCAGGAATCCTGGTGTCATAGCGCAATGTGCTAACCACTCCGGCACGGAGGTCGCCTATATTGTTGGCGTACCCAATACACACACACACACACACACACATCATGTATATGTACATAATATGACTAAACCTATCATAACCTAAGACTATTGGCTATTATAGCAGTCGTTCGTGCATCGTCTTGTAAAAGGTTGCATTCTGCATAAATTATATGAAGGATGTGTTCATGTGAAGGATGTGTTCTAAATTTGTTTATGTTTATGTTACGTACAACAGAAGCCGTCTGATTCAAGTTTCACTAAATTTCCCTTACTTTGAATATATCCATTTCATGAATTCCCATTTCGCCTTAAAGGGGGTTGGGTCACAAATCATATTATCGTGTACTGATAAGCCATTAGGGGAAACATGAATATCAGGAGGGAAGGGTTTGAACCCTGCAGGGAAGGATAATTGTAGCTTACAAGGTCTGAAAACACCACACTTATCGACAGTCGAGGTGTGGAGGACCAGCAACCACCAATACCGAGACCCTCCAAGCTGTTTAAGAGGACCCTATTAGCAGAGAAGGTCCGTGCATCTCGAACAACAATTGATCGTCAACTTCATCAGCTGGGTTTGCACTCGAGGCGACCTCGAATTTCCTGTGAGTTAACCCCCAGAGGAATTTCAGCAACCTGTCACCCATCGTTACGAATAGCTGCGAAATTCGAATTACGACAGGTTTTTTCGGAGAATCACAACAAATTATTAAGATTCGTCCACATGGCTTCTATACTCTAATCAGGAAATGTCTGGAGGAAGGTCGCACATAACGACAGAGAAGGGGAGAAAACTAGTGGTCGTAGCGAAGCAGACAACGCAACGCAACCCCTTAATCGTTCATTGGTCGTACCCTCTCGAGTCAGTACTTGCGCAGAATACAAGCGCAGAACAATGACCCAAAGGAACGCCAATGGGTAACAATGATAAAGAAGGGGCTGTGGTGGATTTGGGAAGAAGGGAGGGCGGGCATTCAAGAAATGTGGATCATACGAGACAGATTGGAGGACATCAGCAAACAAAACCTTTTGACAGAATGTGCGGGGAAAGTATCTTTACCTACGGTACAAATCGTGGATGGGGATAGGCAATGGGAAGGCAAAAATACATAGACGTGTGTGGAGCGAGTGACAGGACGGGATTGGCATGGTTCAGGCTGGGGGGTGGGCACAATTTAAGCCCGTGAGAGAGGACGGGATTGCAGAATGTCCAATGTGTGGGGAAGGCGAGACGAAATTCCACATTCTCCTCCAGTGCAAAGAAACAGCAGAGGGTAGACGGAAATACATAAGGGATATGAACGATTAAAACATGGAGGAGCTAATGAAGGCCATTACGGGGAGGGAAATGGCTGGAAAGGAGGAAACTCAAATAAGGGACCTGGGAATTTTCCTACATTACGGCTGGTCAAAGACAGCGAACAAGTTGAGGGACGGGAGTGAAAGTACCTGAGAGTATGCTACCTTCATTTGGTGCAAAGGTACATAAACCTTAATCTCAAAACTCAGCTAGCTTATCTACATGGTAGGGTTCTTTGTAGACAACGAAACCAGACAGGATGCCTTCCAATGGAGACGTTTAAACGAATATATTATGTAAACACAGGATACATGGAATAAGAATTTTACATGATAAGCTACATTCTTCTATAATTTTCTCTTTTACAGTCAATTTTCATCTCAATCTTCTTCCTTCATTGCAATGGACGGTCTGGATCTGGACTTTCTTCTCAATATGGAGGATCTGGACTTCCCTCTTAATGGACGTTCTGGATAGGGACTTCCTTCTTAATGGACAGTCTTCTTTGTAAACTTCCCTCTGGATTTCAATTTATTTAGGTTTTGACTATTTAACGAATTCCTTTATCCTTTTCCAACTTTCTCCTCCAAGCTTTGGGAATAATACTAATATCCTCCCTTGGGGCTGCAATTGGAACGCGCCACCACTAACTAGGTACAACAGAGTGTATACTTGGTGCAGCCGATTGACATGCGCATCCAAGTAGGTGCTACAGTTAAACTGCGCAACCAAAAAGTGCTGTGGGGCGTCGATCAGAACGCGCTCGCCACTGATGTAAACAAAATTTCCCCTATAGGAATGGTAAATCAATCATACAGATGCAATATCTGTTCAAAGACACAAACTTGAATCAGTGCTTTGACTTCCTTAATTTTCATATTAACTTACATGTGATCATTGATTTGATTTATAAGATATATATATTAATTTACTTCTTTCATATTTATTTTTTGTCTTCTTATAATATATTCTATTGTTTTTCATCTTTCCAATTTGCTTTGTTCTTATTTATAAAATTATTCACATATATTATGCCAATTCTTAACCTTGCACGCCTGGTGCTGCCATCTCTATTCGTCTTTGGCAAACTATTCACATTACTTGGTCCTATTGGGTACGTAACAAGTAGGGATGGCCAGATCCGGTTCCTTGGGATCCGGATCCTACAATTTTTCGGATCCGGAACCGCGGAACCGGAATTTTTTGTTCCGGATCCGGAATTTTCGGATCATGATCCGTGGATCCGGAATTTTCGGATCCCGATCCTTGGATCCGGAATTTTCGTTTCCGGATCTGTTTGACCATCCCACATGAGCGCTTCTTTGGAAAGTAAGAATGTGTATATAACATTGTTACCTGCTAATATACATATATATGACTATATAATATTTATTTTGAGATTTTTGTATAACGGGTAGCAGTTTGTTTGGACAAATTGAAGCGTAACAAAAAATAAGATAGTATTCGTCTCAAAAAAGATGGTAGCAGAGCATAGTGTGTGTGTGTGTGTTTGCGCGTGCGCGATTTGTAATTAATACACTTATGTTAGTCTTACACTTTGTAATTATATAACACTGCATATATTATAATGTTTTATTTTAATTTTTAAAACTGTAACTGTAGAACAATTGTATAATTTTTGTATAACATTTCTATCTTGTTAAATGTGTTAAAGTATCATCCTGGAATGGAATGTCTCACATTTATGTGTGTTTCCATTTCCAATACATTCGAATGAATACATATTCGTTTCAATAGCATTTACAAAATCACCTCTGACATTTTATGTTAAACAAGTAAGATTATTTCTGTGCACGAGTGTGTTAGCCTATGCGTAGCAAAGTATTTTAGGAACAACACTTGAAAAAAAAATCTTGTAGGGCTAACTAATGAAAAATTGCTTTGTAATCTGAGATCATAATAACTTTTAAGGTGTGGTAATATTATAATGGGATTGAGATACGAAACTCTCGGATCAGGATCCGTTTGACCATCCCTGCCTGAGAGCGGTGTGCAGAAAGCTCATTTTTGACAATATTATAACTAGTGCTATAAGTGTAGAATTATGACAAAAATAAAACAGGTTGATAGATTGTAGTGAGAGAAGAACCCACAATTAGTATGAAAAGGGAAGTTGAACATGTGAGGACATAAAAAGAAGAGTTAGGAGGGGAGAAGAAGCGGAAAATCTTCATTGATGTATGGAAATGTGTGTACAGACGCAAAGGCTCATGCTGAAATATATCTATAACTAACTAACAAACTCTCTAGCCTTCTTAAACCCGAAGGTTCATGGCTGCAGCAACACAGGCCTTCCATCTGTCCCTATCTTGAGCAAGTTCTATATACTCTTTTCCATCCCTACCGATTTCCCTTAGGTCCATCTCAACGTTCTCCCTCTGTCTTGGCCTTCCTACAGGTCTCTTACCATCAGGTTTCCCAACAAGAATCCTGTAAACTCCTCTTTCCTCTCCCATTCGTGCCACATGGCCTGCCCACCTAAGTCTTCTTGATTTAATTAATCTAATAATATCTGGACATGAATACAAATTATGTAATCTTCTCCACTCACCTGTCTCCTCATCCCTTTTAGGTCCAAAGATTTCCCTAAGGATCTTATTTTCAAGTACTCTCAATTCATGTTCCTCTTTCAATGTAAGGGACCAAGTTTCACACCCATATAATACTACAGGCAAAATTACTCTTTTGTATATTTTAACTTTTAGTTTCTTAGATATTAAACGAGAAGACAAAAGTTTATGAAGAGAGAAGTAACATGCAATTCCTGAATTAAGCCTGCTTTTTATTTCCTCTTTAATATAATTTTCATTTGTTAATATTACTCCTAAGTATTTGAATTTGGAAACTGGTTCAAACGAGTTGTTATCAATAATTAGATTTTGATTATTACCTAACACTTGGTTTCGACATGTAAGCATATATTTAGTTTTCTCTTTGTTAACTTCCAAACCTATCTCTTTAGCAGTTTTGAAAAATATTTTAGCATTATTCTTAATTGTATTTATATCATCCCCCAGTAAGTCTACATCATCTGCATATGCTAACAACTGAGTCATACCATTTAATTTTAGTCCTTCGTTAGTTTCTTTTACCTTCCTAACAGCATATTCTAAGGCAAAATTAAAGGGCAATGGAGATAATGCATCTTCTAGTTTTAACCCATCATGAATTGTAAATTTGTCAGACACATTAATACCCACACGAATGTTACTTTCTGTTTCACTGGTGCATACTTTTATCATACTAACAAGCTTCTTAGGTATTCCAAACTCTAGTAATATATTATACAGCGTGTCCATAAATATGCTGTCATACTTTAAAGTGGTATTACGTCGCTTTGGATAATCGTATTTAAATGAAATTGGTGATATTTGAAAGAAAAACTCAAATATTTTATTTTACAACTCATAGACATTGAATGTGGCCCCCACGAGTGGCCCTGCAAACATCAAGGCGATATTCCTATTCATGCCACATACGGTCCAACATATCCACATTGATGGACTGGATTGCAGAAGTGATGCGAATTTGCAGTTCTTGCAGGTTTTGAGGCAATGGGCGTACATAGACACAATCTTTTATGTAACCCCATAAAAAAAAAGTCACAGACCGTCAAGTCTATGGCCTTTCCTTTGATGACATATGCAGCCACGATCCACGTTCACCAAACTCTGCGTGTAATGATATTCTAATACACATAAACTACGTTCTTAAATCTTCTGTAATAACAACACAATTGTAAAGGAAAACATTCACTTGTAACCTGCCTGCCTGTTAAATATCCAACAATGAACCCGCGTCGTCCATTGTTGTGGAGTGAATTTATTTCAGTTTCTATGTTTGATCTCGTTCATTGTTGTCCATTGTTGACATGCACAAAAATATTTGAGTTTTTCTTTCAAATGTCACCAATTTCATTTAAATACGATTATCCAAAGCGACGTAATACCACTTTAAAGTATGACAGTATATTTATGGACACGGTGTATAATTTATCTCCTTTGACCGAATCATATGCTTTTTGGAAGTTTGGAATGTAATGTTATGTGTGTACGGGCTCTAATATTGTACAAATATTCAAAATATTATTGTCTATTTTCTTAATAATAAATTGGGTAAGTAATATCCGTTTCAAAATAGTTAATTAGATGTTTTATACATACTAATTCAATAGCGACACTAAATTAGAAGAGCAACACTTACTTCTATTGAAATTTTTAAACGAAATTGAAAAATAATTGTTTTCCGTCATTCCCTTCCAATTCCTACCTCTCCTCTAAAATAAATTCTGACACTCATATTTTGAAATTCGAAATGTCTAGCATAATACACTAACAGCAGTTTTTGTGGTGAAAAGAAACTTTCTTTAAGTTCCCTAGCAACGTTCGTTTCTATGGATATTTTCGCACTGAGTATACCAATATATACGTAATTGTATCTGGACTGATTCTTCTTCTTATGTAGATGTCACCTTTGTTTGAGACACCTTTTCAAAACCAGGAGTTCATTCATCTGTGTGTGATCTGTGAGAAATATAATGTAGCTAGACAATTAAGAATTGAAGGAAACAATGAGTGCGCAATGGAAACAAGTTGCTAAGGACGTGGCATTTTCACCCTTAGAAAAGGGCTAATTGAGCGATTTTTTAATTTTCTCGGCCTTTTGGGACAATTTCATGGGGGAGTCGTAGTCGGGCATTTTTGCCTTCG
Organism: Lepisma saccharinum; assembly: GCF_977018435.1. Classification (NCBI taxonomy): domain Eukaryota; kingdom Metazoa; phylum Arthropoda; class Insecta; order Zygentoma; family Lepismatidae; genus Lepisma; species Lepisma saccharinum. Next base: position 31,863,973 of record NC_139257.1, read on the forward strand.
GGGCTTCCTTCATGGAGAACATTTATGTCAATGAGTGAGTGGTGGGATTTATCAATTCACCATTCATTTTCATCTTGGAGATTAGCTGAAAGTGGCAGAAAAGCTGCGCAAAAAGCAGCTAAATCTATAAAACTATACCAGCAGAAATTCTGCATGACCTGTCCAGTCTTGTTTCGTGCATTTACAGAGCCACAAACAGTTTTCCCTCCGGACCAAGACTCGAGCGTTGCCCACCATTAGGCCTAATCGAATCGAAACCTAAAACCAATCAGACAAGATTACAGTGTAGATACAGACGTTTGCACCCTTGCTGTTTACAATACCCGCGGTAGACTCATTGAAGGCCCCCTTAGACAGGTGGTTGTGCTGTTGTGGAGCCTAATTAAAACCAATTTCCGTCTCCGATGAAAATGGTCGACCTTCTGATTAGCGGACAATTTCGGAGCGAGTCATTTTAACGCTACTCGAAAGGATTCCAGTTTCCCCCTAATGAGGATAGATGGCTCTGATATCGCGTCAAAATGGTCGCAACCTAACAAGTAGCTTCTGTTTGATTTCTTCCCCCATTCTTAGTTTCGCTCCCTCCCGGCCGGAATGTTCTACAGAACTACAAGGAACGCCGATGGTTAAAGAATTCGATGGTGAAATTCCCTGAGAACAGAACTTAAATTAAAATAATATCGAATTTCCATTTCCTCCTTGATTTCGTGTTGTCGGCTGAAAACTGAGAAGTGATAATTACATTTCCCGAGTTGAGAACCCTTCAGAGCAGCTTTCTTATTGGTGGAGCTCCTTCCGCCTGTTTCCGACGCCAAAGAACTCCAATACTCTTCCCATTTGGAGAGATATCAATTAGAAATAATTGTGCGTTCAGTGCAAGGTAAGGGGTGATTGATGAATGGAGATGAATTCGTAGGTTAAAGGGCAAGGTCAGATGAAGTTTTGTTGAATTTTTTGAAGTTTCTGAACATTTTTGGAGATGCAAAGGCAATTGGATTTGATGAATTATCGCCTGGTTACTGCAGTCGCTTTTCCCCCTCCACGCAATTCCGTTCCCTCGCATGTGTTCATTGGTGGAGTCCTCTTGCGTCACTACTTGCGCAGAGGCTTGTTTTCGTTCGCCTGGTCCAGTGATAACCTAGACATTGTATACAGGGTGTCTCAAAAGTAATAGCGCAAACTGACACAGGTGAAAGTACACGATAATAGAAGCAGAGAAGTCTCAGTAAACATGGGTCTGCAAACGAGCCGTTTTCGAGATAATTGCAAATGTGTGGTTACAAGCCGCCACTGACTTCAGTGTTTGTAAACGTCGTCCTAGTTGTTAAAATGCTAATAATGTATGCGAATGTGTGGTTAGAAGCCGTCACTGATTGCATTTTGTAAACACCGAGTGCTTTACTCCTTGCGCGGTCCGAGGTTTGCTCTTTGTTTACAAAACACAACATTTCCAAGAGGTGGCGTTGTAATCAAACAGGATGGATAAAATCAGTACACAGTCTTAATAGTACTGTGGGAGTCACGTCAGTTGTCAGTAGTGACTTACATTGTACCAACTAGGACGACGTTTACAAACAATGAAGTCAGTGGCGGCTTATAATCACACATTCGCGATTATCTCGAAAACGGTACGTTTGCAGACCCATGTTTACTGATACTTTTTTGCTTCTATTATCGTGTACGTTTACCTGTGTCAGTCTCCGCTATTACTTATGTGACACCCTGTATGTTGATATGTCTTATGTAGCGCTGCTGTCGATCAGGAATATCACCGTCTAGTTAGCTGCTCTTTTTGACACTAGATGTAGTGCAGGTGTATCCCGGTGTCATGCTAGTTCAAGGAAATGTTTCACCAATTAGACGTATAGCGCTGTACAAGTTCAGAAGATTCAAAAAATGCCTGTCTGCTGCTTTAAAGGTTCATTTGATTAGTTACCATGCATCACGTGATCATGCACCACACATTACACAGCTGCATACAGTACAGACGTCAAATACACTACTTGACACCAGATCAACGAACTGCTGCACCGTTAAAAAAAACTAGGTACGTGAGTGCATAGGCAACAAGTGCAGCGACTAGACGGGGCTAATATATACACTATTCAGGGGAAAATCTGGAGCAAAGCCGCTCATAACAGTAGAGAAGGGAAGAAAGCGAGTGCGCGGAGAAAAGCAGTGTGCGTTGCTGCAAGGGCTGGTAGCTGCAGTCGCTTTCCCCCTCCACGCAATCCCGTTCCCTCGAACGTGTTCGTTGATCCAGCCCTGTCGAGTCACTCTGTGCGCTGATACCGGTCATGGTAAACCACGACGACGACTGGGGGTTCGTCGTGCTGACCACACGTCACCCGGTAACTGATTGGATGATCGCCCACCTCTTCTGAGCCATGAAGAAGTGATGACGATGAGAGTCAATAGGTAGGCCCTGGGCCTCAAGGGCTGTTGCGCCACGGGTTTGTAATGGGCAGCGTTCTAATGGGTTCTATTGGGTTTCGCTGTAGGACCGGAACCTTTTTTCTTGCACAATTTAATTTCGGTCCAAGTTGCGTATTGTTACATTGAAAAAGTCTTCCTCAACCGTATTTTAATTGTTCCTCAAAAAAGGTTCCTGGACCGTATTTAAATTGATGCGGAAAAAAGGTTCCTGGACCGAATTGAAATTCTTCCGAAGAAAAAGGTTCCTGGACCGAATTTAAATTAATTCTGGAAAAAAGGTCCCTGTAGCAAATTTAAATTCATTCTGGAAAAAAGGTTCCTGGACCGAATTTAAATTCATTCTGGAAAAAAGGTTCCTGGACCGAATTTAAATTCATTCTGGAAAAAAGGTCCCTGGAGCGAATTTAAATTCTTTCTGGAAAAAAGGTTCCTGGACCGAATTTAAATTCATTGTGGAAAAAAGGTCCCTGGAGCGAATTTAAATTCATCCGGAAAAAGGTTCCTGGACCGAATTTAAATTCATTCTGGAAAAAATGTTCCTGGACCGAATTTAAATTCATTGTGGAAAAAAGGTTCCTGGACCGAATTTAAATTCATTCTGGAAAAAAGGTTCCTGGACCGAATTTAAATTCATTCTGGAAAAAAGGTTCCTGGACCGAATTTAAATTCATTGTGGAAAAAAGGTCCCTGGAGCGAATTTAAATTCATCCGGAAAAAGGTTCCTGGACCGAATTTAAATTCATTCTGGAAAAAAGGTTCCTGGACCGAATTTAAATTCATTCTGGAAAAAAGGTTCCTGGACCGAATTTAAATTCATTCTGGGAAAAGGTTCCTGGACCGAATTTAAATTCATTCTGGAAAAAAGGTTCCTGGACCGAATTTAAATTCATTCTGGAAAAAAGGTTCCTGGACCGAATTTAAATTCATTGTGGAAAAAAGGTCCCTGGAGCGAATTTAAATTCATCCGGAAAAAGGTTCCTGGACCGAATTTAAATTCATTCTGGAAAAAAGGTTCCTGGACCGAATTTAAATTCATTGTGGAAAAAAGGTTCCTGGACCGAATTTAAATTCATTGTGGAAAAAAGGTTCCTGGACCGAATTTAAATTCATTGTGGAAAAAAGGTTCCTGGACCGAATTTAAATTGGTTCGGAAAAAAGGTTCCTGAATCGTAATTAAATTGATCGGAAAAAAATGTTCCTGGACCGAATTGAAATACTTTAGAGATAAATAAAGTTTGTTAAATGACAAAGGTTGAGTTGGGTGAAACTTACTTGTAAACGAAATAGCCTCTTGCCATTTTACAAGTTTAATAAGACAATTAACCTTTAAACAATCACTGCATAATAACACAACGATATTCACAAATACAAACAATTTTGTAAATTCCAGTTGTTGTTTTTTTTTGTTGTTTTTTCATAATCTTGTGTAGTAATAGTTGTGCGTTTGGGTTTTTTTCTTGTGTAGTGGTTGTTATGTTTGTGTGTCTTGTGCAGTAGTTGTGCTGTGTAGTGTGTTTGGGTTTGTCTTGTGTAGTAGTTGTGCTGTCTAGTGTGTTTGTGTTTATCTTGTGTAGTAGTTATGCTGTCTAATGTGTTTTTGTTTGTCTTGTGTAGTATCGGTGGTGTGTATGTATGTGTCTTGTGTTGTAGTTCTGCTGTCTAGTATGTTTGTTTTGTCTTGCGTAGTAGTTGTGCTGTCTAATTTGTTTGTGTTTGTTTTGTGTAGTAGTTGTGGTGTGTAGTTTGTTTGTGTTTATATTGTGTAGTAGTTGTGGTGTGTTTGTGTTTATATTGTGTTATAGTTGTGATGTGTTTGTGTGTGTCTTGTGTAGTAGTTGTGCTGTCTAATGTGTTTGTGTTCGTCTTGTGTAGTAATTGTGCTGTCTAATGTGTTTGTATTTGTCTTGTGTAGTAGTTCCTCCATTCATATTGGGGGTTAGGCGTAGAGCTGACAACTCTGCACTCTAAAAAGACATGTCAAGAATCAGCAATATAAGGCCATGGATGTTCCCAAGGTAAAATATTCCGGAGGTAAAATAGTCCCCCGTTCGGATCTCCGGGTGGGGACTACTTTGGGAGGTCCCTGGACTAAGTATAAGATCTACATTAGGAATAAGGATATTAAATGAGGCACCTGGAATGTTCTGAGCCTTTACCGGCCTGGGGCATTTCAGTGTACAGTTAATGAGATAGTTAAGTATAAATTAGATGTAGTAGCTGTCCAGGAAGTTAGGTGGCCAGGAGAAGGGAATTGTAAAACTAAAAATTATACTTTTTTCTATGGTGGTACTGAAAATCATAATTTTGGAACAGGCTTTTTCATAAATAATAGAATTATCTCTGGTCTTAAAACAGTAGAATTTATTAATGATAGGATATCATATGCAGTTTTACAGGGTAGGTGGTGTAAAATTATTTTAATAAATATACATGCACCAACGGAAGATAAAGATGATAATACTAAAGATGATTTTTATGCAGAGTTAGAACAGGTCTTTGATAAATTTTCTCAGTATGATATGAAAATTCTGTTAGGTGATTGTAATGCACAGATTTGCAAAGAAGAGACATTTAAACCCACGATTGGTAAAGAAAGTCTTCATGAATTAAGTAATGATAATGGTATAAGATTGATTACTTTTGCAACCTCAAAGAATTTAATTGTGAAAAGTACCACTTTTAAACATAAAGATATCCATAAATATACCTGGTCTTCTCCAGATGGTAAAACTCATAATCAAATAGATCATATTCTCATTGAAAAGAGAAGGCATACTAGTATAATTGATGTTCGTACACATAGAGGTGCTGACTGTGCCAGTGACCATTATTTAGTAATTGCTAAATTAAGAGAAAGACTCTCAGTGATAAATCATAAGCAACAAAATCTAAAAGTTATAAAATTTGATACAGGAAAGTTTACTGATGAAAGAATGAAGAAAGATTACCAAATTAAACTCTCAAATAGATTTGATGCTTTTCAGGATTTAAATGATGATGAAAATATAAATGAAACAGACGTAAATAAGAATTGGGAGCACATACGTAATGCAATAGAATCAGCAGCTAAAGAAAGTATAGGATACCATAAACCGAGAAAAAGTAAGCCATGGTTTGATAATGAATGTCATAATCTAATAGAAATAAGAAATCAGGCTAGACTTAGGTGGTTAAATAACTCTGATGATACAAATCTAAACAATTATAATAGAATAAAGCGAGAAGTTAACCGCACGTTTAGAAGTAAAAAAAGAGATTACTTGAAAAGCAAAATTAACGAAATTGAAACAAACAGCAAAAATAAAAATATCAGAGATTTATATAAAGGTGTAAATGAGTTTAGAAAGGGGTGGCAACCTAAAGTATACTTGATAAAAGATAAAGACGGTGATTTTCTAGCTGACCCAAGCGATATTCTAAATAGATGGAAGAACTACTTTAATGACCTTTTAAATGTTCATGTAGGAGATAAATCGGAAGTAAATGAAGTACACACAGCAGAACCTTTAGTTCCAGAACCTAACTTGACTGAAGTTAAAGATGCTATTAAAAGGCTAAAGAATAACAAAGCACCTGCCATTGATTTAATACCAGCTGAGTTAATTAAATATGGTGGAAATTCATTAATACGTCAAATTCATAAATTAATTAGTTTAATATAGAATAAATAAGAAATCCCTCAACAGTGGAAAGAATCCATAATTGTTCCTGTGTTTAAAAAAGGTGATAAAATGAACTGCAATAATTACCGTGGAATTTCTCTACTCTCAACAACATACAAAATATTGTCTAACATTCTTTTAACAAGACTAACACCATATGCTAATGAAATTATAGGTGATTATTAATGTGCATTTAAACGTAACCGATCAACTACAGATCAAATTTTTCACATTAGACAGACACTTGAAAAAAAGTGGGAATATAATCAAAATATCCTTCAGCTATTCATCGATTTCAAAAAGCATATGATTCGGTCAAAAGAGAGAAATTATATAATATATTAGTAGAGTTTGGAATACCTAAGAAGCTTGTTAGTATGATAAAAATATGCACCAGTGAAACAGAAAGTAAAATTCGTGTGGGTATTAATATGTCTGACAAATTTACAATTCATGATGGGTTAAAACAAGGAGATGCATTATCTCAATTGCTCTTTAAGTTTGCCTTAGAATATGCTGTTAGGAAGGTAAAAGAAACTAAAGAATTGCTAAAATTAAATGGTGTGACTCAGTTGTTAGCATATGCAGATGATGTAGACTTACTGGGGGATGATGTGAATACAATTAAGAATAATGCTAAAATATTTTTCAAAACTGCTAAAGAGATAGGTTTGGAAGTTAACAAAGAGAAAACTAAATATATGCTTACAGGCCGAAACCAAGTGTTAGGTAATAATCAAAATCTAATTATTGATAACAACTCGTTTGAACCAGTTTCCAAATTCAAATACTTAGGAGTAATATTAACAAATGAAAATTATATTAAAGAGGAAATAAAATGTAGACTTAATTCAGGAAATGCATGTTACTTCTCTCTTCATAAACTTTTGTCTTCTCGTTTAATATCTAAGAAACTAAAAGTTAAAATATACAAAACAGTAATTTTGCCTGTAGTATTATATGGATGTGAAACTTGGTCCCTTACATTGAAAGAGGAACATAAATTGAGAGTATTTGAAAAATAAGATCCTTAGGAAAATATTTGGACCTAAAAGGGATGAGGAGACAGGTGAGTGGAGAAGGTTACATAATTTAGAAGTACATAATTTGTATTCATGTCCAGATATTATTAGAATAATTAAATCAAGAAGACTTAGGTGGGCAGGCCATGTGGCACGAATGGTAGAGGAAAGAGGAGTTTACAGAATTCTTGTTGGGAAACCTGATGGTAAGAGACCTGTAGGAAGGCCAAGACGAAGATGGAGGGACAACGTTGAGATGGACCTAAGGGAAATCGGTAGGGATGGAAAAGGGTATATAAATCTTGCTCAAGATAGGGAAAGATGAAAGGCCTATGTTGCTGCAGCCATGAACCTTCGGGTTTAAGAAGGCTAGAGAGTTAGTTAGTTAGATAAATAGGTTCTTTGCGGTCCAAAACCCATTTACGCTTGCTCATTTTCTCTCCTGGACCGGAATTGAATTTATTTAAAATTCCTGGACCTTTAACAAACTTGTTTTAGATATTAATTACACTGTAATGAGAAGTGATCGTTCGTCTATCACGACAGGAAGTGTTAAAGACAAACCAGGCGATACTGATTGCAAGTTTTGATTTGTGGAGCTAAATTTCAACGGGACGTGACGAAATAATTCTCTCCTCTGACGACCGTATGATGTAAAGGAATTTAGTAGAATTAGACGCTTCAAGCTAAATTAGATTCTTTGGAAAATGTTCTGAAGGTAGCCATTTTAATAGTATTAATAACCTATTTCCCTCTTTCGGTACTGAAAGCAATCACGCTTGTTAACTTCTTATATGTCTTTATGCAGTTGCGATGAAGCTTTGTACATATTGCTTTCCTTGCTGGTATTTCAAACTTACAAGATCCTTTAAGGATGGGCCTCCCCGGTGGCATAGTTGTAACTTCGTCGCGTTGTAACAAAGAGGGTCCCGGGTTCGATACCCGGTAGGAGTCCATAGTGGTTCGGATCACATTTTAAACTGTAGGCTCAGTCCCAATTAGCCCATCTGTGCATAAAAGTGAACTTAAAGTCCAAGCTTTAAGGACGGATAATTCACGCAACAACTACTAAGACGAATTCATTTGCATTTTACCCGAAATGTATACATATTCAATTCGATACAGGCTGTTAGAAAATGACTATCAGTATGAATCAGAGATGGCGCTAGGAAGGAATGAATTCACGCAGAGACGTAAGATCATGAGAATAACCATTGACGTTATCCCCAAAAACCATTGACGTTAGCCCCAATAATTCACGATTGACCCACGAACCATCACGGGGACGAGGTATGCCTACAAGGTTAGGTTAGGCCTATTAGGTTAGGTTCCATTAGCACTCATTTCGTTCAATTTAACATATACGGACAACATCGGTTGTATTTTTTCGATGAAAGAAAATACACGGAATTCTTTTGAATTTTAGCTATCCACGTCCTGCATTCCACTTCTTTCTTCACGATTCCGTGTTGAATTAAAAATTCAACGTCATCTTCCACACCTGGCAACAACTTCACGGCGCATCCTCGACACGTCATGTTCTAGTGAAAATACGGCGAGTTTGAAACACTGACTACGGGGTTTACGTCATCTAACACACGGAACATTGTGCTCTCGTGCAGAAAGCAAATGGCGGCAGCAGAAACTGCGTGTCGGACAGAGATTTTCGCAGAAAACAACATGTATTCGCATTAAAATGGATCAAAACTACATTCACGGACTTCCACAACCTACAGAAAATGATTTGCGTAAGTACTTTCTCCTGTAAAAAGTAAGAAATCCGTCTCACCTATATGAAAGTGTTACTAAATGTTCATTAAAGTGCGGGCTTAATTTACTGTGCAATCGTATTAAACGTGGATATCCAGTTTATTGCATTTCTAAGGAACTTCTATAGTGATCGCATTTTCAGCTGGCGGCTGTGAAACAACGAATCAGCGACCAGTTGCATTCTCTTCGACTGACATCGGGCATTTTCGTGTCAAGAGGCACCGAATGTCGCTGGCGGGACGAAACAAATGAGCGCCGGATACACAGCATGTTGCCAAACTTACTGTAAAACGGGCGAAAGAGAGATTTGATCAGGGCCGTTAAAGTTGTACACTAGTACACGAAGCACGGAAATTAGTGCACATAAAAAGCAAACACTGTACAAAGAAGCTAATAATAAAACTGACAAAAACAGACATACGCTTGGCAACGTTGTAATGGGAGAGCGATGTTACCCCTACAACTTTTAGTTCACTACTGACGTTGTTGATATTCGAACTACACCACAGAGCCAGAAACCTTTAAGACAGCTGGAATGATAATATGTTCTTTGTTTATTTTCTTGACTTCATGTGTTATTTTAAGCTGTATTCTTTGTTATAATTTGAAATTTGTGTATTAAAGACATTACAAAAAAGCTGTTTTAGATGACAAAAGAAAGCAAAATGCAAACTGACTTCCTAGAGTATCATGTTAGAAGCTAGGGCAATAAGCTCATACCATGAATGTAGGAGAGCATCATCAGTAAAAGAAAAAGTGAGCATCTTGCCAGAACGTGCTTGTGGTGGTTGAGATATAAACGGGGGAAAACCAAGGACGCGACTCCAAAGCCCTAACGCGTATCCTTACGTGTTATACCGCACGACAAATCCGTGCGTCCTCGAGGTTGACTACCTCCAAGGATAGCAATAAATGCATGCTTTTGCTCGTGAGTGTACTTCATAAAAGTGTGTTAACGGCACTGCGGCGAACCGACACTACCTGAGGCTAACACGATATGACACTCCTTAACGAACATTACAACCCCCTCCCCCGCCCCTCAACAACTTATCCATTCCGCCGTGCGAGATATCGATTCTTAAGGGCAAAGGACTAGCAAATTGCAGTTCTGAAATAGCTACCGCGACGGGCAGTGTTTCCGTCCCGGAATTACCTCCAGAAATTCCGGGTAATTAATGGTTCCGGGGGCTGTAAGTTGTGCGGAGGTGATTACGGCAGCCACCCCGAGCATAATCGCCCTTATTCCATAACTTACGACCGTTTGGAAGTCGAAGATGGGGTCTGTCCGTGTAATTGCTTTCGCCGAAACACCGTGACAAATTTGCGACTATCATGCATGACTTGATCTCCCTCCGCAGAACTGGCCGTTGGGGCGTTTGGTGTTTCTAGCGGAAAGGCCAGCGATGTCTTCGTCCTATTGAACTCCCCTGGGGATCTTATGATTACGATCTTCAGAAAGTCCCCCGTCTCAGGCTTGAAATTTCCCCAGTACACGTACAGTCACCAGCAATAAAGAAGTTGCGCACAGAGAACCTGAAACACTCGGGTGTTATGTGCGTTGCATAACTGAACGTCGATAGAAGGACTTAAATAGCAAGTTCTGCTACCGCTACAGAGTTATACTCTATAATCTCGGGAACAAGGCCGCGCATAACCGTAGAGAAGGGGAGAAGGCGAGTGGGCGGAGCGAAGCAGTACATGCTGTCGCAAAGGAAGGTAGCTATAGTATTTTCCCCCGCCATGCAATCCCGTTCCCTCTCACGTGTTCATTCGTCGAAGCCCTCTAGAATCACTACTTGAGAAGAGTCTTGTTTTTGTTCGCTAGTTCCAGAGATAACCGGAACAGCGTATAATTATCAATCTTTATTTTCTTTCAGTTTCCTTCCTAATCTTGTACAGTCACGGACATTGCCGGGTTGTAAGGATTCCATTGAAAGTCAATGTATTCGTTACAACCCGGCAGTGTCCGAGACTGTACATGTTGCAAGTATTACTATTCTATTATACCGCGTTTGGTAGAACCTGTCCCGTTTCCCGCGCTAGGGAGCGCTCGACAGTTTCGGTGCCAATTAGAAACGAGGAAAAAATCGTCTGCTGGGCAGCAAGGAGCGAATGGAAGCCAGAAGAGAGGCGCTTACGTAGGCGCTGTTCCGACGTTGCGTATTTTAATTGGCTGCCTGGCTTTGACTTTTCCCAGCACGGAGAGAAGCCAGCGATCGCCTAGCGCGGGAACCGGGACAGGTTGTAACAAACGCGGTATACTTAAATACGCGTCAACCGGTGTGAGGCAAATGACCCTTCTTTATTGATTGGTTTGGTTAATTACGTCGCTTTTCTTCCACATTTGGCTAATCGTGACGATGAGCATGAATGATATGATGAATGGATGCATGGAAACTCACAAATCCCTGGGACCTCCCCGTTGGCGTAATGGTAACGTCGTCGCCTTGTAATGAAGGGGTCCCGTGTTCGATCCCCAGTGGAGGCACATGGCACAGTGGTTCGGATCCCACTTTAAACAGTAGATGTAGTCCCGATTAGCCTTTCTGTGCATAAAGTGTCACGTGCCCGCATTGGTAAAACATATGGTAAATTTTTGGAACGGTGACTAACAGATGGCAGCACTATGTAATGTGTGAATTTCGTTTCGTTAAATGATGTAAATAAGACAAAAGAAAGATGAAGCTAGATATATGTATTGTTAATATATAATTGAAGCTTGATTTGTGGTAATAGGACAATAATAAATTATCAGACAGGGAATAAGAATAAATGATAATAGTAATAATCACATATGTTAAGACCAGAAGATTAAAGAAGTTTGGAAACGTTGTCGGAATTATGCATTTCTTTAGTTTGAAACAAAACGTTATGGAAATTTCTGCCAATAAAGTCTTATTTATTGTCCTTTTGCGCAGTTACCATAAAACTTAATCACTGTAAATGCTGAATCGAGTTGACTGATGCAGATTTGCTTGCAAACCTGTAACGTGCAACTCTTCCAAGATTAATAAACGGATTGTTAGTATCGCAGGAACGGTAGCTCGAAAGCCTAAGTTTGTGATGATTTGGCTCAAAGTCATTAACCTGTGATACGAGCTTTATGGCAACCGGATAAAGAAGGCCGAAGAGTTAACAGTTTGGTAATCTGTGGTTTGGTCCCTTTTTGTGCAGAAAGGTTGCTGACAAAATACCAGGGTAACTTGGTCGATATTTACATGTATCCATGGTTTTGCATTATTACATCATGTAATTTGGGCTTTTACAGTATCTGCATAAAATAATTAAAGTTGGAAATTACACACCTTTCTTAAATATTTTTCAAAATGGCAAGAGAAGTTGCAAAATGATTAATTTTGATGTCTAAAGCAATTGCAGATTCCTTCCAGAATGTTCGAATTTCGTGCTTGGCACAGATTAATGCTTGCGCAGATGCTGCAGTCCTGTTTTACAATGTGAGCACGACCAGAATCGACCGGGGCGACACAAATGGCCGGAATTGTGACTGTGTGGGGCCCCTACCTTCACACTTATAGACAGCTTCTTGTTTCAATGTGCAGGTGATGGTTTACGAATTAGATTCTTTGTAAATCTGTAGCCTTTGTTTAAAGATAAATAAGAGTCTGGCCCTCGTAATGATTCAATCTCCTGGCTAACAATGCATCCAATTACCAGTGCACGTTTGGACTCAGCATTACAGGACTCCAGTAATGTTTGTTGTTTAGAGACTTTCATACCATTCTCCGAACAGTATTTCATGAACGTGACGTCATCAATAAACCAGTTGGGAGCGGTATGACCCTGGCTTACCCGTGCCATACGCAAAACTTACTTACTTGAGAGGGGGGCGCAATTACAGGGCCACACTTTTTTATTACTAAAATTTAAAAAATCATGTTAGTGAATATCTGCTTTCTTTGTTGATTATGTATGTGCAGTTATTTATTATTTTTAAAAATTACAAAAATTACCAATATTAATAAGAAATAATAACCAATTATTGCATGAGTGTCACTTAGTGCCCTTCACTAAAACTCACAAAAAACATAGGGTGGAGTCCTCAAAATCGGATCGGCCTGCAAACAGAATCGCCCTAAGGTTTAATGTCTCCAGCGCTGAACATATGGCGTGGTGATGTATTTTACTATTCTCACTGAGTGACCCCATGCCTCGTGCAGACAGTAGGGGACGGGTACAGTGTTCACTCTGTATTCATTGTGACAGAGCGATTCGAAACATACCGATGACGTGAGCCATTGCGTGTGTTGACTGCTGTGAAATATTTCTTCAGTACTTGGTTAAGCTCATAAGGTAAGCATTGTTGTACTAGGTGTTGATGTTTGTGTGTTATAAATAGGAGGAATACTACACAAATACGATGTTATTGACTTTTTCATGGTCATTGTTGCTGTTGCTTGTGTAGGCGCTACTTTGCAGTTCGTTTACTAATCCTTAATATCGGATCATAAAATGTAGTGCAAATCGGATCACGACAAAATAGCACAATATGTAAACAGAATGCAGCTATGATTAGATGTTAGAAAACAGGAAAACACGGATATAACACACACACACACACCCCTCCCCCACACACATATATACAAATATTGTACCCTCACCAATAAAGCACCAACACCAGCACGAAAGAGAAAACAACAAGAGAAGAAAGACGCCCATGTCACATCGCCCAATAATGTGAGAGGATTGCGAGACTTTGCAGTAGCATCTAAAAGTCTAGAAGTTGTGCTAAAATCTAAGCAGCGACAGAACATCACATTATAGAAAAGGAGAGACGGCATTTCTTCAACTCATAGCTCCACCAGTTCTGAGGACGATTCGTTAGAGGAAAGTCAAGGTAACGACAAGTGTGGATTTTGTGAGCGGTTATACTCAGATTTAAATTACAGTTTTATCGGCGATTGAATCCGCGTGGTACTACCATGAACAATATGCTGGAGCACAAGGTAAAAATACATTCATTTGTGGGAAGTGTGTTGTGTAGGGAAAAGTGTTTTGTGCAGTGAAAGGTGTTAGGAAATTTTGGACAAATATGTTTGTCAATGCAGTTATATTTCCGCTACTACCCTATGATCCGCTTTCAAGGACACGTGATCGGGTTTGCAGGACACTTTTACAAAAAAAAACTATTTTTTAGTTCCTTTAGTTTTCAATATGTAACTTTATTAATATGCAAATGTAAAAAACAGCGTTTCGGGAACATATGTAGCAATGATGTACCTGTCGGATGCTGTTCAGTTCGTGTCGAAAAAAATGACTACTTTCGATTTTATGTGTGTTTATTTTAAAGTGATCTGATTTTGAGGACTCCACTCGAATAATTTTTCATTAATGTTTTTAAGTACAGTTGTTTAGTAATTTTAATAATTACGAAAATTACCATCAACCAATTGTACACTATTACTGGCAAGAGTAACTGGAATAACATGTATTCATAGATGGCTCCTGATAGGCCCGCCTAGTGCATTTTGCTACCTATTTACATTGTTATGTTATTTATGTTTTATGAACACTAGGGAATACTGTAATTTATATTCATTTTTATAAACATTTTCACAGTTCAAAAATCGAAAGAAAGAGAGGTGCTGGGCCTGAAAGCCCCCTCTTCGGGTACGCTAGGGGTTAAATTTCATTTGACACGGATATTCTAGAGCCCCCCAGGCAGTGATGTGCGTCTACGCGTAAACAACGATAGTCTACATTCTACACGTAGACTATTTTATACACGTAGAGAACGTAATCTATGTAAACAGCATGGCAAGAGGTGATAACTTAGCAAAGGGCACCGTGAAAGTAAAACAAAATTATACTGCGTAACAGTTGCTGATGTGTGAGGAGAACTTTCCATGCTCTTCCTTCCAAATTCGAACAATTTCTCGCCTAGGTAAAAACCCTAACATAAAATATTCTAGTGTTTTATGGGGAAAAGACTAATTTTGCCTGATGACTGCCATCTGTTGTCTTTCTTGCATACTATTTATCTTGTTCCATAGTTGATGATAGAAGAGAAGAGACATTTTGTTGTAAATAGGATTCTTGTCAGTTCGTTAGGAACTAACATAGTTGAAACTGTCACTTTCCTTTCACGAAAGTCTTGAAAATTAATTTTAATGAACTTTAGATTGTCTACGTAGTCTATGTAAACTACAACCCAATGTAATCTACGCGTAGATTACGTGTAGACAATGCATGTAGACGTGAACTTATAGTGTACGGCACATCACTGCTCCCAGGTGGCGTTGTGTACTCAGCTTGTAAGAAAAGGTCTCCAATTCAATTCCGGTGGAGACACATTTCACACTGGTTGGGAACACTCGTTAAACCGTAATCCCAGTCTCGGTATGAATATAATGTCATTTCATCAATTTCATCTTGTAATCACTGATCCTCATCTTCGAATTTATCTAAAAGTGGAAGAAAAGCAATGTAAAATTAATCAAATCAATCAATAAAATTACAGGGTGACCCTAAAGAAATAGACCATTTAAACGTTTTATAAATCGAACACTGTTTATCAGGAAGCATTTAGTACTGTTTAATAGAGAGAGTCTTCAAATTTACGACCTCGACCTTTCGTTTGTTTTCGTGACGTCAGCATCACGTGAGCGCCCTTGACGTCAGTCGAGCAATATGGCCGCTAGCCAGGTAGAAAAGGCTTTCTGTGTGCTTGAATTTGCAAAAAACAATTCTGTTACTGTCGTGCAGCATCGTTTTAGAACACGGTGTGGCAAAAAAAAACACAAGGCAGTCAATCTACGAATGGAGCAAGACATTTGAGGATACTGGTTGTCTGTGCAAGGGAAAAAGTCCTCGGATTGCATTGACATCTGTCGTGTTACAAACTGATTCAGTAGAACTTTGAAACTGTCTATTTCTTTTAGGTCCACCCTGTATGAATGCTACAAAAATATTCTTGGCAAACCTGTACAACACGTGATGAAATTTGAAAACAAGAAATGAATTAATTTACCCGACATAGTCAATATCCACGGGCGTATTTAAGGGGGGGGGGTTCAGTAAAATTACCAGATTACCTGTTCTATCCGCTATGCGCAGAGACTTGTTCGTAAAAATTACTTCAGACATATTTTGTTCTCATTAATTACAAGCGTATAGAACGGGATACGGATGGGAAAGAAATTAATTCCACACACCAGATGGGGCTGCAAAGCAAATGCCTGCAATTTCCTGAAAGTTTCGGCATTTCTCTGGAAAATACTCAGAAAGCTCCTGACATTTCACAAATATTATAATGCCACATGTGATTTCTGCCCGAAGCAGCTGCTTGTGAACTTATAGCACGAATATTATAATTAATTTCATTAACTAACTAACTAACTCTCTAGCCTTCTTAAACCCGAAGGTTCATGGCTGCAGCAACACAGGCCTTCCATCTGTCCCTATCTTGAGCAAGATCTATATACTCTTTTCCATCCCTACCAATTTCAAAATAACAAGATAAATGCGTTTTCATAGGCAAGTTATGAATAAAAACTCGAAAATGACTTTTAAAAGTGGTTACGAAACTGCTGAAAATGCGAAATTTTGTCAAAAAGTTGAAAATTTTATAAACTTAACAATTTTGTAAGTATGCTGAGAGAACTAAGCCTTTATGTCTATCTGAACGTTGTCCTTCCATCTTCGTCTTCGCCTTCCCACAGGTGTCTTACCATCAGGTTTCCCAACAAGAATCCTGTAAACTCCTCTTTCCTCTCCCATTCGTGCCACATGGCCTGCCCACCTAAGTCTTCTTGATTTCATTAATCTAATAATATCTGGACATGAATACAAATTATGTAGTTCTAAATTAAGTAACCTTCTCCACTCACCTGTCTCTCATTCCTTTTAGGTCCAAATATTTTCCTAAGGATCTTATTTTCAAATACTCTCAATTTATGTTCCTCTTTCAATGTAAGGGACCAAGTTTCACACACATATAATACTACAGGCAATATTACTGTTTTGTATATTTTAACTTTTAGCTTCTTAGATATTAAACGAGAAGACAAAAGTTTATGAAGAGAGAAGTAACATGCATTTCCTGAATTAAGCCTACTTTTTATTTCCTCTTTAATATAATTTTCATTTGTTAATATTACTCCTAAGTATTTGAATTTGGAAACTGGTTCAAACGAGTTGTTATCAATAATTAGATTTTGATTATTACCTAACACTTGGTTTCGGCCTGTAAGCATATATTTAGTTTTCTCTTTGTTAACTTCAAAACCCATCTCTTTAGCAGTTTTGAAAAATATTTTAGCATTATTCTTAATTGTATTTATATCATCCCCTAATAAGTCTACATCATCTGCATATGCTACACGTCACTTTAATTTCATTAAAAGTTCCCGATATGGTTTGTTACCATTCAAGATTTAAGTATTCCTCAGGTTTTTTAAATTTTTTTAAATATAATTTCATATTTCCCAACTGTTTGATAATCCTGAAAGTAGATAAACCATTTTCCAAACTCTAGATCGAAATAGAAAACTTGTCCTTATTGGAGATTGTAACTGCATCTGGGTTAGCTTCAGCTATTAATACTTCTACTCTCTCTGGGTTGGGTGTTTGTTGATTTAGAAATAAAAATAGTTGGTGAAGAATATGATTGTGCTGATGTAATGGGTGCTAGAATTAAGAGGGTGAGATAGAAAATTTCAGAGAAGTGTCCAAAGCATTTTTTGTACATTGTTCAGCACATATTTTAACCCTGGTTATTTCCCATTTCTGTGGAAATTTTACGATAGAGACTGTCAAATCAGTTATATATTTTTTCTCTCGAGTCCCCCTTTGTTCCCGGGTTCGAAACCTGGAATGGGCATGGGCGTTTGTGGGTGTCCATTCATTAATTTCATCATATAATCACTCATCCTGATCTTCGGAAATTAGCCAAAAGTGGCACAAAAAGCGAATTAAAATAATGCAAATAAATCAATAAATCTTCTCAAAGCAATTTGATTGTAAAACTGCAGTGCAAGATAGCTAGGGAAGTTCTGTAACGTTCTCAAGTTGTTTGACACAAAATGGACAGAAAATTATCAATACTCAGTAGGGTGAACTGTGAAATCGTATACACTAATAGTAGAAACTTTACTGTTGTCCATTTATGGAACATTTTGTAGTAGAAATGAACCCAAGTTTCTCTGAACACAGTCAACATATTGAAAAATTGCAACAACATATTCCAATATGAAATGCCTATTCCTCATTCATTGGAACAGTGTGTCCAAATGTTGGATGGCCTGGTTTATATATTTTACATTTTCAAATCTGAATGAAAAATGTTTTCAAACAGTAATTGAAAAGGCATGTCCAGGGTCTGCCTTGTAGGCAGCAGAAAATTGTGACAAGCTCTTGCACTCAAATATGCACAAATTGTTGGTGATCTTGGCTACACTGCCAGTTTCATCTTCAATATCTGAGAGGATGCGTTTAATATTAAGGAGGCTGAAATAATGTCCTCGCAATTCAACGGGAGATCTCGCCTTGTAATCAAGGTTTCCCGGGTTCGATACCTGGTGGAGGCACATAGTGGTTCGGATCCCACTTTAAGCTGTGGGTCCAGTCCCGATTAGCCTAACTGTGCATAAATTGGACTTAAAACACCAAATCAATCAATCAATCAATCAACGGGAGATCCTCGACTAATGGACCCTGCACTGTTAAGTGTGCATACATACGAATATTAAAATAACACCGATGATGTTATTTTCAATTTTGTAGCAAGGAGGAAAATACTAATTGTAATTCTTTGACTTCACGATGGCGCCGCCGTCTGATAGCAGTGCTGAATATCAGTTACGATCAGTGATGTTCAGTAGACTATAAGTTTACGTCTACATGCGTTGTCTACACGTGATCTACGCGTAGATTACATTGGGTTGTAGTTTACATAGACTACGTAGACAATCTAAAGTGCTTTAAAATTAATTTTCAAGGATTTCATGAAAGGAAAGTGACATTTTCAACTGTACTGGTTCCTAACGAAATGAAAAGAACCCTATTTATAACAAAATTTCTGTTCTCTTCTATTATCAACTATGGAAGAAGATAAATAGTATGCATAAAACAACAACAGATGGCAGTCGTGAGCCAAGAATGGTCTTTTTCCCATAAAGCACTAGAATAATTACTATATTAGGTTTCTTCCTAGGTGAGAAATTGTTCGAATTTGAAAGAAAGAGTATGAAAAGTTCTACTCACATATCAGCAACTGATACGCAGTATAATTTTCTTTTAATTCCACGGCGCTCTCTGCTAAGTTATCACCTTTCGGCATGTTGTTTACATAGATTACGTAATCTACGTGTATAACATAGTCTATGTGTAGAATGTAGACTATCGTTGTTTACGCGTAGACGCACATCACTGGTTACGATTCTCTTCCATTGTATAGTAACCTGCTTACTACAAAGAATCAGTGTTTGGGTGCCTATCTGTTCTGTCCTCAGTTTTCAAATAAAGTTCCCACACAATGTGGATGTAAATGACAATTACGTTGTACATACATACAACTTTATCGGGTCTAGCCCCCCCCCCCCCCGCTCCCTATAACAAGCTACCGGCCAGTAGTGTACTTATGAAATATAGGAACCCTAATTGAACCAAAAGTTGAACCCCCCCTCCCCCTTACGTGAGCTATATATACACGCCCATGGCAATATTCATAGTTTGGTTAGCCTGCCACGTATTGCAAGCCTGACTAATTGCATTTTTTTCATTAAGTCATTTCCCCCAAAACAGTAATTAGCGGTCTCTCTATCCTCCGCCATCAGGAAATGTATTAATTCCTGTCTCCCACACTGAATGAAATTATTGATTTTTGCTAATACAGCAGAGTTTTTTTGAACTCTGTATGCTTTTAACCAGCTTGGTAAAAAAAAGTAGTTGCTAATGAAATTACTTTGGTTTCTGGCGAGATGAAATTGAGCCAGGTGTGTTCATTAAATTTATCGAACGTGCATTGGTCGGCAAGAATGACGTCATGTCATGATATTTCTTTTGGAAGGTAGGGAAGTGTATATTTAGAGGACCAGAGAGGAAGTTACTAAATACATATTTGGTTATTATGCCACTTATTTTCTGAATACAACTGGCAAAACACTGAAATGTTACTGGATCAAATGAAGTTGTGCTTTTTACAATATTTCCCGCGCATTTTTTGTTTATTTTACCTCCGTTTGTGTGTGGACATGTTCTGTGGAATTTATAAATGAAAAGAATCTATTTGTGCAGTTACATATTTTGAAAGGAGACATTTACAGGCCTTGAACTCCCTTCCGAATTATTCCTATCCCTTAAAACGTAAACTACGTATGTTCTCTTACTGACAGAAAAAAAATGAATTATTAAATGAAATCAAAATTTGGAACTCACTTAATTTTTAATGTCACTATTACTCTTAAGATTCACACGCTAGAATCACGCTAATCGGATAAAAAAGAAAGAAATTTCAAATTTTCATTTCATTCTTAAGTTGCTTTGTAGATTATTTCATTATGGTCTGGAACTGAAAACACTAGTTTGAGATAAATCCTTATGCGATGTAGTACATCACACATGGAATTGCTTAAAGAAAGTTGTTCAAAGAACGGGCTTCCTCGATGGTGTAGTGATGACGTCGTCGCTATGTAATCAAGTGGTCTCGGGTTCGATACCCGGCGGAGGTACATTGCACAGTGGTTCGGAAGCCACTTTAAACTGTAGTTCCAGTCCCTATTAGTGCATAAAGTGGACTTAAAACAACAATTCAAATTTTAGAAAAATACAAATGCAAAAGAATAAGTACAGTATGATATCATTTGACAACAGATTTTTGCCTGGTTCTTTAATGGTAAGCGTAACGCGCTACGAATCCAGACATCGCATTATTTGTTTACATGTTTCTTTTCACCTCTTGTGTTTATCGTGACGCTGAGGATGGATGATGAACAATAAGTTAACTACATTTCTACCTTATTTACGGATCAAACCTTGGACCTCTGCTTTCGTAGCGCTTTACGCTAACCATTCCGCCACGTAGGTTCACTCATTCTCAGTCCGGTTTCAACATATCCCATTCTTGTCTCGATCTTCAAACAGTGGATATCAATGTCTGTACCAACACTGTACAACCTCGTCTATTGTTTTACTTAGAAACAAATTTTGTACAAAATTAAGTCGAAATATTTATCTCAATTCTTGATTTAGATTTTTATATTATCGTGTTCTTTATTTTTATTTCTTCAAATGCACTTCATTTACATTAATTCAAGAACCCATAGAACATTTGATAGGATAATGGCCATGACTACGACGTCATCAAATTGAGAAAGTTATTTCTGACCACTGTAACACGAAGCTCTCATTTAGAGAATACTTTTTGGATAACTATTCCTGGAACGTACAGTGGAACTCTCTTTCAAATGAAAATTCCAGTCTCAATTTCCAGGTATCAGGTGCAAAACGCGAGTTCCAAGTCATTCGATTTTCGTTTTCGAGAGAGCTTTTGTTTCGAGGCGAAATGTCGGTGTCGTTTACACCAAGGTGTGTGTGTGTGTGTGTTTGTGTAGTATTTTATTATTTTCTGCAACTTGAAGCTAATGCTGAGGATGATATGAGTGATGATTACATGAAGGTGATGAATGGAAGTTTTTAATGAAGCAATTCAGGATTCAAACTTTCGCTCCGAATGTAGAGTCGATAATACCCAATACCAGCATCGCACTAGTATATACATAGCTGCCTCGGTAGCCTAGGGCGTTAAGTACACATGTTGAAATCCCGGCTATTCCTGGATGTTCTTTGTGTGTGTTCGCGAATTTAAAATCATCACTCATTCCTATTGTTGCGATTAATCAAAAAAGTGGCGGAAAACAATCTAAAATACACATGCAATACTTTTTCAGGTGGTATACGAGGACACGCTGTACCGCACATTTTCTCATCTCAAGAAATAGACACTAATAATAGTGTTGACGGCAACGGGAAGAAAGCGCTTTGTGCATGTGTGCGTGCGTGCATCATTGTAGCTCGAATGACGATATTTTCATCTTCCAACAGCGAATACAGTATAGATTGATTGATTGATTTAGTTTATTTTACCTCGCTTTTCTGCCACTTTTGGCTAATTGCGAAGATGGGGTTGAATGATGTGATGAATGGACAATCACAAACACCCATGCTCAGGGCGACATTCCAACCTGGGACCCCTGGCATTCTAGCATGTTGTGCAAACCACTCTGCAACGGAGGCCGGCAATATACAATATAGAATAATTAATTTATCCAATATATATAAAGCCCCAATCCCACCACTGACTCACTGACATAAATGTTCTCCATGAAGGAAGCCCCGGAGGCGAAAAATGACCGATTACGACCCCCCATGCAATTGTCCCAAAAGGCCGAGAAAATTAAAAAATCGCTGAATCGGCCCTTCCTTAAGGGTGAAAATGCCCTTTTCTCAAGTCCTTAGCAACCGTTGCCACGGAAATTTTTTGCAACACACATTGTTTCCTTCAATTTTTAATTGTCTAGCTACATTATATTTCTCACAGATCAATAGCACACAGATGAATGAACTCATGACTTTGGAAAGGTGCCTGAAACAAGGGTGACATCTACATAATGAGTTTCAGCCCAGATACAATTACGTATATATTGTTATACTCAATGCGTAAATATCTACATCGTGATTGTTTTAACTAAATGTTTAGGGGTTATAATGACATGCAATTCCTTAGAGCTTGCCGTGCCTGTTGTTGTCCATGGAAACGGACGTTGATAGGGAACTTAAAGAAAGTTTATTTTCACCCCGGAAACTACTGTAAGGGAATTATGCTAGACTTTTCGAATTTCAAAATACGAGCATCAGAATTTATTACAGAGGCAAGGTAAGGATTTGAGGGGAATGACGGAAAACAGTTATTATCCAATTACTTTCAAAAATGTGAAAATAACAAAATACGTAAATATTGCATTTTCAATTTAGTCGCTATTCAATTCGTTTATGCAAAACATCCAACTACTTATCTTGAAACGGTTATTATTTACTCAGTTCATTATTAAGAAAATAGACAAAAATAGTTTGAATATTTGTACCTTATTAGAGCCCATACACACATAAAGTTACTTTCTAAACATTTCAAAGTTATACATATGTTCCCCATCATCCAATACAACATGCAGACATTTTCAAAGTCATTAAGATCTATGAAGAACCCCATCTATAACATGATTGCGACCACAACGTGGCCGAAGGTCACGCATGCGAGCGTACAAGACGTGGCCAAAGGCCACGTCGAAAGTACGCGAGTCCAATATATATATAGCCCCAATCCCACCACTGACTCACTGACATAAATGTTCTCCATGAAGAAAGCCCCTGAGGCGAAAAATGTCCGATTACGACCCCCCATGAAATTGTCCCAAAAGGCCTAGAAAATTAAGAAATCGCTCAATCGGCCCTTCCTTAAGGGTGAAAATGTCCTTTTCTCACGTCCTTAGCAACCGTTGCCACGGGCATTTCTTTTGCACACATTGTTTCCTTCAATTCTTAATTGTCTAGCTAAATACATTATATTTCTCACAGATCAATAGCACACAGATGAATGAACTCATGACTTTGAAAAGGTGCCTGAAACAATGGTGACATCTACATAATAAGGAGTTTCAGCCCAGATACAATTCCGTATATAGTATTGTTATACTCAATGCGTAAATATCTACATCGTGCTTGTTTTAACTAAATGTTTTGGGGGTATAATGACATGCAATTCCTTAGAGCTTGCCGTGCCTGTTGTTGTCCATGGAAACTGACGTTGCTAGGGAACTTAAAGAATGTTTATTTTCACCCCGAAAACTACTGTAAGGGAATTATGCTAGACTCTTCGAATTTCAAAATGCGAGCATCAGAATTTATTACAGAGGCAAGGTAGGCAAAAGAGGGGAATGACGAAAAACAGTTATTATCCAATTACGTTCAAAAATGTGAAAATGACAAAAGAAGTAAATATAACATTTTCAATTTAGTGTCGCAATTTAATTCGTAAATGCAAAACATCCAACTAATTATCTTGAAACGATTATTACTTACTCAGTTCATTATTAAGAAAATAGACAATAATAGTTTGAATATTTGTACCTTATTAGAGCCCATACACATATCAAGTTACTTTCTAAACTTTTCAAAGTTATACATATGTTCCCCATCATCCAATACAACATGCAGACATTTTCAAAGTCATTAAGATCTATGAAGAACCCCATCTATAACATGATTGCGACCACAACGTGGCCGAAGGTCACGCATGCGAGCGTACAAGACGTGGCCAAAGGCCACGTCGAAAGTACGCGAGTCCAATATATATATAGCCCCAATCCCACCACTCACTGACTCACTGACATAAATGTTCTCCATGAAGGAATCCCCGGAGGCGAAAAACGCCCGATTACGACTCCCCATGAAATCGTCCCAAAAGGCCTAGAAAATTCAAAAATCTCTCAATCGGCCCTTGCTTAAGGGTGAAAATGCACTTTTCTCACGTCCTTAGCAACCGTTGCCACGGGCATTTCTTTTGCACACATTGTTTCCTTCAATTCTTAATTGTCGAGATACATTATATTTCTCACAGATAAGTAACACACAGATGAATCAACTCCTGGTTTTGAAAAGGTGCCTGAAACAAGGGTGACATCTACATAATAAGGAGTTTCAGCCCAGATACAATTACGTATATATTGTTATACTCAATGCGTAAATATCTGCATCGTGCTTGTTTCAACTAAATGTTTAGGGGGTATAATGACATGCAATTCCTTAGAGCTTGCCGTCCTTGTTGTTCACCATGGAAACGGACGTTGCTAGGGAACTTAAAGAAAGTTTATTTTCACCCCGAAAGCTACTGTAAGGGAATTATGCTAGAGTTTTCGATTGATTGATTGATTGATTGATTTGGTGTTTTAAGTCCACTTTGTGCACAGTATTAGAGTTTTTGAATTTTAAGATGTGAGCATCAGAATTCATTGCAGAGGAGAGATAGAAATTTGCGAAGAATGAAGGAAAACATTTCTTTATTTCAATTATGATTAAAAATGTAAAACTGACTACAGAAGTAAAATGTTACTTTTCCAATTTAGTGTCGCTATTGAATTCGTTTACATAAAACATCTAACTAACTATCCTGAAACTGTTATTACTTACCCAGCTTATTATTAGGAAAGAAACCAATAATATTTTGATTATTTGTACATATTACAGCGCATACACACATAAATTTGCGTTCAAAACTTTCCAAATAAGCGAACCACGTCGGCGAGCGCACGAGACGTGGCCACAGGCCACGTCGAAAGTGCGCGTGTCCAATATATATATAGCCCCAATCCCACCACTCACTGACATAAATGTTCTCCATGAAGGAAGCCCTGGAGGCGTAAATGCCCGATTACGACCCCCATGAAATCGTCCCAAAAGGCCGAGAAAATTCAAAACTCGCTCAATCGGCCCTTCCTTAAGGGTGAAAATGCCCTTTTTTCACGTCCTTAGCAACCGTTGCCACGGGCATTTCTTTTGCACACATTGCTTCCTTCAATTCTTAATTGTCGAGATACGTTATATTTCTCACAGATCAATAGCACACAGATGAATCAACTCCTGGCTTTGAAAAGGTGGCTCAAACAAGGGTGACATCTACATAATACGGATTTTCAGCCCAGATACAATTACGTATATATTGTTATACTCAATGCGTAAATATCTACATCGTGCTTGTTTTAATTAAATGTTTAGGGGGGTATAATGACATGCAATTCCTTAGAGCTTGCCGTGCCTGTTGTTGTCCATGGAAACGGACGTTGCTAGGGAACTTAAAGAAAGTTTATTTTCAACCGGAAAACTACTGTAAGAGAATTAAGCTAGACTTTTCGAATTTCGAAACATGAACATCAGAATTTA
This sequence comes from Lepisma saccharinum, assembly GCF_977018435.1. Lineage (NCBI taxonomy): Eukaryota > Metazoa > Arthropoda > Insecta > Zygentoma > Lepismatidae > Lepisma > Lepisma saccharinum. Next base: position 31,889,813 of record NC_139257.1, read on the forward strand.
TTACAGAGGGGAGGTAGAAATTTGATGGGGAATGACGGAAAGCATTTATTTTTCAATTACGTTTACAAATGTGAAAATGAAAATAGACGTAAATATTGCTTTTTCAATTTAGTGTCGCTATTGAATTCGTTTATACTAGATATATAACTATCTTGAAACGGTTATTGCTTACTCACTTTATTATTAAGAAAATTGGCAATACTATTTTGAATATTTGTACCATATTAGAGCCCGTACACATGTAAAGTTACGTTCAAAATTTTCGAAATAACTGAAGCACGTCGTCGAGTGTACGAGACGTGGCCTTTGGCCACGTCGATAGTACGCGAGTCTTTAATATATTGTCAAGCGTTAGTCTTTGACTTTGCACGTCATATGACCATCAGTTTCGCCGTGGGTCTGCTCCTCATGGTAATACAATATTGCTCAAGTATCTTTGGAGTATTCATACAAACCAATCTTCCGAGATTTCCATCACAGCGCTAAAAACAATAGAAAATTATTTAAGCATATCCCGGAAAGAACTTGTCGAGAGCGTCGCAGTTTTTCCACAGGGTAGCCTATGCTATTCTGTGTACACAAGGCATGCAAGACTGATGGGTCTATACTCCATCCCAGGAGAATGTGGAGCAGGCCACGCATAACGCCAGAGACATAGAGAAAGCGAGGCGAATTGGCGAAGCAAAGCAGCACGTGCTGGCTGGTAGCTGCAGTCGCGATGCCCCTCTCTTCTCACGCGTTCATTGGTCGAGCCCTCTTGAGTCAACTAACCTGTGCAGAAGGCTTATTTTCGTTCGCTTGCTCCAGACACGTGGGATTTAGCATGATAAATGTTATAGTGCATTTGTAGAAGAGCGACTAGAATAGAGAAAGTAATTTACGTTTCAGAACGTAGAATCCCACATGTATGGATAGCCTTTGAATTTTTAGGCTTCAGACACTGGGGGAAGGAAGGGAACTTTAGATTCAGAACATCAGAGCCATCTGTTGACCTATTTTTACACTATCTAAACTTTAGAGGCAGTCGTGCGCGCTACCTAAGGCAATTGTCAAATAAGAGAACAAATCTCTCGAACTGACGATTTTGCTGGAATGTGCTCAATTACTGGAGCTTCCATGTTTCCTTTTTTTTACAATTTCTGATTCCAGCAACTGCAGACAGTTGGCAAGGAACGAACGAGCCGTGGGTTCAAATACAGGAGAAGTCCAAGTATTGTTAATGACAAGGTAGCGTGCCTTAGGGAAAAAGCAAACGAGACGATTTAATTGGCTTCTACTCCAGGAACAAAACCCGAAAAATAAAAGTCTTTGTTAGAAGTTCTTTTTTGAGTTTGGAATGAGGAGAAGAAAAGTGGCATCACAATGTGCTCGGATCCATCAACAGACTACAACACAGCTTGCATTCTTCTTTATCCTTTTCCACGATCGATAGCCTGTGCATCAGAGGGAAGCAGCACGTACGCCCACATGACAAGGACGTGCCATGGCATTTTGAAATTCCAACTTGTTAACTACGGTTCAGCATGTTCCGACCGGTCCAACCTAACAAGCTGTTCGTAACTGAAGACCAACTCACAGAGACAGATAAATTCCATATTTTCGCTTCACCCTTGCTTTGCTTCTGAACATGAAATGAGAAATGTGGAAGAAGTCAAACCGAAATTCAATTTTCATTATGTTGTTTTGATTTCCATGTCATTATAATACCATAATGACGACTATGAGTATCGATGATCAATTGATGACCTAAGAAAAGAATAACGTAAAAGAACGCACATGAGACAGAAATTTTAGTATCAGATGCAAAAAAATATATAAAAATCTGTCGACAAGAGAATCGAAATACGAGCATATGCATTGTATAAGAATAAAAAGCATAAGTATGAAAATTCCAGTATAAAATCCAGAAAGTGGTCTGAAAAAACTTTTGCAACATTGGAGTCAGAAAACGATCTGGAAATATTTTCTGAAATATCAGAGTCAGAAAACAAACAGGAAACATTTCTGAAATATCAGAGTCAGAAAACAAAAAGGAAACATTTTCTGCAATATCAGTGTCATAAAACGAACAGAAAACATTTGCTGCAATATCAGTCAGAAAACGAACAGGAAATATTTTCTGGAATATCAGTGTCACAAAACGAACTGAGAACATTTTCTGGAATATCAACCAGAAAACGATCTGGAAACATTTTCTGAAATATCAGAGTCAGAAAACAAACAGGAAACATTTCTGAAATATCAGAGTCAGAAAACAAACAGGAAACACTTTCTGCAATATCAGTGTCATAAAACGAGCAGAAAACATTTGCTGCAATATCAGTCAGAAAACGAACAGGAAATATTTTCTGGAATATCAGTGTCAGAAAACGAACTGAGAACATTTTCTGAAATATAAACCAGAAAACGATATGGAAACATTTTCTGAAATATCAGAGTCAGGAAACATGTCTGAAATATCAGTCAGAAAACAAACAGGAAACATTTCTGTTATATCAGAGTCAGAAAACAAACAGGAAACACTTTCTGCAATATCAGTGTCATAAAACGAACAGAAAACATTTGCTGCAATATCAGTCAGAAAACGAACCGGAAATATTTTCTGGAATATCAGTGTCAGAAAACGAACTGAGAACATTTTCTGGAATATCAACCAGAAAACGATCTGGAAACATTTTCTGAAAAATCAGAGTCAGAAAACAAATAGGAAACACTTTCTGCAATATCAGTGTCATAAAACGAGCAGAAAACATTTGCTGCAATATCAGTCAGAAAACGAACAGGAAATATTTTCTGGAATATCAGTGTCAGAAAACGAACTGAGAACATTTTCTGAAATATAAACCAGAAAACGATATTGTCACGTGCCAGTTTCGCACGACACAATGAATGTTGCAAGGAGGAATGGTTTCTCGGAATCGACGAGAGATGGCAGCACGCTATATAAAAGGAGCAAGGGAAATTATAAAAAACTTAGAGCGGAGAAGAGGGATTATATATAGTATAGTAAATTGAGAAATATATAAAAGAAGAGTCTAAATACTATAGAAGAAGTAAATAGAATGGTGTATATAGTAAATTAAAATAATTAAGAATATTGTCGCATACGAAACGCTTAGGGAAGTTATTAAGTAAGATAACGAATTCAGAAATGTATCTTTATATCTCTGACGAGGAGAACATCGTCAGTTTTTTGTTTGTTTGTCCCCGGTGGCGCTGTTGTCAAATTAGACGCCCCGAAGCACTTTTCGGTTGCGCTTTTTCTTAGTCGCACTGGGCCATTGGTAGCGCTCGTTATTAGCGATCCTGGTTTTCCCCTTTGGTCGTCAAATAGGAGGTGGCGCTATTGTCAGTTTAGTCGACCCTACTCTTTCTACAAGTATAGCTTGTATTGTTTGACAAAGAAGCGGGGGGGAAAGCGAGCACATAAATAAGATTACGCTTTAACAACAGAAGAAGAAATTCAAAGAAAAACAAGAAGAAGCCATTTCCATATTAAAAGAAGAAGAAGCCGTTTTCATAATAAAAGAAGAAGAAGCTTTTTCCATATTAGAAGAAGAAGAAGCCTTTTAAAAGAAGAAGAAGCCTTTTAAAAGAAGAAGAAGCCTTTTAAAAGAAGAAGAAGCTTTTTCCATATTAAAAGAAGAAGAAGCCATTTAAAAGAAGAAGAAGCCTTTTCGATTATACATATACATATATTTTCTCTGTATTTTGTCAAGTTCTCAGAATATAGATCCGCATTTTACTATATCCTCTTGGCTATAAAACGCTTTCTTATTTGGAATTCTCAAACAAAGAACCTATCCCCCTGAGATTAAGATATCTGTAGCCGTGGTAAATAACATTTAAGTACGTACCCACAAGGGGCGTAGCATTAAGTGGCGACCAACGTTGTGGCTAGCAGAATTGTGAATAAGAAAGCGAAGAGAGAGAAAGCCAAAATGGAGAAGGAAAATAAAACTGACGGCGAGAACAGAGAAACTATAATGGATAAAATGGAAGAAAGAAAAGAAATATTAAACTGCTGTGGAAGAGCGGGAAATAATGAAGAAACCATCCTATGCACCTCATGCAAAGAAATGAAACATTGGCTATGCGAGAAGATAAGAAGAGAAAAGTACATAGGAATAAGTGAAAGAGGAGATTACGTATGCAAAAATTGCAAGGAAGAAAGGATAAATGAAAAAGAAGAGAAGAAAAGGGAAAAAGAAGAAGAGAAAATGAAAGAAAAAACAGAGAAGACGGAAGATGTGAACATGATAGAAATGTTCCAGAAGTTATCGATGCAGATGGAAGAAAATAGCAGAAGATTAGGAAGAGAATTAAAAGATAATAATAGAAGACTCGAAGAAAAGATAGATGAAAGTAGCAGGAAGGCGGATGAAAACAATAGAAAGATAGAAGAAAAGCTGGAAGAAAATATTAGAAAATTAGAGGAGAAGTTTGATGAGAATAATACAAAGTTAGAAGAAAAATTAGAAGAAAGTAATAAAAAGATGGAAGAAAGGTTCGAGGAAAGCAGCAAGAAATTGGAAGCCGTGAGGACCGAAACCCATGAGATGTTCTTGAGATTGAATGAAACGTGTGAAGGAAATAGAAAGTCGCTGGAAAACAAGATAGAAGAAACAACGTTGTTAATCGAGAGTACAAGTTTAGATATAAATAGAAGAATAGAAGAGGAGGTTTCAAATCTCAGAGAGGAAAATAAACAAAGAAACGAAAATTTGGAGAGAAAGCTAGTCGAAAGTAAATCTCAAATAGAATTAGCCGTTTCAAGAATAAAAGAAAACGAAAGCAAGATAGAGGAAGCTAAGCTCTTGATAGAAGATAGAAGTTTGGAAGTGAATAATAGAATCGAAAGGGAAATTCTAAAACTCAGAGAAGAAAATTCGCATGGACTTCAAGAAGCTCAAGAAAAAACTCTGAGTATAGAAAAGGAGATTGTGGAAAATCGAACCAAAATGAATGCAGCAGATAAGAAAGGAAAAGAAATGGATAGAAAAATAAACGGAACAATATCCAGGATGGATAAGACAGAGAAGAGAATGGAAGAAGTGGAAAGAAGATTAGGGAATATATCAGTAAAAGAAAGGAACGATAGATCCAGCTTTCGATGCAGCGAGGAAGATACTTATATCAAAAAAGAGATAAAAGAAGAAAGCTCTAGCGATGAGTCTACAACAGAAGAAGAAAGGAAAAAAGATTATGGGAAAAGATCTCACCAAAGGAGAAAGAGAAAGTGGAAAAGTAGTGAAGAAGGAAGCAACAATGAGAAATTTTTAGATACGCTAGAAGAAGAATACAAAGGCTGTGAAAGATATAAATCAAGGATACCTAGACCACAGGAATTACAGCATATGCCTAAATTTAATGGAAATATATCAGAGAAATGCCCAAGGAAATTCCTGAAGGAGCTTACCACGAACATACGTTTAATGAGAATCCCAGATCACATGACTCTTAGTCTCATTGACACGTGTTTCGAACAGTCAGCAGCCGGGTGGTACCAATTAAACCAACACAAATTTAAAGACTTTCGAGAATTCAGTAGAAAGTTTTTAGATTACTATTGTAGCAAAGACATCAAGGAAAGGCAATTGGAAGCCCTAAAACGAAAACACATCGACTGGTCGAAAATTGAAAGTTTGGAGGAACGTACATGGGAAACTTTGAGAAGCTTTAAGAATTTGAAAGAAGGATGTAGTGAAGAGGAATTAGTGAAACAAGTAATCCAAACGCTACCAGTAAGAATCCAAAGAGCCATAGCAGCGGTGAAAATAAAGAAAGTGGATGACTTAATAGAATACCTAAGGACAGAAGATATGTTGAAGAAAACTCAAAACTCTTGGGATAGAGAGAGGAATGACAGGGATGGTCGACCTTATTCAAAGAGACGTTATGATGACGAAGACAATAGCAACAGGCAAAAGTTCCGAAGACAAGAGCTCGAGGTTAGAAATCTGGATTTGAGAGGTCAGGACCAGGATAGAGGAAGAGGAACCAACTCGAGAAATAGGAACGATTACGTCAGGAATCAAGAGTTTGTTGGAGATGGAAGGTACCAGGGTTATGATAGGACATATAGAGGCCGAAATAGGTTTCAGAGATATGGCAGAAGGGGAAGTCCTAGATGGAGAGAGGAAAGAGAAGAAAGACAGCAGAATGGACGAGCATCCAATGATGAAACTGAGAGAAGAAATATATCTCAGGACGAAGAGAGAAACGAGGCAATGGAGCTAACAAGAAGCTATTGTAATGATGGAAGAAGGTTCCAAGAAAGATCGCACGGAGGAGAACATTTGGAGAACGCCCAAAGTAATCGAGCGTCAAACATGTAATGCTCTTGCAGCAATCCCCAGGTGTGAGAGCTAGTGAAAAGAAACATGAAATGAGGGGAGAAACAATAGAGAAACCCAGCGATAGTCTAGAATTATGTTTAGTAGGAGAACCAGACTTTGGAAGACTAAAACCTGGGAGAACGTTTTATGTTAAAGCTAAAATAATAGAACTGGAAGTTAAATGTTTGGTAGATTGTGGAAGCGTAGTGGAAGTCATGAGTTACGAATGCTGGAAGAAAATAAGAGAGAAGTACCCGCAAGCTAGATTAGATACATGCGAGAAAGACAGGATTAGATTGGTCATGGCAGCCGGCAAGGATGAATACAAGATACAGGGATCAATAAAAATCATGATGAATATTCAAGGTGAAAATTTCTCAGTAAATTTCTTAGTGGTGAAAGGATTACGGTGTGAGATTATTTTAGGAGTGTCTTTCCTAGAAAAGTATGATGGGCACATTCATGTCAAAGAGAGAAGGCTAAATGTTGAATTGGAAGAGTCGTGTAGACTTGATATTCCTATGGAGACAATGTGTGACGAGTCAACAAAAGAAATGTGTGTTCGAAAACAAGGTCTTGTGGTTAACAAAAGGGACGTTATGTATAAAGAAAGTGAATACGACGAAGATAAACATAGAGAAATAAAGAAAAAAGAAAATGAATATGTGGCGTCCGTTAAAGAAATACAAGATAAAGTGAGTGAATGCATAGAAATCTCGGAAAACGAGAGAAGAGAATTGAGAAATGTACTTGTCAAGCATAGGAATTTATTTAGCCAGCGACCTGGACTTACGAATGTGTATTCATATGAAATAGAGGTCGACACAAATCAGCCCATAGTATCTAGGCAATATTCTATACCTTTTACCAAGAGGAAAGCTGTTGAAGAAGAACTACAGAAATGGCTAGACTGGGATATCATAGAAGATTCAAATAGTATTCACATAAGCCCCATGCACGTAGTGGATAAGCCAAACGGAGGCGTGAGACCTGTTTTGGACCTGAGAGAGCTAAATAAGCATGTATTACTACCACGAAATCAAGTAGAAAAAATTAATGAGTTATTGCATTCATTTGCGGGAAGTAAGTACTTCACATCTTTTGATTTAACGCTAGGATACTTCCAGGTGGAGATTGAAGAAAAGTCTAGAAAATACACAGCATTTAGATATGGATCCAGGTTATTGCAATTTAAAAGACTACCTTACGGACTAAATTCATCGGTATCGGCATTTACAACGGCGCTAAACAGAATATTTGGTCTGGAAACAAAGGCATGGTTAGCAATATATGTAGATGATATGTGTATACATTCAAAGGACTGGATGGATCATATAAGCAAAATAGACTGGGTTTTATGTAAATTGAAAGAAGCAGGACTTACTGTTAAGTTAGAAAAATGTTCGTTTGCAAAGAAAGAAATCAAGTTCCTAGGGCATATAGTGTCTGGAGGAAACGTAAGACTTTGTAGCGATAAAAATGAGGCTATAAAATGTTTTCCAAAGCCTACAACCAGGAAACAATTGCAAAGATTCCTAGGGATATGCAATTGGAGGAGCAAATTTATTAGGAATTTCGCTTCAAAAGCCAAGCCTTTATACCATCTTTTGAGAAAGGATATGAAATGGAAATGGGCACAAGAGGAGGAAAAGGCTTTTAATGTACTAAAAGAAGACCTGACATCTAGTCCATCTATAGGCCAGCCAGATTTTAATAGACTTTTCATCATAGGAACAGACGCATCGAATATCGGTCTAGGGGCCTATCTCTTCCAGAAAACCGAGGATGGAGAAGATGTTGTAATTCAATATGCGAGTCGTGCACTGAAGGCGTTCGAAAGGGCGTATACCATTAGCGAACTGGAATGTTTGGCCATCATATTCGGTATTGAAAAGTTTGCGGTTTACGTGAAAGGAAGAAAATTCAAAATTCTTTGCGACCATAAGAGTCTTATATGGTTAAACTCTGCAAGGCAATGGAATCCTCGCTTGACAAGATGGGCATTACTTCTCCAGGAATACAGTTTTGAAATAGTGGATATTAAAGGAAAGGACAACAAAATTGCAGATGCCTTAAGTAGATCCCCTTTACATATGACGCAGGAACCGGAGGAAGTGTTGAAGTTATCCATAAACGCCATCATGGATGAAGAACTCGGGAACATATCGAGACAGGAATGGATAGAAAGCATGAAGAAAGATGAAGAATTAAGCGGCATCTTAAATGTCTTGAATGGAGATAGAAATGAAAACGAAAAGAAAATGAGAAGAGCGAAGATAGAAGGAAAATATGTAATTAAGGAAGGAATGATTTTTAGAGTAAGCATAGAGAAATCTAATCAAGTGCAACTCTGCGTACCTGGAGCACTAATTAAAAAAGTACTCGCAGAAGTGCATGAGAAGTCTGGACATTTCGGGATCGATAAAACATTGAGACTTGCCCGGAGATTTTTCTTCTGGAAGTGTATGAAGAGAGACGTGGTGGATCATGTAAGAAACTGTATGTTATGTATAAGAACTAAACCTTCAAAATTAAAAATGGAAAGAGAAGAGTTACACGTAACTGCAAAAAATCCTCTAGATATGATATCTATAGATTTGATTGGACCTCTCCCAAGATCGCGAGGATTTACATATATTCTCACATGCGTCGACGTGTGCAGTAAGTTTGTAATATGTTATAACCTCAAGAAGGCTACAGCAAAGGAGATAGTAAAATATTTAGAAGAAGGATTTGTCAAACACTATGGAGTTCCATTAAAAATTCTAACGGACAATGGTACACAATTTATATCGGAATACTTTAAAGATTACTTGAAGTTTAAAGGAATTAAGATGATAAACGTTACTAGGTATCATCCAAGTTCGAACCCGATAGAGAGATATAACGGGGAAATAGTAAGAATTCTAAGAATGTTATGTCATGACAATCATACGAAGTGGTCTACAGCAGTTAACAGAACTATAAGATGGATAAATAACTCTATATCTGAGGAAACAAAGAAGAGTGCAGCTGAATTGTTTCTGGGATATATGGAAGAACCCGGAATCTTCAAGGAATTTGATTGGCCGAGGGAAGTAATATCCAAAGAAGAGACTAAGGAAGTATTACTAGACATATACATTAAGAGAATGAAGAAAATGAACAAGAAAGCAGAGAATGGTACGAAAATAAAATTAAAAAAGGGAGACTTAGTATTTTGCAAAACACACCCAATGAGCAAAGCATCAGAGAAAGCAATCAAGAAATTGTTCTTCATATATGAAGGTCCATACGAAGTCATGAATTTGTTTCGGAACACAGCGGTAGTAAAGCATACAGAAACAAAGATAGAGAGAAGGGAGAACCTGGAGAATATCCGGAGGTACAACTGCACGGAGGAAGTAAGAAAGAGCTTGGTTAATGAATAATAGAAACAGTAAGAGAAGTCAAATGAGATGTACAGTGGAAAAAATTATAAATTTACAAATGAATTTTCCAATATATAAATTTTTTATCCTCAAGGAGGGGGATATTGTGTCACGTGCCAGTTTCGCACGACACAATGAATGTTGCAAGGAGGAATGGTTTCTCGGAATCGACGAGAGATGGCAGCACGCTATATAAAAGGAGCAAGGGAAATTATAAAAAACTTAGAGCGGAGAAGAGGGATTATATATAGTATAGTAAATTGAGAAATATATAAAAGAAGAGTCTAAATACTATAGAAGAAGTAAATAGAATGGTGTATATAGTAAATTAAAATAATTAAGAATATTGTCGCATACGAAACGCTTAGGGAAGTTATTAAGTAAGATAACGAATTCAGAAATGTATCTTTATATCTCTGACGAGGAGAACATCGTCAGTTTTTTGTTTGTTTGTCCCCGGTGGCGCTGTTGTCAAATTAGACGCCCCGAAGCACTTTTCGGTTGCGCTTTTTCTTAGTCGCACTGGGCCATTGGTAGCGCTCGTTATTAGCGATCCTGGTTTTCCCCTTTGGTCGTCAAATAGGAGGTGGCGCTATTGTCAGTTTAGTCGACCCTACTCTTTCTACAAGTATAGCTTGTATTGTTTGACAAAGAAGCGGGGGGGAAAGCGAGCACATAAATAAGATTACGCTTTAACAACAGAAGAAGAAATTCAAAGAAAAACAAGAAGAAGCCATTTCCATATTAAAAGAAGAAGAAGCCGTTTTCATAATAAAAGAAGAAGAAGCTTTTTCCATATTAGAAGAAGAAGAAGCCTTTTAAAAGAAGAAGAAGCCTTTTAAAAGAAGAAGAAGCCTTTTAAAAGAAGAAGAAGCTTTTTCCATATTAAAAGAAGAAGAAGCCATTTAAAAGAAGAAGAAGCCTTTTCGATTATACATATACATATATTTTCTCTGTATTTTGTCAAGTTCTCAGAATATAGATCCGCATTTTACTATATCCTCTTGGCTATAAAACGCTTTCTTATTTGGAATTCTCAAACAAAGAACCTATCCCCCTGAGATTAAGATATCTGTAGCCGTGGTAAATAACATTTAAGTACGTACCCACAAGGGGCGTAGCAATATGGAAACATTTTCTGAAATATCAGAGTCAGGAAACAAACAGGAAACATGTCTGAAATATCAGTCAGAAAACAAACAGGAAACATTTCTGTTATATCAGAGTCAGAAAACAAACAGGAAACACTTTCTGCAATATCAGTGTCATAAAACGAACCGGAAACACTTTCTGCAATATCAGTGTCATAAAACGAACAGAAAACATTTGCTGCAATATCAGTCAGAAAACGAACAGGAAATATTTTCTGAAATATCAGTGTCAGAAAACGAACTGAGAACATTTTCTGAAATATCAACCAGAAAACGATCTGGAAACATTTTCTGAAATATCAGTCAGAAAACAAACCGGAAACATTTCTGAAATATCAGAGTCAAAAACAAACAGGAAACATTTCTGAAATATCAGAGTCAAAAACAAACAGGAAACATTTCTGAAATATCAGAGTCAGAAAACAAACTGGAAACATTTTCTGCAATATCAGTGTCATAAAACGAACAGAAAACATTTGCTGCAATATCAGTCAGAAAACGAACAGGAAATATTTTCTGGAATATCAGTGTCACAAAACGAACTGAGAACATTTTCTGGAATATCAACCAGAAAACGATCTGGAAACATTTTCTGAAATATCAGAGTCAGAAAACAAACAGGAAACATTTCTGAAATATCAGAGTCAGAAAACAAACAGGAAACACTTTCTGCAATATCAGTGTCATAAAACGAGCAGAAAACATTTGCTGCAATATCAGTCAGAAAACGAACAGGAAATATTTTCTGGAATATCAGTGTCAGAAAACGAACTGAGAACATTTTCTGAAATATAAACCAGAAAACGATATGGAAACATTTTCTGAAATATCAGAGTCAGGAAACATGTCTGAAATATCAGTCAGAAAACAAACAGGAAACATTTCTGTTATATCAGAGTCAGAAAACAAACAGGAAACACTTTCTGCAATATCAGTGTCATAAAACGAACAGAAAACATTTGCTGCAATATCAGTCAGAAAACGAACAGGAAATATTTTCTGGAATATCAGTGTCAGAAAACGAACTGAGAACATTTTCTGGAATATCAACCAGAAAACGATCTGGAAACATTTTCTGAAAAATCAGAGTCAGAAAACAAATAGGAAACACTTTCTGCAATATCAGTGTCATAAAACGAGCAGAAAACATTTGCTGCAATATCAGTCAGAAAACGAACAGGAAATATTTTCTGGAATATCAGTGTCAGAAAACGAACTGAGAACATTTTCTGAAATATAAACCAGAAAACGATATGGAAACATTTTCTGAAATATCAGAGTCAGGAAACAAACAGGAAACATGTCTGAAATATCAGTCAGAAAACAAACAGGAAACATTTCTGTTATATCAGAGTCAGAAAACAAACAGGAAACACTTTCTGCAATATCAGTGTCATAAAACGAACCGGAAACACTTTCTGCAATATCAGTGTCATAAAACGAACAGAAAACATTTGCTGCAATATCAGTCAGAAAACGAACAGGAAATATTTTCTGAAATATCAGTGTCAGAAAACGAACTGAGAACATTTTCTGAAATATCAACCAGAAAACGATCTGGAAACATTTTCTGAAATATCAGTCAGAAAACAAACCGGAAACATTTCTGAAATATCAGAGTCAAAAACAAACAGGAAACATTTCTGAAATATCAGAGTCAAAAACAAACAGGAAACATTTCTGAAATATCAGAGTCAGAAAACAAACTGGAAACATTTTCTGCAATATCAGTGTCATAAAACGAACAGAAAACATTTGCTGCAATATCAGTGTCAGAAAACGAACAGGAAATATTTTCTGGAATATCAGTGTCAGAAAACGAACAGGAAATATTTTCTGGAATATCAGTGTCAGAAAACGAACTGAGAACATTTTCTGGAATATCACTCAGAAAACGAACTGAAACATTTGTAACTTCAGAATCAGAAAATGAACTGGATACATTTATAATGAGCCAATAAAACTAACTGAAGATAATAACAGAAAAAGGATATGCAGTGCAGTAAAGGAACCAGTAACTAAAAGTTCACATAACAGGGAATTAAATAAATAACGTAATGTCAATTATGTTTCAGTGTCATCAAAGTAAGTAAATTTTACAGCTAAAAACGTGTTGAAATTTTTAAATCTCATTTGCAGACAACACATTTGTGTTGTAAAGCTTATGTTATTTAAACTAGGACAACAAGAGAAAAATTTATTTGACACACAAACTAAGAATCGACAGTTTCAAGATCCGAAACACAATAACACCATTAAAGAAATTGAATGTTGACATTATAAGAACAAAAGTGAAAGTTGCAACAGGAGCCATACAACACGAACTGCGGAAAATAATTATCGGGCCATGAAAATGTTTTCGTGCGTAGTGGCATGAGCAAATGCGATTATACATGCCACCTCATTTTCCGTTTAAGTGGCTCCACGTAATGCATTTAACCAATTCGTAGCCGATGCCGAAGTCGACAAAATCTCCCGTGATATCTCTTCCTCATTTCTGTCGCGGGAGATGATAAACAGGAAAGAATAGGATACTCCATTTGATGTTTGGTATCCACGGATGGACTGTGGTCCAAATCCACCGTTCCGAGTATCGCGTGTGGGGAACCAGATTCTGGCGTTTTGTCACAATACGTTATCGCACGGATAAGACCTTACCCCTCTTGTATGGGGAGATCCGTTTTGCTGTAGTATGTGCTTTCGTCCCTGCAAAATACGCTCACTCTTCCTTCGACGGAAATCGGTACAGTTGATCTACAATATGCGTTACGCGCTAAGAGCACCATGTTTTCTAATGAACGCTCTTTGACCCATCAAAAACCCCTGCGAAGCTCGATTCCTTATGGCGAAACCGCCATTCATTTTACAGGCCTCGTTAAAATAGGCACAAGTGTCGAACTCTTCAAGCTATGATAACATTGTCTTCTCTAAAGCCAAACCCTTGTTCATTTACATATGTTACAGTTATCATTGCATTACTATGCAAAGACTCCAATAGGCAGCAAGAGCAATATACAGGGCATCCGATTGATTGAGTTGGTGTTTTAAGCCCACTTTAGGCACAGTAAGGCTAATTGGGACTGGACCTACAGTTTAAAGTGGGATCCGAACCACCATGTACCTCCACCGGGTATCGAACCCGGGACCCCTTGATTACAAGCCGGCGACGTTACCACTACGCCATCGGGGAGGCCCTACACACAGGGTCTCCAAGAAAGATTGCTTAGGTTTCATGAAGTCTCTATGTATCATGTGTAATGGATTAAAAGTGTTTTTATTTAATTCAGTCACTCAAAAAGATTACGTTCATGTGTTTTTATTTTCTGTCACTATTGTCGTTGTAATAATAAAGCCATTCTTGCTAAATTTATTTGACCCATTCCTTTTTGTTGACACTAACATGTGCTCCACTGCGTACATGGGCATGCTACAGAATTTTGTGTTTCCTCAAATGGAGTGAATTGAAATGGAAGACGCAGAGTTGCAGATTCTCTTTCAACAAGATGGAGTCCCGCCCCACTTTGCTTATCGTGAGCGAGAAGAGTTGAATCGTCGATTTCCAGAACAGTGGATTGGCAGAAGTGGATCCACCCCATGGCCCGCAAGAAGTCCTGATATAACTCCATTCCATTTCTTCCTCTAGGGCTATGTAAACAATTAGGTTTACAGTGAAATAATTTATAATCTTTACCACCTCAAGACAAGAATCGGGCAAACGTTGCTCCAGACGTTCTTTGCCATAGTGTCGACCGAAATTGAATATCGCTATGACGTGTGTCGTTCTATTAATGATACGCATATTGAAACTTAACTATGTTGTTCCTAATATTTTTGAGTGACTGAATAACATAAAAGCACTTTCAATTCATTACACATAATACATACTTCACTGAGACCTCATGAAACATCACCATTTATTCTCGGGAGACCCTGTATGTAGAATTCATGTCACATTAAGCAATCATCTGGTAGTTCTGTCCATGAAATGTTATCATCCTCTTTCTAGTTGAGTGAAATCCCGAAAGATGGCCTCCAGCGAAACAAAGCAAATGTGTTTTGTTTTTTCGGAACACCCGTCATTAGTCTTGTAAGATTAACCACAACATTATTGCTTCTTGAAACAAAGAAACGCGCCACCTAGCGGAATGTTCCAAAGCATGTCGCAAGAAACGAATAATAAATGGCGCGCGGACGATGCCACAGCTACATCGTCAATATCTCCTCTGACGTCAGAGCACGCGGTCCTCATTACCTTACTTTGCTCAAATATATATCTCTCTCTCTGGGGCTCCCATTCTGCTTAAAACACAGTGGAAGAAAATGCAAATGTCACTTGCTTTGCTATTTACGAGTAGCGCGTGGAAAGCGAGAAGCTTTTGGCTTACGTTTTGCACTCTCCTTTTTCTGTTCCGTTCTTCTATCCCTATTTGTAGCTTGTTTTTTTATTTCCTCTCATTTTCATTTCGATATATTCTATTTATTCCTCCTTCATTTTCTTTATTTTATTCCCTTTCTATTTCCTCTTTTTTCTTCATTTTCTTCCTTTTTCGTTTTCACTCTTACGGTGTTTATATTTTTATTAGTTTTTGTCCCTTTTTTTACAATTTTTACTAATCGCGGCGTTGAGGATGTGGTAATTATGCAATATAGCCCGAACACCTCTCGCTCATTTATTTCGTTCATTTTAGCATTGCTACTTACCTTTTCTGCATTGCGGAAGATTCTTTGAGGTGACGTTATGCCTTTTTCCATAAAATTGTGTCAACTTTTCATATTACCAGTCATTATTTGTCTTCCTTGTTCCGCTTGGGTAACAGACAATATGGCGTGCACTCGTCATGCATTATCGCGCGCCGTGATTGTGTTTTGTCGTTTTGGAGTGGGGTATGAAGTGTTTCAACCTTCTTAACCGAAAAATACCTACTTTCGTGTTCATTATGTCATCACAAACCATTGACGGATAGCCCCAAAAACCATTCATGATAGCCCCCCCGGACCATTTCCGGCAAGGTTAGGTAAGGTTGGGTTAGGTTAGGTAAGCATAGTTAAAAAAATTCTCGTAAAAAAAGGCACGTTTGGAAACACTGGCGAGACCGTGTGACTTTCGACGCTCGCACCATCTGCAGGTACATAATGGAAACAACGGCAAAATGTTGTCGCTTTACAGAAAATGCAAATTCCTTACATAAAAAGTGATTATTTCTTGTTCTGCAGCATTCTATGGTGAAGTTTTCAGTTTCCGCGAAAGAAAATACCTCGAAGAACTTCGACAATGCTACAGAAACTGATTTCAGTAAGTAGTTTCTCCTGTACATTTGAAGAAATCTGTTCGGGCTATATCGAATAGATACCAAGGATGTGATATGATGAAACTGAAGGGATATTCACTGTAGGGCTGCAGATAGAGGATTTCGGTCGGGCGCCAAATAGTTCGCACGGACGACGCTAGATGCCGTACGGAATCGAAAGCTGCTTCGCTCGAGCGAATAACGCTCGAAGCCCAGTAGAACACGTATAACCATAATTTGTGTGTGGTTGTGGACCCTCAAATATGGATCGTGCAGTGAAATTGAAACGTAAGTGAACATAAAGTGTAATTCACCAACCCTGACACTTGCTGTAAACAAACCGTCTCACCGATTCGATGTATCATTGAACACGGAGACCTTCCCGCACGCATAGAACTCGCCATGTTGAAAGTGGCACTACTTCCTTGCTGTTCACATGATTATTTTTAGAAAATAACCAATGTTATAAAATATCATTATGTACAGAAATCTCTAAGCTCATTGAAAGTTACAATGCATATTCCTACAAAATGTTCACACTTATCTTGCCTTGCCATGTCACCAAGTTATTTTACGAAGTGCACTATATTTGGCGGAACAAAAATCGTTATTAGGATGCTTCTCAAAGTTTCCAACCGCAATAAATTTAGGAACTTCTTTGTCTTGTTTTGATCATCATCAATATATTTATTGGACTTACAGCATTGCATATGGCTGTTTATGCCCATTATATATTTTATTTACATAAAATACAATTTACATAAAATCTACAAACAATTTCAAATACACTCCTATCTATATCAAACCTTAGAAATATACATTACCATGTTATATCATTTTGTCTAAAAAAATGCAAGTAAAATATATTCAATTCGCATGCAAGAAAGAAGCCAAATTTATGGGAAATGATTACTTGTGCAAAGAGTTAACCATAAAGGTGAAGCAGTAAGTACAAAAGAAAGAGCATTGGGTTTAAAGTGAGACGTCATTTGCGGCAGCGTATCCCATACTACAATTGGCCGTTGTTTTACCTTACGTAATGAATCCTGTAACAAGGCTGGATTTTCGTGTGGATTATTTTACTTCTATGAATTTGCAATGCTTTCTGCATGTACGTGGTTTTGTTTACAAGGTCTCAGGGTTGGTGATTTGAACCTTAGTCATCTCCATGTTATACGAGGGTTGCTATTTATGTATCCGGAATAACAAACAAAAGAAAATATGTATCATTGAAAATGGTTTTATTGTTTTTCGAAATATTCTCCATGATGATCGATGCACTTTTGCATACGTTTGAACCAATTCTCATAGCACTTTGTCCATTCCGATTGAGGTATTTCGAAAACATGCATTTTGAACGCATCAATAGCTTCTTCTGGCGTCGAAAATACTTGACCACGTAGCTTATTCTTCACGTACGGGAACAAAAAGAAATCATTGGGTGCTAAATCAGGGCTATACGGCGGATAACCCATCAATTCAGTGTTTTCACCGGTCAAATACTGAGTTGTTTGGACCGATGTGTGACAACTCGCATTGCCATGGTGAAGAATGATCCTGCGTCTCTGGTTGTTTTTTCTGATTTCTCCAAAGACTTCTGGCAAACAAATGGTTGTGTACCATTCAGAATTGACGGTTCTACGATTCTCGAGTGGCACGGTAGCCACATGTTCATTTTTCCCAAAAAAACAGGCGACCATTTGCTTCGAAGTGCTTCTTGCACGAACAACTTTTGTTGGGTTTGGCTCATCCTGGAACACCCACACCGTCGACTGCTATATTTGCTTTCGGGCTCATATGCATAGATCCAAGATTCGTCACCTGTGTAGATGTTATACACGGCTTTTGAAGCACCACGATTGTATTTTGTGAGTATTTGTTTGCACCAATCGACACGAGCCTTTTTTTGAGCGATTGTCAAATTATGCGGGATTCAACACGAACAAATCTCTTTCACGGCTAAATGTTCATGCAATATCTTATGTATGCCAGTCATACTAATGCCCAGAGATGCCTCAATCTCACAATATATCACATGACGATCTTGCATTATCAGTTCTCGCACAGCATCAATGTTTTCTGGCACAACAACCGATTTTGGACGGCCTTCTTTAGATTCGTCCGTGAGCGAACGACGGCCACGATTGAATTCACTAAACCAGTGATATACAGTGCTTTTAGAAGGTGCTTCATCGCCAAAAGTCGAAGTGAGTTGATCGATGCACTTTTGTTGAGATAATCCACGTCGAAAGTAGTAGAAAATCATTGCTCGAAAATGTTCTCGAGTTAATTCCATTGTTGGCCTCCGATGACATTTTCAAGTCCCTGTAACAAACAAAAATTGCATCCGTAAGCACAACGTTCTGGGTACATATACCATAGAAATGTCCAACTTTACGATGGATATATTAGATGTTACCTAGCAACATTAGTGTTGCCAGTTCCGGATACATAAATAGCAACCTATGTAATGTGATTTAGTCTATCTTACCAATACAGTGATATATGAAATAGATGATTGTGGGCTGAAACCGCCAGGATGGATATTTTTCATGTATGTGTCTACGATTATTGTAACATTATAATGATATTCCATTGTAATATTGGTAGACGCGAACGAGTGCGAGAGAGCGAATGTGGTCTCATGCAGGACTCGAATGTTCACAAATAATGCCAATGTCGATTCCAGGATTTAAAACCGGGAACTTCCGAGGCTAGATCGGAAGTCGACCAACGAGTCATTTTTATTTTCTTCTCTCTCTATCTATTTGCTTCATACATTGTCTTTTTCTTTTGTCTCTTGAATTTTCGTCTCCCTTTCCTATGTTTTTCTATCTTTCTTTGACTCTCGTACTTTAATTTTTCTCTTCCCATTTGTATTTTATGCGGTTCTCTTCTTCCTCATTCCTTTCCCTGTTATTTTGCTTCTTTCTTATTCGTGTTCTCTTTCATACTTTCCTCTTTCATTCTCTTCGACTCCTTTTATTCTTTGTTTTCCATTCTGTTTAATTCTCTTTTATCTTTCCCCTGTTCCATTCTTTTGTCATTTTTCATTCTCTCCCTTTTCCTTCTTTTCATTATCCCTTTGTTCCTCCCTTCTTCTATATATCGATTTCGATCTCCTTCCTTTCCCCTTTCTGCTTGCGTCATATCCGTTGTATTTCTAGTGCAGTGTTACCAAATCCTACTGTTATGACTAAGGCTCGGAAGTTGAGGAAAAATCCTTTTTTTCCTAGTGTCCGAAGACGAGGTCCAACATAATATATGTTCATTTTGGGTTATTGTAGGCCAGGAAAAGGTGGATTTTATTTGTCCTTTTTTGCCTTTTTCGTCGTTTTTTGGCTTATTGGTCCTTTTTTAGCCTTTTTTAGGCCTTAACGGCTTTTTTTTTGCAACTTCACCTTCTTTCGACTACGTTTTAACTGCCCATTCTCAATTCGAATCATCATCAGTTCATCACCTCTTAAACATCCTTTCTGTAGTAAAGAAATAAATAAATATATTTGAACCATCCCTGAAACGAGAGAAAAACATTTTTGGACGACCGAAGCAGGTACGGTACAAGGGCCTTTAACCGTAACTTGTCTGGAAGGTCGCGCTGTAAGTGGCAACTTTCTCTTAAGCTTTCAGCACGGGGTCTGCCCGTTCGCACTTCATTTCTGCAACCTTGTGTTCTGACGTCACACATGCCTACGAGGTTAGTTTAGGCCTGTTAGGTTAGGTTCCATTAGCTTAAATACAATTAAAAATTATTGTTTAGGCTAAGAGAACTGAACCTAGCTAGCTTAGCCTAACAATGTAGGCATGTACCCTAAAACTGACGTCAGTACACAAGGTTGCTAAAGTGTTGTGCTATAAGTGAGACCCTTCAGCACTGTGTATACGACCAGACAGCACGCGCCTGCAAAGATCTCAAGTCAGATAAGGAGGTGCTGAGCAGAGGGAGGGGCGGGGAAGTTATATAATGTCTGAAAGAAGATGCATTTCCTTCATATAGTTTTTTTTGCACGGTGTGTTCCATACCACCAGAATTGTGTTTTTTTTTATTAATTAAATATGTAATTAAAACTGAAGTTAATTAATTTGGAGCACATTTATACGGCCTTTTTTGATATTTTTAGGTCTTTTTTATAGGTGTTTTTTTGGCAATTTATAGGTCTTCAACTTCCAAGCCATAGTAATGACACTCTGTACGAATGATAGTCGATGCTTAACAAATTTTTAATTAGATTGAAAAGAAATAACGTTAATGGATTCTGGGCTACAATGTTCATCATGGTGAACCTGTCGTGAGAATAGATTAAGAAAATATCAGTCAAAAACTATTTAATCACTAGTGCACGGTATAGCAACCAAAATCATGCTTGCAATGTTTAATCGTGTTCAGGAGTCGGTAACATTGTTCGACTATTATCACCAAAGTCATTTCATGGCTCTTCTGTTCAGAAGAAATAAGGTATTTGGCAAGGTTAAAGAGTTAATAAGTTTACGACTTTATCTGAACAGGGGCGTACAATTGATGTACAAATACCTGTTGAGTCTTTTCATTCCAAGTGGCTAGTTGATGCCAATATTGATAATTTAGGAATATAATAAAAGAGAACCTGGCTATATTGATGGAACTTGCAGAAATGAGTAGAGAAGCACATTGTTGAATCCAGCCATTTTTCTCCGAGAGTAATGTCACAGTCACCAAATCATAACACTTTCAAAAAATACTAATATCATTAAATGATATGTAATTAAATTAAATTAAGTGTAAATACCGACAAAACTGCACAATCACGTCGTCACTATTCCACAGCAAACTGCTAACTGACTAACCGTTAAAATAGCTGCAAGAAGTTGAAATTCGTTACAACAATAGGAGCTTACATTACATCAGTATTGCCGTGTACATTGTTGAGTTTCAATGACGGGCGATAATTTAAATTCATTATTTAGACTTTTATTTACAAAGAGAACTGAATCAGTGCTTATTATTACAAAAATTCAGAAATGTGCGTTGTTCCATTTATGGAACCTTAACCTAGAACCCTGCCTTCGTGATCTGAGTAATAACAGTAACATTACAAAAGTTATTGCCTACGCGGATGACATAGCTATGGTATGTGCAGACGACTCCCGTGCCAAGGTTGAGCACAAAGTAAATGAAGCTCTAGAGGCCCTAAGAATATGGTGCAAGGAAGCCAAGCTAGAACTATCCGCAGAAAAGACAAAATACTTGTTTCTAAAGGGTAAAATTAGCACCAGGAGAAACCCATCGATAAAACTATCTGGCTCTATCATTCAAAGAGCAGAACATTTTGAATATCTTGGGGTAACCATAAGTGAGGGATTAAAATTCGATAGACACATACAAAAAATAACTACCAAAGCCGAAATCACAATGCAAAAACTCACCAGGTTGACATCATACCAAGTTAATCTAAATTCCAGCATAATGGAAACATATACCAAGTCAATTTATGAAGCAATAGCCACATATGCGTCATCCACATGGATGGAGGGGTTGACACTGAAAAAGAACATCAGAATGCTCAGGTCCTCTCAACGTAGGATTCTTCTGCGAGTAACGGGGGCCTTCGGAACAGTCTCTACGGAGGCATTGCTTGCCCTTACGGGATACCTTCCGCTGGATCTGGAGGTCCGCTGGAGGGCGGCCAAATATTGGTTTAGGAAGGGAGACGAGGAAAACCTTACTAAATGTGTTGGAATTTTCTTGCCTACTCTACGGGAGATAAGAGAAAGATTCATGGATGCCTGGCAAGGGGAATGGGACGTTGCCCGGAATGGAAGAAGGACGTTCGGCTTCTTCCCAAACCTACGTCAAAACAAACTGATATCTGCTCATGCCACAAAGGGCTTAATGCACTTCCTGACAGGCCATGGCCCTTACGGAGAGCATCTACACCGGATAGGCAGCAGAACTTCTACAAAATGCATTGCCTGCGAAGCCCCGGAAGACACCCCAGAGCACAAGGTCTTCTTCTGCCTAGGATCAGGTGAGAACATCAAAAACATGAGGAGGGAACTTCCAACATATGATATAACAATCCTGCTATCTAAGCAACAGATAGGAAGATTCAAGGCACTCGCAGACGCCGTGTCTTTGGAGGAGCTGGGAAGATTCGAGAAACAGCAAAGGCGACCACCCCAGCCAATACACATACCACAGACCCAATCTGCCATGGAAACCAGGAGAGGAACTGCTGGAAGGCCCCTTACTTCTCGTGCTTTGCCTCCTACTCCTGTAGAGGAGGAAGGTGAGGAGGAGGAGGAAGCACTCACCAATGTTTCCAGACGAAGGCACTGTGTGGTTTCCACTGGACGAAGGGAGGCCGCAGAGCGGAGAAGAATTCGCCCCGTCCGATTACCAGGAGTAAGACATAAGGATTAAATGGAAAGAGAAATGGCTTCAAAACAAACTCACAACACCTAGCTGGCACACCAGCTACCATTCAAACGTCGGTATTCCGGCGTTATTCTCTAAACCACATATCATACAATCCATTTATAAACTATAATCCATAAATCTCATTCAAAATTAAATTCATTAATATTTCAAATACTTTTACCTTTTGTATTGTACTAACTCTATTTTATCAATTAATAATTCATATCTACTATGCTGCTTTCTGCTGAAGTGTATTCATTTCAGCAAACAGATATACAAGGCAGCAGGTAACTTTCTTCCACACACACAATACTACACACATTTTACAATTCCAAATGGGAACTGACCACGCATAATCGCATCAAACTATCTTCAAAATATGGGAACTGGAGACCGACAGCGGAACACCTAGCCTCTGAGGTGAAGCATACCCATCCAACTGAATTAATATAACTCAAATCAATGGTCTTAAACCACATGCTGATCTACTGTCGCTCTCTGGCTCCCTATGCACTATTTGTAACAAGAAAATTGTAATATGCAGGGCGCGTGAGCTCTCAACACTATAGATTTCGGATCCCGAAATCCGGTATATGTTAAACAATGCATACATACACACAATACTTATATCGTATTTTAAACATATTCCAGCTAAGGTTCATGTAAAAAAATAAAAGGTATAGATGTATTAACATTGTACTGTACTGATACCAATGTAATTATACAAAATTATATTTATGTTATATATTATGTTATTAAATATTATTGTAATTGTCAAATTTTTATTTCCAGATTTATGTAAAATGCAAATTTCAATAAAGTAATGGAGCGTAACAATAACGGGGGAACCGTAAAACGAGCAACTGCCGTCCCAGTTTTTTCACAGAGGCACTGGGACATGCGCATACCCTCGAATGTATGCGGGTGGAGGTTAGGATACATTCGGGGGTTCCCCCCTTATTGTATGCTAAATTAAAATAAGTGGAAAACGAACATGGTTGCTAAATTTCTTAGCTATTTTTAGAATGTTTTATCAGGTTATAGAAATTTTCGGAGGGGAGGGACATTACTATTTCCGGAGGGTATTCACTGCATGACTGGATAATTAGGTGGACAGTGTAGGCGATTAGGGGGCCGTTACCCCCCCCCTTCTGCCCCGCGCACTATGCCAAACCTCATCTGCTAAGGGAAAGTAGACTGTCCTTGGCCACACCCCTCCCAGGTTTGGCTCTTTGCCCCCCAGTTTTGGAACCCAATCTCCGTCACTGGGTGAAGGTAAGAGTTGTTGTTGTGTATGTGTACTACCTTCATATGGCGAGCGGAAGGATTCCATCACTTGCAAGTTTGCACATTGTTAGCAACCATGCTGTATAAAGTAGATGAACGATAACATTCCCGATCGTGTCGAATACGATGTGTACTAAAGAAGACGGTCAGGCGACGAGGAAATTTGATCCGAAGCATGTTTGCCCATTTCTATCTGGGTCAAGAAAATCAGCCTTCAAAGAAGAGGGGTGGGTCTGGTAGGTTGAAAATTGACGGCCGGACTGAAGTTTGTGTACTCAAATCCTTCCCCAACCAACCTGCTCATCAAGATCCTAATCTTAGTATCTAGCTAGTACCGCGGGAAAACACTAGATGGCACTGGTTTGCATAACAAAGAAAGTTCCTTTTGTTTGGTATAATCAGTGAGGAGCAAAGTGAAAGCACGTCAGGGGATTGAGTCTGTGGTTACAGATGAGATTGTGTAAGTGATTTGTTGCAAAGATAATTTTGTGTTCTAAGTTAGAATTTGAGACTTTATAGTTTACTGTTTGAATATTAGTGTCGTTCTAAATATATGTGCGACAATGTGAACATTAATTCATGAAAAAATCTAAAGGCCGTAAAGCCAAATTTGCTGGTACAAAACCAGCTGAATCCAACATGGACACGGACATTAGTGCCATGGAACTTTCCAGCAACGTGGAAATCATAACTTCTGTAGAAGAAGTTAATAAGTTGAATTCTCAGTGTAATAATATAGATTACACCCAACAAATTACTAAATCAAGTTCCAAAAAAGTTTATGAGCAACAGGTATTGAAGTACAGAAGTAATCATTTAGGTCCGTATGAAATATTTGTGAAATCTAAACATCAGGATGCCTCAGGTGGAAATGGCAAAGGAAACATTGGTCAACTTCACATTTTAAAATTAGGCCAAATAGTCAGCAAAGAAAATATTAGAGGTTTGAAAGAGATAGATAGCCTTGGGAAAAATCTAGCTAGACTTACATTTACGACATCTAATTATGCAAATGATTTCCTTTCGAATCCATTACTGTTACATAATAATTGGGAAGGTTTTGTTCCATCACACCGAGTACGAAGAATGGGAATTATGAAAGATGTACATCAGTCAATAAGTGAAGATGAAATTTTGCAAAATATAAATTCATCAACAACCAAAGTAATAAAGGTAAAACGCATTGTGAAGTATAAGTACGAGGAGGGTACTCGCGTTGCTGTTCCAACTCGAACGGTAATTGTAACATTCGACTCGCAATCCTAACCACAATATGTCACACTGTTTTACAAAAAGTTTGATATTGATAGGTACATTCCCTTGATTAAACAGTGCACTAATTGTTTTTATTATGGGCACTTCAGGGCTAATTGCAAAAGTAAATTAAAATGCAAACGCTGTGGTGAGAATCACGAATCGTCCTCTTGCACAAATAAGATCAAGTGTTTCCATTGTAATCAGGAGCACACTGCAATTGACAAAAACTGTCCTGAAAAACAACGCCAAAAGGAAATAATCAAAATTATGACAGTTCAGAATGTTACGTTTAACGAAGCTATGAAGAAAGTCCCAAAAATTAACTATATGTATGGATATGAACAGATATCTAATGGCCATGTTCAGGAAATAGAAAAGACAGTAATGCCATTTACATATGCTTCGATATCTAACAATTCGAGTAGCACCTCATATCATAATAATATAATACAAGATCAATACAGTGTATCTAATAAAAGGCCATTGTACAGTTCAAAGAAAGCTGGAAAATATTTGGAAGAGACTGAGTCTTCTCAAGGAAAACGCCAGAAATCTTCTCAAACATTGAAACCATTTGGACAAAATGAATATAAAAAGAGAATGACAAACCCTGATTATTCTTTGTCAGGATCTCGAAAACACAATGCTCCGGATTTGTTGACAACATGCCAACAAAATAAACTATTTGTTCTTGCAGAGGCGGCTCAAGCTATCCAGCCAAATCGGGCACAAGAACAAAATTCTACAAAATTCCTAAATAATTTTTCATTATTTAAAGAACAATTATGTAGCCTAGCAGGGACTTCGTCATTGAACGTTAACCAGGACTGGACTTGCATTGCTACAAGTATTTTGCAATACTTATTTCAACAACCAGCATGCCAGACAAAGTCTTGAAAATATTACAATGGAATATACGAAGTTTAATTCCTAATAGACATAATTTACAACATATTTTATCTTATTTTTCTGCAGATGTCCTTCTTATACAAAAAACGTGGTTGAAAACTGACTCAACATTGAAGTTTAAAGGTTACAATTGGATAAGAGATGATCGTTTAGATGGATACGGTGGTTCAGCTATAGGTGTTAAAAGAAATATACAGTATGACATTATTTTGTTTCAAAATATAAACAGTCAAATTCAGATTACAGGTGTTCGGATTGCTGATACGTCTTATGTATCAATTTACTGCCCTCCCACAGTGCACCTCCCTGTTACAGTGTGGCAGAATATCGTTGGGCAGCTTCCACCAAACACTTCATTTGTGCTGGCAGGGGACATTAATGCACACCACCCTATGTGGGGCTGTTCTCTAACTGATCGATCAGGTAAAGATTTGTATAATTACTTGCAAGATTTCTCAGCTGTATTACTCAACGACGGAACACCTACAATAATCTCAAGACCTAATGAACAGCCGAGTGCTCCAGACATAACTATTACCTCAAATGATATAGCTTCAAAAATCCATTGGAGTGTATTAGAGAAGTGTTACAACAGTAATCACATGCCAATTATGATAACCTTTCAACATAATAAAAATATAACGTGGTTTACTATGCGCTCTGAACAAAACAATAGTCAATATATATCAAGAAGGGTTGAATGGCAGAAATTCTCCGAAAATGTAAACAATGCAATATAGAATGAATTGTTGAAACAAGAAGTATCGTATGACACATTGGTGTCTCTCATTCGACAAGAACAAATAAATGCAACAGTATCTAATTTTGGATCTAGAAGAAAAGTGACTCCGTGGTGGACAACGGATTGCCAGAAATGGGTAAACGAACGACAAAAAGCATACATAAATTATAAGGAGAATCCTACCATCAATCATTTTATTAGATATAAAGAAATTGCAGCAAAAACTCAGAGGTTCCTAAAGAAATCAAAATCATACTTTTGGAAGTCATTTTGCTCTACATTAACTAAAGATTCTTCTATTTCAGTGACTTGGAAAATAATAAGAAGTATGTCCAATAATAATACTTGTCATTATTTTGGAGGAGATATCAATTCAGCCTGGATAAAAGAATTTCACCGCAAGTTGACACCAGATACGGTTGAAACTAATCTTTGTCAATTGTTAAATTCTATGAAATATCCAGAAACATCCACGTTAGAATCGCTATTCACTATGGATGAATTAGAATATGTTGTTCATAAACGAAAGAAAACGTCTCCGGGTTTAGATGGTATTACATACGAATGTATTCAACACTGGCCTTTGAATGGATATGAAATTTTACTAAATACATACAATTCAATATGGAATAGTGGAGAAATTCCATCACAGTGGAAAGAAGTGGTGATAATACCCATATTAAAACCAGGTAAACAATCAGGAATACATACGAACTATAGACCTATTGCAATGTCATCATGCCTTGCTAAATTATATGAACATTTAATACTGAACAGACTCACATGGTGGGTCGAATATAATCAGAAATTACCGAAACATCAGATGGGATTTAGGAAAGGAACTGGAACAGTAGATGTATTAGCGACACTAATTTTAGATATATGGCTATCTTTCATACGGCGGGAATTTTGTATCGTAGTTTTTCTCGATCTAAGTAGCGCCTATGATTCTGTCCTTCCAAATATACTGTTACAAAAATTGGAGAAAATGAACGTTCCACGTAATTTTATAAAAAGTATTCTTGGATTATTATTGGCACGTAAGTTATACATTCGATATGGAGGATAGTTATCCACCGCACGTTATACACATAAAGGTCTACCACAAGGCGCAGTGCTGAGTCCCATGCTATTTAACATGTACACGGCAGATTTAGGCTCAAAAATTCTTCAACACACTCGTCTATTACAATATGCAGATGATATTGTTATATACACTAGTAGTAAAAATATTCAAGAAGGGGCTCAAAAAATTCAAAAATCTCTGGATGAATTATCATCATGGTGTGATATCAATGGAATTGAAGTAAATCCAGATAAGTCTTCGGTGGTAGTTTTTAATAAGAAGAGATCTCATTCATGCATATCAATAAATATAAACGGAAAAACTATCAGTCAACAAAGAAGTCATAAATTTTTGGGACTTATATTAGATGAAAAACTTAAATGGAAGTCACAAGTAGAACTGGCACAATGTAAGGGATCTCAAGTGTTTAACATAATAAAAATGTTGACAGTTAAGAAAACGTGGGGTGCTGATCCTAAATTATTACATCAGATCCATAAACAGATGCTAAACTCAAGACTAGAGTATGGTTCCTTTATGTACAATGATAATCTAAGTTGGGCTTTTAACACACTATCTTCTATCCAATATAGCAGTTTATCCAGGATTTATGGCCTTTGGAAAGGAACTCCAAAACAAGCAACTTTCGTAGAAGTGGGAGTTAAAAAACTTAGAGTTAAATATCTTGCGAGCAAATTTTTACTTAAGAAAATTGCCAACACGACATCTCCGATCATACCAAAACTTCAATTGTTAGACTCTCTGATGCTCAACAGACGTACAGCAAAATATAAATCCAGATTACCTATACTATATTATGCTTATAAGGACATTAATAAATTTCAAGCTAATATTATTCGTTTACCTAATGCACCATGCTTCATGACAGACTACTTCAATATGATATCTCCCATGAGGATTCATTTTCCTGCCTACCCAAGTAGAGTTTTCAGAAAGACAATCCCTACAATTTCAAATAATATATATCAAGACTACATACATTCAAAATTACAATGTGAATATCACATATATACAGATGCTTCAAAATCAACGTCTGGAAAAACAGGAGCAGCATTTTATTGTGATAATTCTGCAGAATTCAAAATTTTTCCTTTGCCATCGTATCTGTCCATTTACACTGCAGAAGCTTTTGCAATACAACAGGCATTGCTTTATGTACAAAAGAAGAAGTTAAATTCAGTTCTAATTGCAACCGATTCAGCCTCTGTGCTAAATTCTTTACAGTTTGCATCATGGTCATGTCATACGGAATGGTACATTGTTAACATAAGAATACTCACACTGAAATTAACGAGATTGGGATATGATATCAACTTTATTTGGACACCTGGACATTCTTTAATAGAAGGGAACAATATAGCAGATACTTTGGCAAAATATGCAGCGAATCAAACAATCCAACGGCCGCTTTCAATAAAGATTCCGTCCGTAGTTTTGGAATCACACACTAGAAAAATACTATTTACTGACTGGCAAAGCTTGTGGACAAATACTGGCACTCAATGCGGTAAGGCCTACTATTCTATACAAGAAAGAATTCCAAAGGAATGTTGGTTTAAACAGATTCAACTCTCCCGGAGTTCCCTCACAACTATAATGCGCTGCAGGTTAAATCACACTATCGCCGCAGCTCACCTTTACAAGAAGAATTTAGTGACTTCACCAGTTTGTTTGTGCAATGAATATACTGCAACTCCAAACCACATTATATTTCAATGCAAACTTTATGAAACTTACAGAGAACCATTTTTACAGGAATTGTACAGGAGTGGATATCAAGCGCCACTGACACTGCCTTGTTTACTGACATCACCTTCATCCTCGGTAATCCATATTCTTACAAAATATCTTAATAAGTCTAATATAATTCTGTAAAAGTGTAATGAAATTTGAAAACTATTTATTATGAAACGAATAATTGTGAGTAAATATTAAGTGCATACATGTATATAATATCAATTGATAAATTGTTAACTGGTGCATGGATTTTGTCCACAACCAATAAATATTTTATAAAAAAAAAAAAAAGCACGTCAGTACTAATTGATCTGAATTGAAAGTAACGTACAGTAGGATCCACTAGTATTGCTCGGCAAATTGTCCATGACTATTTTCATGAATTTTTCTCTTATATCCTATGTGTTTTTAAGCGATGGATTTTTATGTATGCTTGTGCAGAATTTGACATCTTGTTTTGAGTTTTCTTTTAATTCTTAAAGCTCTTATTGGTCAAATAATGTGCTAAATCATGGTGATGGACAATTTGCACGACAATACTCATGGATCCCACTGTACGTAGGAGTTCTCCTTGCGATTAAAATTGCCACCTGAGCGCTAGTGTTGCTTTCAATATGGCCACTCTATGTAGGATAAATGTGTTTTTTTTACATCCAGTAGCAGTACGTAATAGCAGCGTGTTGTGTTATAGCTATAATATATGGAAGGAACGTTTAAATTACGTGATATTTTTAAATATTGGGAATGCGATGTGAATTCCAGGAACTATAACAAAGGCGAAGCTGTGCTGAGAACGAAGCATTTAATTATGATAGGCAAAAATAACACGGAAAAAGCAGATGAAAGTAATGTATACGCACTGGGTCTTCAAAGCAGTGCTGTTCCATCTGCACCTCAGATTGTAACTATGGATCTCGAAAATGGTTTGCAAATAAAGCAATTCACCTGTATTTGCAAATCCTGTGTAAACATACCGTTGCAGTTGCTCCCCCAAAGAGGCAGGCTGGTTTAGTAACAACACAGGAGAATTCACAATTTTATCGAGGCTATCTTCACTGAACAAGGACATACTGAATGAAACATCAGAATTTATTTCTCTGGTTACCTTCATGATTACAGATATTAATTAATTCTCAAACTATTTTTATCTCCGCACTTATTGACTTGCACCTGTTCCAAATTCCATACATAATACATTGTTTATCTGCATGCATTGAGCAAGACGCTTCATGACTTTCCGAAAAGAAAATGTTTTATTCATGAAGCAAAAATAAAACTTTACTTTCGAGTCATTCCATATGAAGCTTTCCAGTGATATATAACAAGCCTACCTTTGGATAAAAATATAATTTTGTCACGTGACCTTAACCTTTGACATTGAATATCTCAAAACATGTCATCACCAAAAATTGTGAAAAAATATATTTGGTCCCCCATGACATACTCTAAAACATATCAAAAGAATCATTCTGGGACTGCAATGGGATCAGAGGATACAAAATAATATGTGTATCTATGTGACTGATAAAAGCCTCATTACATGAACTATGACGAGTCAAAAGTTCTTTAACACCCCCTACAAAATGTAAAGGTTTTATCCTGGTCATCAAAGAAATAGGTTAGGCACAGGTAGATCCCTAGCTGTGTGTGCCAAGTGCAGGTCCGGCATATTGTTGACCGCCATATTGAATTCAACGCAAGAATTTCAGAGGAAAGGGGGTGATGTGATATATCAAAACAGGCTAGAATTTCATGAGAAATGAAGCAGCGAAGGTTTATCCAACATATATTGAACCAGCAAAAAGTTATAACTGCATGCTTGTAACCATTTTCTCCTTTTTCGAGCTGTTAAAAACAAAGCATTAAGAATGCTCCTAACGTGTTAGGAACTCATCGAGATCACGCTGACATCTTGGGAGAGAAAGAAGTATACGCACCATTGAATATGATTTTAATCAGCTACATTCACCAAATAGTTGAATAGTGAAGAATATTGGGAAAAGTATCTCAAATAATTACGTGACACTTCCTTTGGAATGAAAAATTCTTCAGTGACGTGGCAAATTTTTATGTTCCCGGTGAAGTTAATAAAAATAATATGCAATACCTGTGATTTGCCCAGCCGAATGGTTGTTGCTGGTAAGCTAATGATGTGGTATAGTGTATGGAGAACGGGAATGGTTGGTCCATATTCAACAACGGAACCTTAAATGGTGAAGGCTTCTTGGATTTGTTAAGTGAACAGGTTTTTCATCCTTGCTTACGGGATATGGCACTTTTCCAGAGTTTTGACATAGGACAGAGTGTGACCACACTATGTGGACATTTTGGCAATTTCTTCATGGTAAATTTCTAGGTAGATTGATGGGCAGACGGAGATCTATTAAAAGGCCTGCACATTCTCCAGATCTAATATCTTAGGAGGACTTTTACCTTGAGAAACATTTGAAGAGAATGGTGCATGCACTAAATGTCCGTGATATTGACCATCTGAGAGAAGGCATAGTTGCTGCTTGCGATGTTGTTGCACATGCTACATTGCCAAATGTTCTATGTGAGTGTCAGAGACGTCAACGAGTGTGCTCACAGGAACATTGACAACATTATAATGTGCATATATCGTAAGTGAAAGATATGCGTATAACTTTTTGCTGACTCAAGATATGTTGGAAAAACCTTCGCCGCTTCATTTCTCGTGAAATTCTAGCCTGTTTTGATATATCACATCACCCACTTTCCTTTGAAATTCTTGCGTTGAATTCAATATGGCGGTCAACAATATGCCGGACCTGCACTTGGCACACACAGCTAGGGATCTACCTGTGCCTAACCTATTTCTTTGATGACCAGGATAACTCCTTTACATTTTGTAGGGGATGTTAAAGGACTTTTGACTCGTCATAGTTCATGTAATGAGGCTTTTATCAGTCACATAGTTACACATATTATTTTGCATCTTCTGATCCCATTGCAGTCCCAGAATCATATTTTGATATGTTTTAGAGTATGGCATATATTTTTTTCACGATTTTTGGTGATGACATGTTTTGAGATATTCAATGTCAAAGGACAAGGTCACGTGACAAAATTATATTTTTATCCAAAGGTAGGCTCGTTATATATCACTGGAAAGCTTATTCAATTCCCTGTACAATAAGCTTTATTTGAGCTTCCTAGGCGAAATAGAGGCGGAGTTACAGTACATTTAGTATAGCTAAGCGGACTCAAAAAGGGCACTTTATGCGAACTTTGACCTTGAATAATTTATAATTACAAGACAAACTAAATTAAAAACTTTCAGAGTTACTAAGTTCTATGCATAGTTTCAACTTCCCAAATTTCATGAAAATCGGAGATGGTCAGTTTGGAAATTGCACATATCTGTGTTGATTTGGCATGGAATGACTATTTCATGGCAATAGAATCATCTTTCGGAAAATAATGTGAACAGACTCGTGCATTCTTCGTTATTTCCTTGCTGCATTTCAATGTTATCCCCATGCGAATCTCCTGTCAATCAATTCTGTTTTCCCTGATTTATTTACAAATTTCATCGTGTTGATTCCACGGGGTGGAAACGCATGTAAACTTTTCACTTGTCCTGACATGACCTACAAAACGATTTACAGCAAGAAACTGAACAGTAAACGTTACTCTTTCGAACATTTCCTATGCTTTGAACGACTTCAACACAACATGGTATCCTACATAGAGTAGTACCGGAAAATCCCACTAGATGGCATATCGGAAAATTTTAATCGCGAATTGTCCCTATTGTTCTCTAGACCCATGTAAGCCATCTTAAGTGCCTGAAACTCATTTCCAAAGACTTGTGGTGGGTACTTTAAGTGCCTTAAGACCACTGGAAGTTACAAGATGTCCTGGATCGGGACAACTTGTAACTTCTTGTTACCTTCGTAGAACAAGTGGGCGTGAGTAAGGGTGAGCATTGCTCCATTAGACGAGGATCTGGGTTTTTCATTTTAATACTCTGTTCCGAAAAACTCTGAAGCAAGCGAACGAAAGTAAGTCTCTGCGCAAGTAGTGACTCGAGAAGGCTCGACCAATGAACACGTGCAAGGGAACGGGATTGCGTGGAGGTGGAACCGTGTAAGAGCAACTGCAGTTACCAGCATTTGCAGCAGCGTGTACTGCTTCGCTCTGCCCACGTGCTGTCTCCTTTTATCTGACGTAGCCAGGCATAGAATATACAGAGGATCGACTATACTCCATCTCGGGGGTCTCTGGAGCAAGGCAGAGTATAATGGAATGGGAAGAAGCGAGCAGTACACGCTCCAGAGATTTCGGGGACAGAGTATATATGACCATAAATTTGAAGATGCTTGATTGAGCACCATAATCCAGTAGTTTGGCGCCACACATATAAACTGACACGATTGTATGAAATGTTAATCAGTTCCATACCCTTTTAGCACTTGTGAGGATGGCCGTTCTTACGCTGAGATATTAGTACCAATATAGCACGGTACTACTGCTTCCTAGAAGAAATACACCTTTTAGTCTTGATGCTAATGTGCATGGTAACAAAGGTGGTGTTCACGTCACAACAGCGCACACAGTATGTCGTATGGTATTCCAGATTTTCGAGACTTACGTGCATGCTACTGCCGCCACGCAGTTAAAGTCAGTAAACTTCCACTCATTCGAAACTTTTCAGGTATGTAAGAAATTATAAGTTACGTTAGCGTTTCGTTAAAAGACGCAAGGACTGATGAAGTTCTATAGGACCTTAAAAAAAACTATTTTGCTTGTTAGAACCTATTTTAGTTTTATGCGCCTAAATTAAGCCTTTTTTTAGGTTTTTATATATTTTTAAAGGTTTTACAGGATTTTCATGTCACACAGAGGCATGTGCTTTGTTTGGCCACGAAAAAATTCAATGACGAACGTGTTTGAAATGTACTCTCTGTCGATTTCCCTTCCTCCAAGTCCATGGTGATTTTTCAAAACTCTAAGCAAAGCAAACTGTCTGGTGCCACTGTTACCTGTACAATCCAAAGTGGTCTGATCCGCGTGGTCTTGCTCACTTTCACGTCACTTCGGTGCTTTGTGGCATTCACGGCTTGCAAACTAACATTTCAGCATTGATGTTTGCACAACTGCCTATGTTTTTGTTGAAATATTATTTTCAGCATATAAGATTATCGTCACAGACAAAATTGCGGAGTTTGACTGCGGATAACATTTTGCCTAACTATACGGCGAAGAATGGATTTTAATAGCAAATTTCCAATGGTAAGTTCTGCCATCGCCGTAGGGTTAGGTAACACACATAACGTTATGCAAGATAGTGTGTATTTCAGGATATAGGTGTCTCATTTTCATTGCCGGGGACTATACCTAATCAGCATTTTTCAGGAATTTTGAACTATTTTATGTTTTTTTTAACCTTTTTCGAGCCTAACCTAAGATATTTAGGACCTATTTTAGGATTTTTAGAACCTATTTTAGGATTTTTAGAACCTATTTTAGGATTTTTAGAGCCTATTTTAGGATTTTTAGAGCCTATTTTAGGATTTTTAGAGCCTATTTTAGGATTTTTAGAACCTATTTTAGGATTTTTAGAGCCTATATTAGGATTTTTAGAGCCTATTTTAGGATTTTTAGAGCCTATTTTAGGATTTTTATAACCTATTTTAGGATTTTTAGAGCCTATATTAGGATTTTTAGAACCTATTTTAGGATTTTAGAGCCTATTTTAAGAACCTAAAAATCCGAGATCTACTTACATTAAAACTAACTGCTCACAGACACATACATTAACCTCTTGTGTATAAATGTTTACTTTTGTGACACCTCAAACGGATTACCTGGTACCTGGAACGTTCATATACACACAGGGATGACAGTTTGTTCCAAAATATCATAAAACTGCGTAATCACCACATGTAGAGCGACTCAATAGTCAGTTTACCCATTGAACTAATGACCTAATGAGAAAACCATGTTCGAAAGAGTTCACTGATAGCCAAGAAGCATGGGAACTGAAGAAAGCATAGAGTTGGTCGCTCAGGTATTTGTCAAAAGTTTGAGTAAATTGACTTTTCTGCCATCCTGTATATATATATTCGTATATGCTTGAATTACTCTTGACTTGAATTAAACAAAAGTAAGTTGAGTGAAAATGCATCTCCTTCTCTCGTTACAGATTCCGAACATCATATAAAACCTTTACTGGATTACCATGCAATACCATAAAGCGGACTGACAGCTTGCGCTGTAAGTACCAGACATTTTTTTCTGCATGATATTCTATGTAGAAAATAGTCTTTACCATATTAAGCTCTTGTGGAAGTTGTTGTTCTACAGGGTGTCTGAGATGTTTTCGTACTCGAAGGTTACAGTACCGGTTACCCCTAGATAAACATGACATATTTATTATAACATGTTTTTCTATTTATTTATACGAGGGTTAAGTCATAAGTCATGAAAACTAAATATATGCTTACAGGCCGAAACCAAGTGTTAGATAATAATCAAAATCTAATTATTGATAACAACTCGTTTGAACCAGTTTCCAAATTCAAATACTTAGGAGTAATATTAACAAGTAAAAATTATATTAAAGAGGAAATAAAAAGTAGGCTTAATTCAGGAAATGCATGTTACTTCTCTCTTCATAAACTTTTGTCTTCTCGTTTAATATCTAAGAAACTAAAAGTTAAAATATACAAAACAGTAATTTTGCCTGTAGTATTATATGGGTGTGAAACTTGGTCCCTTACATTGAAAGAGGAACATGAATTGAGAGTATTTGAAAATAAGATCCTTAGGAAAATCTTTGGACCTAAAAGGGATGAGGAGTCAGGTGAGTGGAGAAGGTTACTTAATTTAGAACTACATAATTTGTATTCATGTCCAGATATTATTAGAATAATGAAATCAAGAAGACTTAGGTGGGCAGGCCATGTGGCACGAATGGGAGAGGAAAGAGGAGTTTAGAGGATTCTTGTTGGGAAATCTGATGGTAAGAGACCTGTAGGAAGGCCAAGACGAAGATGGAGGGACAACGTTGAGATGGACCTAAAGGAAATCGGTAGGGATGGAAAAGAGTATATAGATCTTGCTCAAGATAGGGACAGATTGAAGGCCTGTATTGCTGTAGCCATGAACCTTCGGGTTTCAGAAGGCTAGAGAGTTAGTTAGTTAGTTAGTTAGTTAGTTAGTCATGACAACTTTTGTTTTTCTCGCAAACAGGGGACAACACGAAAAATCTAAGATGTACGTTTGAAAGTGTATGGAATGTACCTTCGAATGAAGCCTCCGGATGAAGTCTGGATGCAGGAAACTGTCGTAGGGAACAGGCAGAACACAGGACATTGGACAACAGTGTTTTATTATGAGGCAGATCGGCAGTTGACCCTCTGCCCTGTTTGAAGGCCTCCACCCACCTGACCACTGTTTGGTAGGGCATGGCATGCACATCCAGAGCGTCTCGTAGCTCTGTATGGCATTCCCGTGCATTTCTGCCACGGAGAACTGCTACTTTAACGTACGAACGTTGCTCCAGCTTCATGACCTCCATTTTCGAACGCTGTCACTCACCGACTGAACTTGGGTGCGTGCTTACTACCCCACCGTTGTTCACATACACCATCTGGTGGCTTCTTTCGAAAGTACATTCCATACACTTTCAAACGTATATCTTAGATTTTTCGTATTGTCCCCTGTACGCTAGAAAAGAAATAGTTGCCACGACTTATGACTTAACCCACGTATAATAACATATTTGGGAACCTTACAGTACATCATTTGCCTCTTGCATTGTCGTTCGTGCATCTACACTAGCCGTTCCTGAACACTTGAACTATGTCCGCTCACATCAGCCATGGGGCAACAACTTTCTAGCGGTTCCATGCAACCTTCAGAGCAGGTATGCCAACCACCAAAACGAAATCTTGCCCAAGCAACCGAATACCGGCCAATTTTCAACAGTGAAAACACCATTCATGCAAGTAGGGGTACGGGAACTTCTTGGGAACCCTGTAGCTTACGAATTAGGATTACGCCTAGAAAGATATGAAAAATTTATTACAAGTTAATCTAGATGCAAGGCACACGAAGTGTCCGCTTCTCTTTGTCGAAGAACATTACTATTGGCCTACAACACCTCTATTTTCCTACTATTCACCTCAGATTCCTCTAAAGCATTGTGAATACATTCGTACACATTCGGTCTCGAGTGCTGCATTGAGGCTTTTTTGCTCGATCGTCTAATAGTTCGCACGGATGACGCTAGATGGCTTACGGAATCGATTGCTTCTTCGCTCGAACAGACAAACGAACGGTATACACTAGAAGCCCAATAGCTCACGTACAACCGTAATTTGTCTGTTGTAGTGGACCACAAATATGGATCGTGAGGTGAAAGACTGTGAAATTGCAACTTAAGTGAACATAGTTATCATCTCCATGTTAAAATGTAATTTAGTTTATATTACCAATAAATAGCAATATATGAAAATAAATAATTGATTATGGGCTGAAACTACCATCATGAATTTGACACATGTAAAGGGTTTTTCAATAAGAATTATATGATTTTCAAATGAACTGGCAACTATGCTTCAAATGTTATAACTGTCACTGGTTGTCATTTGTGTTTAGTATACTGTGACAATTCATCATGGCTAAATACACGCTTCAAGAACGTTTGGTTCTTGGGCTTTAGAGCAACTTGAAACGGATCTTCATTCTGGACAGAACATTATCTTCTCAGATGAAGCTCATTTCTGGTTAAGTGGATATGTTAGCAAACAAAATCGGCGTTTTTGGTGCGAAAACAATCCACAAGAGATTCACGAGAAGCTCTTGCCTCCGCAAAAGGTCACTGTATGGTGTGGTTTATGGCATGGTGGCATCATCGGATCATTTTTTTTCCAAAACTAGGTAGGATTGCACAGTCATCGAAAATTGGGTTCATCGAAGTAGAGGTGGACACTTAAATGACGTGTTATTCAAAACATAATGTGATATACTATGCTTCAAAATAATATAGGAAGTTTGGTTGTATCTGAAATAGTTTTTATTTTATTTAATTGTAAAATCATATCGTTCTTATTGGATAACCTTATATTTGTACGATTATTGTCCCATTGAAATGATATTTGAAGGGAAGTGGGGAGCGGAGAATACGCAGCATAGCAACCAGACAACAGCGGTGACGCCGAGAGTTACGACGTCGCGGGAGGCGGTGCTGCGCGCATTTCGTTCTACAGGCTGCTGTCGTTATAGCGGTGATTGGTCGGTCGCTTCCCCGCTCCGGACTTCCCTTGCCACATCAATACCTATTGGTACCCCGCCACTACCCGCAATCTCGTCCCAAACTTAATTTCCCAAGCCGCACCCTTTCTTTATCAGTGAAATTATGGGATATCTGCAAAAACATAATTCGTAGCAATCCTAGATACATTATACACCCTACATATGCGTACGTTGCGTCCCGAAGTTGATCATTACACAATTACAAATGTGAGAGTCGATCTTTACTTGATCCCTCTCGCTTTCCTTACCGATCTGTACAACCTGCGGGTAAAACCAGGATGTTAATATTAGGAAGAAATAGATAACTGGCGATTGTTTTGACGCATTCAGAAATCAATTAACTTTGTTCCGTCCCTGCCCGCGAGAATTGTAGAAGTTCTTCCAGTATATATTCAACAGCGAGCACCTATTTACCGAGCCGTGCATCGCATCTTCGGATGTTTGGAGAAATGGTTTGAGATGATGAGCACCATTGCCTCGCATAGCTACAAGGGATGCTGTAATGAGATTAATTTTGTTTCGCCCGTTTCTCCTGGGCAAAGTTGATGGATTAGGTGGCGAGAGAGGTGGCTGAATGCTCAGTATCACACGCTCTCCTTCCCACTGTTGGCAGATAATGCCAAAAAGATTTCTCGCTTGAATATGGTTATCTCCGAAAATCAATCGCCTCGTAAATGCAGCTTAGTGAATTATGGCAAGAATGTGCACAAAGAGGAGACGTAGTAGGAAACCGAGAAAGAAGAGATAAAGACAATGAAAAAGAGATGAAATGGGAAATAGAGATACAGAGAAAGACAAAGAGAGTGAGAAAATTAAACACAGTGAGCGAGAGAGAGAGAGAATGAAAGGGAAATACAAAGGGGTAGAGAGACGGAGAAATGTAAAAAGGAGAGAAAATAATACAAGTAGAAAGGAAAAAGAGAGAAATACAAAAGGACAGAGAAAAAGAGGAATACAGAAGAGAGAGAGAGAGAAACGGAATAACAAAAGTGGGAGAGGAAAGAAGAAATGCAAAAGTGGGAGAAAGGAGAAAGGAGAGATACAAAAGTGTGTGTGTGAGAGAGAGACATAGGCGTAGTTCTGGAGGTGCCATGGGGGGCCTGGCCCCCCCCCCCAACTTAAAGAAGACTAAAAAAATAACACATGATTAAGTTCAGTTACTACATTTTTGTTATGAAGCCATACCGCAAATCTTGACGTTTGGCATGATGGCATGTGCGGTAATTGCGCCGCAATAGCGGGTCTTAGACGATTTGATTGAAGTGTACAGTTTGAAGAAAGAAAAACGTAAAATGACTTTGTGTTGAGTCAACAGTTACTGCTGGGGCATCAAAAGAACTTTTCAATTTATTTTTTCTAAAATTTCTGAAGCTTACTATTGTACCGTAACTTTTTAAAAGTAATACGAGTATTGTATCAATAAAAAAATAATGAAATGCAAAATGCAATAATCATACTGTTTTGCTTCTTTTAAAACTGATAACCAATATATTAATTAATATTTGTTTACTTAAGCGAGGAAATTTAACATTTTCAAATCCAAAAGGCCTAAAACACAGTGTTTTTAAGTCGTTTCTTTTATTTTCGGGGGAAGGCCTCCGAACCCCTTATAAACTAGGGGATATTCAATAACCCTCAGGTACATCATATGCTTCTCCCAGAGTCTGCCCCCCTAAAGCAAAAGTTCAAACTCCGCCCATGGAGAGAGAGGGGATAAGAGAGATACAAAAGTGTGTGTGTGTGTGTGTGTGTGAGAGAGAGAGAGAGAGAGAGAGAGAGCGAGAGGAAAAGAGAAATAGAAAAGGTCAGTGAATAAAAGATATGCAAAAGAGAAAAAAAGAGAATTTCAAAGTGGATATGGCAAGAGAGTGGGAAACATACAGAGATAAATCAATAGATTCAACGAGTGGAATACAGTGAGAGGGAGGAACACAAAGAGCGACACAAATAGTGGGGGATAATCAGAAATGGAAAGAAAAAGCAAGGCACACAGTAACAGAAGGAAAGACATTGGGTGAACAGAAATATCATATTACAAACAAACATATATACTCTCTCTCGGACCTTTACCATACTTCTCTTTTCTATTTCTATTGCATCACATTTCTACTCCTTGGATAAAAACCGACGATGATGATGAACTGATGAATGGGTGACGGAACAAACACAATAATAGCCAGGATTCGAATTAGGGACCTCTGCCTTCGTAGCACGTTACGTTGACTTTCCGCCACTCAGACAGGCATACTTGTCATTCACATCCCAATATCTGGAGCAGTACCGACACGTGACGCGTGGCACTTGAGGATCAACCAATCGACAGCAGGCTTGCGCATCGTGTATTAAACGTTGCTGATGATTGGTTAATTCCTTTGACACTTTTCTATGCATATTTTTTCCACATGGAACGAACACCACGACGAAGTAATCTCAGAGACTTTCAACCGCCTGGTTATTATGCAACCAAAAATAATTCTAGGGTGTGCAGGTTGCATAGCCATCAGGATTCAAACCGTTATAGCTGTTTCTAAAGCTTGGAACAATTTTGTATCAACTCCATTGCGACAGCAGCAGAGGGGTCCTGGGTTCGAATCCCGGCCTGGGCATGAGTGTTTGTGAGTGTCGATTCATCAATTTCACC
The DNA here is from genome assembly GCF_977018435.1 of Lepisma saccharinum. Lineage (NCBI taxonomy): Eukaryota > Metazoa > Arthropoda > Insecta > Zygentoma > Lepismatidae > Lepisma > Lepisma saccharinum. The sequence goes on from NC_139257.1 coordinate 31,931,342, forward strand.
CTAAATGTGCCTTCTTCATAGCACAGTGCAAAATGCACATGGAACTTTAGCTTTTTATTAGTGTTGGGTGATATATCGTCCAGGCGATATATCGCGATATTGAAAAAATATCGTTCAGATGATATCAAGTAGATGATATATCACGATATTTTAGCGATATATCGTCACGATATTTGGCGATATATATCGTGTCGGCGATATACCGTCACGATATTTGGCGATATATATCGTGTCGGCGATATACCGTCACGATATTTGGCGATATATATCGTGTAGGCGATATATCGTCACGATATTTGGCGATATATATCGTGTCGGCGATATATCGTCAGGATATTTGGCGATATATATCGTGTCGGCGATATATCGTCAGGATATTTGGCGATATATATCGTGTCGGCGATATACCGTCACGATATTTGGCGATATATATCGTGTAGGCGATATATCAACACGATATTTGGCGATATATATCGTGTAGGCGATATTTCAACACGATATTTGGTAAGATATATTTGGTGGAGACGATATATGGCCGCCGATATCACGATATGGTAAAAATATCGTATTGTCTGCGATATGTTCTTGACTATATATCCCTATATCAAATTTCCGATATTGTTCATTCCTACTTTTTACCTAATTGATGAGAATGACCCAATTTTCATTTCCATATGGACACGCTAGGCAGTTAAGAGTTGAGCTACGAAAAGTTTTAAAGATGAAGTTAACGATAATTTAACTTTAAGCAGGACTCTGGCAAGCCCAAGCACCTGGTAACCCTTTTGTATGGCCCCTCCATAAGTAGGCGCATAGATAGCGAAAATGCTGCAGAAATGATGAACAGGGGAGGCATTAATAATAAACGGCAAGTAAGTGAATCTGATTCAATTTTTAGCCACTACACTGTCATCGAGGCAAAAAAAGTGCCAATTACTAAAAGCATCGAACTGAGCACCAAAAATAACAAGGCGGTCCATTTTAAGTGAGTCATCAACGCGCTTGTTCATTCACGTGAACAATGTCACGATACGTGAGCGACATCTGTTAATTGGCCTGCTCGCTCCTTTGTCCTTCCCTCCCACCAATCCGTGTTCCATTTCATTCTCGCACATGTCATATTCCCAGGGTGTCAGTGTGTCGACGCCGTGCCATGATCGATTGTGACACCTCGACACATTCACTGCGTGCGATTTAACAATTTAGCCGATGGAGCTGCTTTCCGATTTGGTCGACTGACACACTCCCACAGTTGACTTGCAATTGAGGGGTTCCAGCTTCGATTCTGGCTGAAACAGTCCACACTTGAAACTGAAGGCCCAGTCCCAATCAGCCTATCTGAAGCATAAAGCGGACTTAAAGATCGACTTGGGACTTTGGCCGACGTGAGGGCAACTATTTTCGAATTTTTCTCCCCTTTCGGAAAACCGCTATGATATTCCAAAATCCAAAATAATTACATTAGCTTTGAATTCCTTCTAGAGCATTCACACAAATCTTCATAGGCTTTCCTTTTGCTATTGTCTAGATATTATCAATAGTTTAATAAACTTACGTAATCCCAAAACTGTTACTTTTTAGCAGAAGGAAAAGATAAAATTAACAATAGTTATTGAGTTGCTCAAGAGATGTCACTGCTGTCCAACATTATATTTGGATTCATTGAGCCAAGGAAGAATCAAACCTGTAGGAAATATATTGAAACATGTACTTGACAATAATAATTTCTTGAAGACGATTAAAAAATATCCACATAAGTGCAAATTATCTTAACAGCAAGCAACGAAATATGAAATTTATGCAGTTGAATGCATGAATTAATATGTAATCAGTTGTAAAGATAGATCTACATCCGATTCTGGATTCCTTCAAGCCACTCTGGGTAAGTACGAAATATGATCGTTCTGATCATCGTAGCATAGACATTTAGATTTGTTACAGTTCGTGTATGGTAATGGGTAGAAAAAGGACAACCGTTGTGTTGTTTTGTAGACTGTGCCGCATACTCACGAAATGTGGCACTCAATAGAGATACATTCCCAAGTATTGAGCGTTGTTGCTATGTGGAATCAAGTTGTTGGTAAGCTGCAGGTCTTGTTATTGTGAACAGCAGCGTGAATAGATGACAGCCAAGCATTTCTCCACTTGATTGTAAGTCTCCAACTTGCCAGACTTCCCAGCTTTGACAGTACAATAGTGTTATTCTTCTTGTCACGACATGTTCACTTCCTAACAAAGCTAAAGAGGTCACCGAAACCCCTCAAACCCCCAGAATCAATTCCCTTATTATAATTACATGTTATGAAATAAACACATAATTGAACAATTACGTTTATCGAAAAACCAACATTAATAAAATTACTTAGCTCTTGGTGCTTATAGATATTAGAAAACATACGATAATATATATTTTGTAACCTTTTCTTGTAAATGTATGTAATATACAAGGTGGTCCAAATTTATGTCTCACTTTTTGTTTCGTCGTGGCGCTTGTTTCAAAATTATTACGTGTCACAGGTTTGCTTCTTGTGACAAAGATGATGAATATGAAAAAGATGAATGCAAAATGCATTTATTGTATGCATTTTCATTTTTGCGGTCGTCGGTTGACGCACAAGAACAGAGATATCGTGTCATGCATGCATCAAATTAGGCCAAGGGCGATCTATCATCGTTTAGGCGACTTAACGCGTGCCTACGATTCTGAAAAAAAGTATTATTCCCACCTGTATAGCAGTTTCTCTCCGTCCATTGAATTTTAACGAGATTTCCCGCTTCCGAGGAGAGATCTGCCAGCGAAATTACATTATGAAAGGTTCCGACGCGACTCGCTCCCGAGGACTTCATTTAAGATTCCATCAGAGCACCATCGCGAATCTGCTTAAGGGACGGCTGACACTAAGAGGTGGGGGGTGGTTAAGAGGACAGCATCTCTGAGTGGAACGGAGTAAGCAATCTTTCACGACCCATGGAAGTATAAGAAGTTGTTTTATCTCGCCTTGGAGAAAGTATGCTACTGGGATGAAACTTCGGAGTTTTATTTATGGTGTGTGTCGGCGCCCTTCTCCCTCTCAAGAGGCAGGGCTGGTTACTTGGCAACTATGCTACGAGTTCTTGCTGATCTGTAAAAGCAATCAAATTGAATGTTGTTTGAAAAGTAACCGGACTGCAGTTTTAAAAGCGAACTTGTTACAGCAAATGGGTTTTGAAGAGTGTACTCTTGTCTCAGGAATCGGTAGAGCAAGGCCGCGCATAACGGTAGAAAAGGAGAGGAAGCAGGTAGGCGGAGAGAAGTAGCCGCAGCCGTGTTGACTCTCCAAGCAATTTATTTGTCTCTTACACGTTCATTTCATTTAGTACTCTCGACTCACGTCTTGCGCAGAGAATAGCTTTCGTTCGCTTGCTCGGGGTAGAAGCGCTGACCCTTTCCAAAGTCTTTCTGTCAAGGTTACTGGTTCTGAAGAGCAGTCTCTCTCTCTGCCATGGGTACTGGTTCTGAAGAGCAGTCTCTCTCTCTGCCATGGGTACTGGTTCTGAAGAGCAGTCTCTCTCTCTGCCATGGGTACTGGTTCTGAAGAGCAGTCTCTCTCTCTGCCATGGGTACTGGTTCTGAAGAGCAGTCTCTCTCTCTGCCATGGGTACTGGTTCTGAAGAGCAGTCTCTCTCTCTGCCATGGGTACTGGTTCTGAAGAGCAGTCTCTCTCTCTGCCATGGGTACTGGTTCTGAAGAGCAGTCTCTCTCTCTGCCATGGGTACTGGTTCTGAAGAGCAGTCTCTCTCTCTGCCATGGGTACTGGTTCTGAAGAGCAGTCTCTCTCTCTGCCATGGGTACTGGTTCTGAAGAGCAGTCTCTCTCTCTGCCATGGGTACTGGTTCTGAAGAGCAGTCTCTCTCTCTGCCATGGGTACTGGTTCTGAAGAGCAGTCTCTCTCTCTGCCATGGGTACTGGTTCTGAAGAGCAGTCTCTCTCTCTGCCATGGGTACTGGTTCTGAAGAGCAGTCTCTCTCTCTGCCATGGGTACTGGTTCTGAAGAGCAGTCTCTCTCTCTGCCATGGGTACTGGTTCTGAAGAGCAGTCTCTCTCTCTGCCATGGGTACTGGTTCTGAAGAGCAGTCTCTCTCTCTGCCATGAGTACTGGTTCTGAAGAGCAGTCTCTCTCTCTCTCTGCCATGGGTACTGGTTCTGAAGAGCAGTCTCTCTCTCTGCCATGGGTACTGGTGCTAAAGGACCGAACCTATCTGTCGCGGATACTGGTTCTGAAGGAACGAGTGTCTTTGTCACGGCTACTGGTTCTGAAGGAACGAGTGTGTCTGTCACGGGTACTGGTTCTAAAGGAAGTAGTGTGTCTGTCACGGGTACTGGTTCTGAAGGAAGTAGTGTCTTCCACGTAGTACACCTTGAACTGCACACTAACGAGGCTCAGACGCCTTCACCTGCAGCGAGTATAATCCTTTGTAGGAATTGCGCTGTGTCGTCCGCATACGATTGTCATTGCTGCTTCATCTATCTCATTATCACAATTCATCTCTATAGTCGGGATTAGCCAAAAGTATCAGAAAAGCGACGTAAAATAACCCAATTCAAATAATCATCCGTTTACGTGTTACTGTCTTACGATTTCAAGTTATCCGATTTCATTTAGTGGTTCTGGATAGCAACTTGTTTTCAGGTATTCAGTTTAAAAAGCAACATCTTTTGAGTTAATATTCCTGCAGCAGACGGTGGCCCAAAGATATTTGTTTCCCTCTTATTTCCTCATACGTCTCTATGTGAAGAAATACTATTCTTTGTCTGTATTGTATTCCAGAAGCATTGAACATTTATTTCTAAAACCTAGATACCAATGGTTTGTATGCGAGCGCTCAATATAATCATACGAAAAAATTCTCATCTTTTCTTGTCGAAGCTTCTCCAATAAATATCCGTTGTCGCTTCTCCGAACTACCCTAAAATTCCAGAAGGTATTAAATCAGGATGATGGGGAATATTTATGTACTCGACTTCACTTCTCTGTTCCCACAGGAGTAATAAAATGGATCGGAGCAGTGAGAACTAATTCTTACGATGTATTTCTTGAGACATTGATGTACCTGTGAAACCTTGCCTCCGGAAAATATGGCCCCTATGAGGCAGGTGGAACTCAGAAATGTACTATGGAATGTTGGAGCAGGAAGAGGGGGGTGTTTGGTAGTGGAAAGCCCTGGTGTTTTGTGTGTATATGGTACAATATGATGTAGTTTGTCTTATGTCGTTCAGTTTTTATAACTCCGAGTTAGATTGTTCATAAAATTTGTGTTGGTAATATTTGCTTGCTTGTCTTCCTGTCCCTTATAATGTTGTTCTTGACATATACGAGAAGATACGAATGCTTCTACACTGGGCACGTAAAAATATTGTGTTCGCTGCTTTCTCGTTCAGTTCGCTTTGGTGTTGCGTTTTTTCTATTTAACAGCTGTTTCGACATGTAAAATGGAGGCAGACGCAGCTAGTAATTTTGAAAAGAGATATATTATTCAAAAAATACTTCTTATGAGAAGTAATTTCCTTCAGTCACAGGAATTTGTTCTGGAGGGTGCGTCTCTTTCAGTTACAATTACTGGTTCCGAAGGAACGAATATCTGTTACGGGTATTGGCTCTGAAGGAATGGGTCTTTGTCACGGGTACTGATTCTGAAGGGTTGAGTCTGTCTGTCAGGTGTACTGGTTCGGAAGGAACTAGTGTGTCACGGATACTGGTTCTGAAGAAACAAGTCTGTATATCACGGATACTGGTTCTGAAAACCCAAGTCTATATGGCACGGATACTGGGTGTCATGGATACTAGGTCTGAAGAACGAAGTCTGTATGTCACGGATACTGGGTGTCACGGATACTAGGTCTGAAGAACCAAATCTGTATGTCACGGATGCTGGGTCCGAAGAACCAAGTCTTTCTGTCAAGGTTACTGGTTCTGAAGGACCGAGTCTCTATGTCACGTCACTGTTTCTGAAGAACAGTGTCTCTCTGCTACGGGTACTGCTTCTGAAGAACCGAGTCTCTCTGTTAAGGGTACTGCTTCTGAAGAACCGAGTCTGTTTGTTACGGTACTGGTTCTGAAAGAGCACGTCTGAGCCACAATTATTGGTTATGACGGGCGTCTCTCGCACAGTTACTGGTTCTGATGGCCGAGTTTCAGTCATAGCTTCTGGTTCTCAAGGACGGGTACTCTCTTTCATGGGTACTGGTTCTGAAGGAACGAGTGTCTGTCACGGATACTGGTTCTGAAGGAACGTGTGCGTCTGTCACGGATACTGGTTCTGAAGGACCTAGTATATGAAAATGCATACAATTAATGCATTTTACATTCATCATTTTCATATTCATCATCTTTGTGTCACATGAAGCAAACCTGTGACACGTAACAATTTCGAAACATGCGTTTTCAGCAACTGTTCTTATACAGGGTGATCAGTAGTGGGATTTACAATATAATGAGCGCACTTATAGCGTAGAAAAGAAGAGGTTATTTGATTGAACAGCCCGATTTGCCTATACTTAAAACAATGCCAAGAGGGGCCTATACCCTAATTCTTCAAGTGTGATATGCTCTTATTTTTAAGAATTTTGAATTCTAGTGTAGAAAAAGAAGAAGCCTCTCAGACAGATTTGCTTATACTTAAAACAATGCCAAGTTCCCATACGATTTTATTGTTTATAGTGTGTTTTTCTGTCAAAATCCCAGGAATCTTGAATTGATATAAAGCTTATAGCTATTGGGTTCTGAGACCCAGTAGAGTGTGGTGCATAGTCCCATAGTTTTTATTGCCTTGTAATCTAGAGGCTCGGGTTTGAGTCCTGATAAAATGTGAAGCCTCCCCTGATGGCAAAATGTTAATATTGTTGCTTTGTAAACAAGAGGCTCGGGTTTGAGTCCTGATAAAATGTATAAGATTGAAATACATGTGGCAAAATAATATCTCCACACGTGAGATTTTGAGAATAATTATTGCTAGTTGATAGCTCCCAGATCTGAACCCCCCCCCTCAGACAGATTCGGCCATGTGTGTAAAAGCTATATTTGTGTGATTGTTGTTTATAAACTTGTCAAAAATATGGCTTTTTTGATATTGTTTTTGGCCATATTTCTATGCTCTATAACTTACAGATCTAATTTAATACAAAATGTAAGCAAAATTTGAGCTGTTGCCTGCTTTTTTCTAATCTCTGATCAATTCTATTGCTTGGGGTAAGCAATTATTTAGCTCGGAAAAATGCATGAATTGATATTAATCTATCAAAAGACTAATGTTTTGCTTACATGTCTTGCCGGCACGCAAGAGATATAATCTACACAGCTAGAAGGGGCCATTAATAATATTTCTGTGTGTTACACTGAAAGGGCCATTAATCTTTCTGTGCGACATGTAAAAGTGTAACAAAGATCACTGAGATAAAGATACACATTTTCTGTGCAACATGTAAAAGTGTAACAAAGATCATTGAGATAAAAATACGCATTTTCTAACACAGTGGCAATAAACTGCCTTTCATGCTGAAACCAATTCTTATTCTGATAATACGAGCATAGGCAAGGCTTAGAGAATATTATGACAGTTCAAAATCCAATTTTGTCTGTATTAGGGTCTCAGAACCCAGTAAAATGTGGATATATTCCATTTGGAGAAGTGTTAATATTGCTGCCTTTGTAATCAGGAGCTCGGGTTTGAGTCCTGATAAAATGTGTAAGATTGAAATACATACAACAAAATAATATGCCCACACATAAGATATTCACTGCTAGCTGATATACAGTTGAGGTTTGAAACCTGCAAAGTGTGTTGTACAACAGGATAATAGAGCAAATATTTTCTAGAATTGCTCCGTGACTCTCTCATTTCTTACATCATAAACATATGATTTTTCACCTATGAGAATAACACTACATATGGTGTCATCAGGTAATGCCTCATGGAATTCACAGATAATTTTAATGTTTGTCCTGTCATTCACCACAACTTGTTTTCTTTTTGAAGTGTTTATTACAAAAATGGGTCTCTGTGCTTTGAATTCATCTGGTGTGTAATACATGTCAGTATTGCCAGTAGTGACCCTTTTGAATGCCGAAAATGCCTCATATAATTTGAGGAAATCATCCTTGGACATGTCTAAATTATAATTTTCTCTAGGAAATACCTCATTTCTGCCATTTTTAAGATATATGTTCTTGATGTTGCAGTTATCAAATTTGCTTGAATTTTTTTCCTGATTATTGTGTCTTCCAGTCTGAAACAGTACCACCACAAAATCAGGCATGTCATATTGTATACTGGAGAATGAATTTGTAGCATCAAACTCATAATATGTACCAGTTGCGGGCTTCTGTACACATTGATATGTATAAAATTGTAAAGAAATTTGTGGATTTTTTATTATATCAGCTTTGTATTTAAGAGCATAACTGGCCTCATATTCAACAACCGGGATTCTTAACTCCATAGTCTGAATAATACACTTGCCCTCATCAGGTAGGGTATTAGGCAGAGCTTCCCCTGTAGAGTTTAATGCACTGTACCTCATCAAAGCATTGTTATCATTTGCAGCTCTTCTAAATGTAATTCTTAAACCACCCTTCCACATAATATCTTTGTAATCCGAGAAGAATCCTGGCAATAGGCGCATGGGGAACAGCACAGTGTGGTTCTTAGATAATATTTTCTCACCAGCCTCAAATCCACCTATTTTGTAGTAAGAAGCCTCGGTTTTGGATAATTTTAGTGTGGCCAAAGCTGTGGAGGTAATGCCGGGATAATCCACTCTGTTTATAACAACACCATGCTTTCTGATCTCAATTTCAGAGAATAGATGTGGCACAAAATTGTCCACCAATCTTATATTTGAATTTGCCGGATAATCTGTTCCATCGAGCTTTACAACATCAAATTTGATGTATAGATCTGCTCTGTGGGGGTGTATAAAGCCATCCCCTACATCAAGATCAACCTCAATCTCTGTGTTGGGTTGATTTAAATTTGCAAATGTCCTCCTGTTTGGGGGGAATGATTGTAGCTCATAACTCTCAATATTTTCCATTTTCTTCTTGTATGTATTTTTATTTAAATATTAATCTCTATGATAGCAGTTGTTGTGGCTCCAGCAAAATCAACTAATTCTTCTTTTTCATTAGTGACCATCAATTCAATATAATTTATTCTATTATGGCACACAGGAAAATATAATGTTGGCGATGGATTGTAGATGATTGGCTCCATAAATTCAGAATTAGGTTTGAATGTTGCAATAATGCCAGTTTGATTGTGAGTGCCTATGCCATTTGATTTGGTGATCATACCCTCAGCCACATTACAGTGAATATTCAGAGTCTCTATGGCTAAGAATTTAGGTATATTCATAGCAGTGTGTTTGATGCCTGGTTCAAGTTTTGTGTTGTTCTCAAAGCCTAACAGCTCTTCTATAGTACCCAGATCCACTGTTTCTGTAGCAGATACAATCTCTACTCTGTGAGTGACAGAATTTTGACTTAACACTACACCTCTGGGTAATTCAGCATTTAGAGTAGATAGATTATATTGCCCTGGAGTGATGACAATTTTTTCATCACCAACTGCAATTTTGTTGTTGTGGTGTGTAATATTAGGGATTAAGTACATGCCATAAAATGCTCTGAGAGCTATTGTTTTGGGATACACTATGTCATCATGTAATTTGAGTTTCAATATTGAATTTTGGCTGGTGAGATGGAATACCCCCATGATGTTTCAGATACCACAAGGCTTTTTGAAAATCTTCAATTGATGGTTTATTTATTTGAGACATATATCTAAGAACAGATAAACACAAATGTCCGCAATTAACATCTTTGAAATTTTGAACACGGGCATTATTGTAATAAAGATTAGCTGAATTTAGATATTTTATTAAATTTTCAGGTGGAACACCTCCAAATGAATCAAACACAAATGCCTCATCTTTTAAATATTTAAGATAACAGATCCAGTGAGTGCCCTGATTTTTGTACTTATCCAAATTAACAATGCCACACTCTTTGTTGAGTGGTTGTTCCGGTAAAGAATCAGACATGTACACACCTCTAAAATGTTTGATGCCCAGTGGCTTGATTAAAGCTTCAATATCTTGGTTTGTAAGCGGCTCTTGTTTTTTTTTTAAACTTATTCATGGCTCTCTTAACACCTTTGCCTTGTTTCTCAATGGCCAGGTTATGGCGCTTCAATTCATCTAATTCTGCCCTATTCTTCTTGGCATCTATTACTGTTTTTTGCTATGGCGGCTGATCGCCCGGCCAAGCTCCCAACAGCCCCGAGAGCAGCTAAGATGGCAGGGATGGTAAATATAAATCCCCCCACATGTGATTTTTTTCTTGATTGCTGTAATTTTTTTAATTGGGGGGTACTAAGTAACAATTTCATACCATGCCCCTTTGCAATACAAGAATTTTTTTTCTTGCGCTGCTTTTTGGTCAAAAGGCTGTCAATAGTTTTAAGAGATTTAAGACCTGCATAAGGTATTTGATACATAACACCCTTGGCCTTCATTGTAGGTTTATTATATATACATATTCACAGCCCCCACTCCAGTTTTTGTTTGGTGCTCATAGCTATGGTGGTTCCCAATGCTGCTATTTTTTCACTTAAAGAAGCATCTTTGCTTACAAATCTACCAAATGCAGCCTCTTCTAATTTCTTGTCTGCAACATGTCTCTTGTCAAGATCAGAATGTGTGTTGTATGCTATGTCATGGTCTCTACAAGCAGCATCTAGGGGATTAACACCAGGATCCCCTCTGTTTAATCTGTGGTCCAATTTTGTGCCTTGACCACAATACTGATAGCCTGGAATGTGTAGTTCAAATGGCAGCTTGTTTATAATGTCATTAACTAAGCCCCGACCCTCAGAAATATTCCAAAATTTAGGTGGTAGAGTATTAATAATTTTTATAAGATATCCAATCCCCTTAGTGTCATTCACTATAAAATTAGACAATTTGGTGCTTATCATGTCCATAATTCCAACCTATTCATTGTAAAAATTGTGGTTCCCAGCATTTTCCTCCCCAGCTATCACCAATAACCTATCTACAAGTTTCCTGACATCATCAACCCACACAAATTCTTTAGGCAGGGTGTTGTATTGTTTGATTCCACTGCCAGTCTTGTCTTGATCTGTGACCATATGGGCTTGATTAAATTATTGTATTTTGCCCCACTGCTAGACTTGACTCTTTTTTGTGTGGGATCATTGTTCTGGTATAGAGCATCTGATTTTATTAATATTTCTTTGTAATATTCATAATCTTGATCTGTATAGCTGCCAGGCCTCTTCCTAGTCATCAGTTCCCACAATCCAGGTGTGCCGGGATATTTAACAAAAGCACCTTTTTCTCCAAGATGAGATTCTGAATATACAATCAGATCATCTCCCATAAATGTTACTCTGAAATTGCCAATTCTATGTATGATGCCACCATCATGCTCTGTGTCAGCATATAAGCCAAAGACCTCATCTTTATTGTCTTTAGGTGTGGTTAAATATTTTTGAGCAAGAAGACCCAATTCAATAGGATCCTGAGTAGCTTCAATTCTTCTAGGAGCAATAGGACTAGGTGTATGAATACTGGAAAGTGGGGTGAATGGATAATCTAATATGTTCCTTGCAGCTACAGGTACAAGCTCTGTGATCAAATTTTGATTTTGCTCTGTAACAGTTTTGATATTTTTACCTAATTCACTAATAGCATCAATTATGGGCTGTTCTGTTTGTTTGTGTTTTTCATAAATTCCTCGGTTCTCTGATTTCCATCCCTTAAATCTTTTTACAAGATAATCTCTTAATTTAAGATCATCAATGATTGGCCTTTTCATGTTTATTTATATATGTTTCAATGTCTAGAAAATTGTTGATTTTATTTCTGTATTTGCCACTATTGGGTGTTCTTGTCATATCAATTGTGACAAACCCATAACTGTCCTGGTTCCAGCACCTGCTGCAAAACTTAGAAAAATCATTGTAGCTCAAGTCCCCACCTACATATTCATCATGTATGTGTTTGAGGTTGGTATGATCCTGATGAAACACACATATAAAATTGCTGTTGTCTCGGATCAGCTGCTTCGGTATTTTTGAAAAAGTCTGTGCCAGGTAGAAGCAATCAATGTTTTTGTGCCGCCCCTGTGTAAAGAAATTTCTAACCTTGTTTTGATTATCCAATATAATGTCATCAAACACAACAACAGAATTATCGAGACAGTCATGAAGTGGCTTAACATCTGGTTCAAAAGTGGCAATATCCAATCCATCATATAGCTTCATCAGCTGCTGATATTTTAATTGTTCCAAGCTCTTAGAAAAAACATACAAGTGCCTGTTTTTCCAGTCTAACCAGTTGGGTGCCAATAAAAAATTATCAACCATTAGTGTAGTTTTACCACAAGCAGATGGCCCAACAATAAGACACCTAATATTATCAGGCAGCAAGTTGCCATTTCTCTTATTCTGCTGTTCAGGTTCTGGCAGCCTTTTTATAACATCCCAGGTGCTCATATTATTATTTTGTTTGCATCGATCCAGCTGTGTTCTGGAAGTCCTAGCCGTTTGACAAATAACTTGTTGCCTTTTTTGCGGATGATTTTTTCTATGAGATATGTGTCAGGCTGTTTAGTTTTGCTGAGCTCTTCTTCATAGAACCTGCCTTTGAGAATTTCTCATCGGTGATCCTTTATTATATATGTGTTAAGGGTCCCAGGTTTAACTTGAACCACTGTAAATAATTCAGTGCTCCAGTTTCTTGTAAAGCCTCTTTTGAATAAGTGCTTATATTTGCTGATTCTTACTTGATCACCCACCCTGTATTTGGCCTTTCTTGTTGCTGGCTGGTATTTAGGATAATAAACAGTGCTGATCAATTTTTGTTCATCAGATGAAGTTACTTCAGAGGGTTTCATGTTGATTGTGGAATGGACCGAGTTGTTACATTTATGTAGAAGTTCTGGAAGAATATTAATCCATTTATAATTACCTTGAAGTGTAAATTGTTTATACATAAGATTTTTTAAGGTTCTGTTGAATCTCTCTACAATTGAGGCCTTGAGGTCACTGTAACTCGAATAATGTTGTATTGCCTGGCTTTTAATAAATTATTGAAACACAGAATTATAAAATTCTTTGCCATTATCTGTTTGCAAATAGCGCGGTGATCTTCCACTCTGATTGATGATTGTTCTGATGGCTTCTGTAACACATTTTCCAGTCTTGGATTTGAGTGGCACAGCCCAGGCAAATTTTGAAAATGTATCTATAACAGTGAGTAGATACTTGTAGCCCTTGTTGATTTTGTCTAAGTTTTTCAACTGTCCACTTGCCATTTCAATCAAGTCGCTCTGCCATAAATCATCTATGCCCTTTGTGACTACTGGGAGTCTCTTACAATTATGTCTGGCCTGTCTGTGTAATTCATCAACAATAATTTTTCTAGACATAATATGTAAACAAGAATATTGCAACTATAGGGTGTTCAGCAGCTGATACTGCAGGATTTTCTAAATATAATTTGTCCCCTATTTGTATTTTAAATTCCAAAGAGCCATCATCTTCAGCATAGGCTGTTTCTAATGTATTGGGATCTGTAAAATCCTCTAATTCTACACTGGTGATTTTCACTTTGTTCTCAGCATTTGTTATTGATAAGGTGGGGTAGTGGTGTGCCTGTGGCTGAAGCCAATATTTGATCTTGATTGGTCTCAATGTGCCCCCAACAAAAAATTGGTAATAAAATTGTGCAGGGGACAGCATATATATTTTGCCACCTGGTGTAAATGGAGAATCATATTCTTTGTTGGGGATGCTGTACAATTCAAGAATTACTGAATGTTTTGGATTCTCAATTATGCCTGTTATTTCTTTTTCTGCTGTAAGCAATCTGCTTGTTACAGATTCAAGGTGCTCATTGATAGTTCTAACAACATCATCATGGCCTGGCTTGATTTTTATGTCCACAACAAGTTTCTTGTATTGTTGCACAATTTCTTGTAGCTGGGTGGCAAAAACAGACAGAGCATTTGCTTGATTGGATTCCATGGTCCCTAGCTGTTGCTTGATATTAGCTACAATTTGCTGTAAATTTTCAACAACTGCCAATTTTGAATTTTGAGCAGTAAGATCATGGACCTGTCTTCTGATATCCTCAAACAGGGCATGCAATTCATTAATATGTTGATTTGTTGGTAGAGTGGCCACTGTCTGAGTGAGATGTTTGATCTCTGCCTGGATATTCTTGATATCTTCTGATTTCAATATGCGATTCACTGCTCTCTTAATATTTTTAAGTTCCTGTGATGTAGGCAGATTTGATACTGTATTTTGCAAAGATTCAAGTGCCAATTTTACATTGTTTAATTCAGAAGCATCAGCCACATTTTGCATAGCATTTTGGAGCAGGGCTATATCTGCCTGAGAGGGTGTTGATTGTTGTAAAATTTCAAGTTTTGTTTGGATATCATCAATCAAGTGATGAAAATGAGATAGTTCAGATTCAGTGTTGAGGTTTTCAAGCTTTGTGATTTGTTGCTGGACACTAACAAGGGTATCTACAATACCGGGCAGGCGAGATTCTAGAGATTCTTGTACATTTGCCAAATCACTTTGCACTGCTGCTATTGTACCTTCAAGATGGGTTATGGTACTTTGAATTTTTCCAAAATCTTCATATGTTTCAAGTTGCAGCTTAATATTTGCTACACTCCGAGTTATTGCATTCAAAGCATCAGAAGATGGCAAGTTGTTCATAAAATTTTCAAGTGTCTCAATTTTTTCTTTAACCTCGGCTATGGCATTGTTCAGAGGGTCCAGATTAGGTATTTGGAGTGACTGAATCTGTTCCTTTAGAGTGGAAATCACTAGATCAAAATCTTCTTGTGATTTTATGCTTTTGACAATTGTTTGGAGCTGTGCCTGGACATTATTAATCTGCTCTTCCAATTGTTGTTTCAATTGCTCAGAGTTGTTAGCCTGGGTCTTAAATTTGTCTTGAAGAGCTGCTACAGCCTCTTCTAAACTTTGAAAATTATCCAATGTGGCCAAATCAGTATATTTCTGAAGCAGCAATTTGAGTTCAGAATCAATTTTAAGAAGAGGGTCCATGCATTGTGATTGCAAATTTGTAATTTCTAATTGAAGACTGGCATTGAGTGTGGTTTGTAAAGCTTGTAAATCACTTCCTAATTTCTTGACTCTGACATCAAGCATCAAAATCTCATCACTGTGATCTTCATGTCTTGTATGGCCAAATATATCATTAGGCATTTTTGTTTTAGCGGTTATTTATTATTGAATATCTAATTCTTAATTCTATAAAAAAGGGTATAAGCTTGTCATATGATCCAGGGACCTCAATATATAAGCAGTCACCAGCAGAAACAGTATAAACAGTGCCAGAAATCATGTTTGAGTGTTCTATAAATATTTCTCCCTACTGAAATTTTAACATCACCCTCAGGGGTTGTAATAAATTGCAATTGCCCACCTACAGGTAATTGGTAATGATTTAAATTATTGTTAAATATGTATAATAGTTTGCCTGTTTCATCATCAACATCTGTAAGTATGCTGTTCAGATGAATAATTAATAAACCACTTAGTTTAGATATTATATCAGAAGAGGGTTGTGGTGTTGGCAGCTCCATAATAGCCTGTTTTTTGAACCCAAATAAGTTCATAGGCATGTTTATTTATTTCAAATCATGCTCTGTGTTTGGGCATTGATTGCCATTTTTCAAATCACAATGACCCCATGGTAAAGTATGTATGCCACATGATAAAATGCATCTCTTATCATCATGTGGGTCCAGAGCCACTTTTCTTACAATATTTGTAGTCAATAAGTGATCTTCACTCTGAATTCTGGATTCTGATGTTTTGATTGTGCTACATGATTTGAGACAATTTTTATAATCTTCAAATTCAAGCTCTTTGTCAACAGTCACTCTGCCAATGCCCTTGGCTTTTTTGGCAACAGCACCACTACATGTTTCAAAACTGTACATCTTGGCCCTTAACCCAGCAAATGCCACAATAACATCACCAAGTGTCTCATCTTTTAACTTGCCAGGCACCTTTTTGTTGTGGGGTTGAATCTTTGTATGTTCACTGGTATCAAAATATTCAAGCAATTCAGGCTGTGACATATCTTTATAAACATCTTCTGTTTTAATATCAAGAACAAAACTATCAGTGTCCATGTACATCAATTTTACACAATCACCATAAAAAGGTTTCAACACATCATAATACAATTTTAACATGTGTAATTTGGCCAATTCCAATATCACAGCCCCTACATAAATAGGTTTATCAAACTTAATTTTTGTTTTTTTCATGTTGAAAAGTGCCATATTTTCATCATAAATTCTTCTATAATTGAAATTAGGCTTTGCAACCAATTTTTTGCTCAGGCTGGGGTCAGTAAGTATTTTAACATCGGTATGTTTTCTGACATTTTCAATAGTTTTGCCATACACAGAATTGACCATCAATTTAAACAAGGCCTTATCAAATTGGCTTTTTGCAGATGTTCGAAGCTTTGTATTTGTATTAATATAAGGCTTCAACCATTTTAAGTGCCTGAACCTCAAAACTTTGCCAATTTTGGTCACTTGGACACCATGATGCATCAGGAACTGGAGGTTTTTGTAATATATGACATAGCCCTGTTTTGGCTCCAGTGTCATCATCAATTTCTTCTGTTTAGAGCCAGGTGAGCACTGAACCTCGGGAATTGGGGGCAGATCAGAAAATATGTTGTGTAAATTATCTGGAATTGTCAGATCAACCTCTAAGAAGAGGCCATAGTTACTGTCATCAAAATCCTTAAGATTCTCAATATTAAAATCTTCAACCCACTCAAGCCCTGCATGTGGCAATTTTTTCATCATGGCATAACCATACAGGCTGTTTGCATCCACATACAGTATATAATTTGATGGCCGTGCAGGATCATAATCAGGCATATATTTGTTATTTGCTCTGGCATATCTCTGAGAGCATTGCACCATGCCCCCTCTTATACATTGCTCCATAAACAGATACATATCTTGATCTTGGATCAGATCCAATTGCATTTTAGTGTTCAAAAACATTGAAGACCATGCTAGGCCCGGGGCACTGTAGAAATATATTGGATCCAGTTCATAATTTTGCATGGAAGATTTTCTGAATGCCTGCAATATATCAGCTAAGAGGGTCACATCAAGTTTTAAATATGCCATGTGATAATCACCAAATGTCTGGCATTTTAAATTGTTCCACATCAACTGGGCATGGTGATAATCTTCATCACTAATTCCAGATCCTCTGATTTTGCTGTAAAACTCTTCTTGTGGTGGCAGAGCACACTCATCAAATTTAGAAAAATCTGTAACATAATCATATGGATATACACCCTTCCGCCTAATTAATTTCAGGTCCTGATTTGGAAACAAAGCACATGTGATTTTGAATTGATCATCAGATAATTGAGTGGCCAGTGTAGCCAGGCTAGCAGATAAAATTCTGTATGAATCAAGAAATCTTATGTGAATAGGAACACCATTAACTTTAATTATTTTGCTAATAGCAATATATTTCTCATCATTTTCAGCTAAAATATTTAAATTCTGCTTG
Source organism: Lepisma saccharinum (assembly GCF_977018435.1). Taxonomy (NCBI): domain Eukaryota; kingdom Metazoa; phylum Arthropoda; class Insecta; order Zygentoma; family Lepismatidae; genus Lepisma; species Lepisma saccharinum. The sequence continues at coordinate 31,949,009 of NC_139257.1, forward strand.
TCAAACCCCTCATATCTGATCAAATGATGAAAATCATAATTGGATGCTCCATGGCAAAATATAGGGACAACTTTTGGTCTCTGGATCTTAATATTACAGCCATTACACAGGGCCATTTTGAATTTACCATTTGTATGGGAATGGTGTTTCACCTTGATTTTTGTATCGGAAAATTCAGAATCACATACCGGGCATTTTTCTGCATTGTTGAAATCTTCAATCTGTTTCTCTGTTAAAGGCAACATAGGTTTTGATTTTAATAAGATATTAGATGCTATGTCACGGCACTCATTTTCTATTCTATGTGCACATTTTTTGATGGCATCTGGTCCCAAGTATGAATCTTTTTTACTAACTACACCATCCTGTAAAACAACATAATAAAAACTGGAGGGTTCATGTAATTGATATGCTGTAATTGAAGATTCCTCAGGGTCTGGGCTACAGAATGCAAGAGGTTTGAGATTTGATTCAAAATCACAGACTATATATGCTGGATGTTCCAACAAGGCTTCAAATTTTTTAAAATTGGCTTTTTCACTTGGATTAGGCATCACCATATGAACAGGTTTATAGTTGCCACAGTATTTCAGATGCTCAATTAACTTGTTTTTGGCAATTTCTGCATTCACTTCCCGAACCCCATTCACCATTTTTTGACCATCAAGTACAGTTAAACATCTTCTGCACAACTTGAATATTGTATTGGATTTGTCTAGTTGTGTTCTCACTAAAGCTTCAAGATTATGTATCAGAGTGTAATGATATATGCCATCCCCTTCAATTAAGAGCAGATCAATCGGAACAGCAGAATCATCATCAAATGTACTGATTCTGAGAGGTTCTATCAAGCAATTGCCACGGCCAGTAGAACAAATAAATACATTAATAGATAATTGTTTGCCATTAATATCCCGGGCCTTTTTTTCAAATTTATCAATATTATGAACAGACATTGGATATTCTAAACCCTCCATTGCTTCATCAAAATCATGTTCATGTTGTTTATAATAACTTATTCTCTGAGGATCCCTTAAAACTGGATACAAAGCAGCTAAAATACACCACAAAAAGCATTTCTCATCATTATTTTTTATATTAACCACGGCTTGTATGTTTTTAATATTGGCAGGTAATGGCAAATATGTAGATCCTTGTAATGGGCTGAATTCAGAAATATTAACATAGAGCTTGTGTGGAGATCCGCATAGGCTCCATCCAGACTCTTTTGCTGCAAATTCAGAGTGCTTAATATTCAATTGATCTATCAAACTGCTTATTATTTTGTCTGAATTTGCATTTGAATATACCGGTACAGTTTCTGTTATGTGGGGCTGTGTAAATTTTGTGCCATTTGGCTTCTTATATTGTGTAAACAATTTGAGAGACAGCTTATAAGAGCCATTTTGTGCATTTAGAATTGCCTGCACATCAGGATTTACACTGTTCAAAAAATTCTTAATGCCACATCTTGGCTCTGATACAAACCGATAATCCCTTAATTGGCCATTAAAACTGCTATGGATAGGTGGTGCATAGCGTGGCTGCTTTGCAGGTCCAGTATTAACAGGTGCTTCATGCTTTCTTTTCAGACCAGATGTAGATGGTTGTGGGGGCAATGTTGATGACTGTACATAAGAATTACACTTATGCCATTTGTAATATGCCTTGCTTAATATTTTATGGCATCTTGGACATATTTTTGTGGCCTTTCTGCATTTCTTACGGTCGCAAATATGCCGGTGCCTAGACCAATTAGAACTAGATATATTTTTTTTGCATTGATTGCAATATTTTTGTTTTGGCATTTTTGTTGTTTATTTATATAAAATTTCCTGGTCCAAAAAAAAAAAACAGAACTATGGACAATATGCCAAATCAATTATAACAGCAGTTAATGGCTGAGCTGGTGCTTTTATACCCAAACAACAGCAATAACTAGGCTCGGGTGAATCCCAATATAAAATAATTTTGCTTTTTTTATGCTGTTGAACAACACTTTTTACCAGGTTTCAGATCTGGGGGCTATCAACTAGCAATAATTATTCTCAAAATCTCACGTGTGGAGATATTATTTTGCCACATGTATTTCAATCTTATACATTTTATCAGGACTCAAACCCGAGCCTCTTGTTTACAAAGCAACAATATTAACATTTTGCCATCAGGGGAGGCTTCACATTTTATCAGGACTCAAACCCGAGCCTCTAGATTACAAGGCAATAAAAACTATGGGACTATGCACCACACTCTACTGGGTCTCAGAACCCAATAGCTATGAGCTTTATATCAATTCAAGATTCCTGGGATTTTGACAGAAAAACACACTATAAACAATAAAATCATATGGGAACTTGGCATTGTTTTAAGTATAAGCAAATCTGTCTGAGAGGCTTCTTCTTTTTCTACACTAGAATTCAAAATTCTTAAAAATAAGAGCATATCACACTTGAAGAATTAGGGTATAGGCCCCTCTTGGCATTGTTTTAAGTATAGGCAAATCGGGCTGTTCAATCAAATAACCTCTTCTTTTCTACGCTATAAGTGCGCTCATTATATTGTAAATCCCACTACTGTGATCCAAATTTATGGCCCACTATGATGGATTGATTTGCTTGATTTCACTTCGTGTCTCTGCCACCTTACGCTGATTGCCAAGATGAGGCTGATGTGATGAATTTGATGAAGGGACACTCACAAAGAACACTCCTGTCCAGGACAGGATGTGCTAACCACTCTTTCACGGAGCTCGGCATCCCACTTTATGTTTCACCGTGGTAAACGTAGGCTGGAAGATCCGTTCCACTGCTGAAATGTACTGTTCTATGGTAATAAACTTTTATTAAATGTCCTTAACAGTTTTAGGAAACAGAAGATGGCGCTTAGGTTGTCGGTGACAAAACGTGCTCGATTTGCAGCCTAATGCAATACGTGCACATACTTGAGAGTATAAATCTGGGAGTATACTTAGGTATAGACGATGTTCCACCCCAGTTCTCCTGGCGAGTGGTGGGAATGTTGAGTTACTGGTCAGAAGACCCTACTTCACACCATTAGTTTTTTTTCCTGAAAGTATATTAAAAGGAATGTGTACGTACGCCAGGAATCTCTGGATGTGAAAGCTTTGGGTATATGTAGTAATTCGAGAGGAGTGTGGGAGAGTGCCAAATTGCATGTTGAAGTTGACAGTGGAGAACGTTTAACCTCGCCTGTGCCTATGTTGACTTATAAATGGCAGGAAACATGGTACATTGCTCAACATTTGAACAAATCATTCTACCAAACCACGACGAAGCAAGAAGTGAGACATACATTTGGATCACCTTGTATATTACATACATTTAAAAGAAGATGGTACAGTCATGTTAAAAAAATCTGTCGCATGGATTTTTTCTAAGTCAAACGTCTTACGAAATTATGTTGGTAGCTCTGAAACAAGGAAGTGTTGTGAAATATACGATCCTCCAATCAGAGTGAAGTTCGATTCTGAGGAGCAGTAGGCGTGACTCACGGTCTTGTCCACAGGAAGTTCAACCAATGCAGCATTTCCAAATATGAGAGAACGTCCCCATTGGTTAAATATTGTTTCAATAATGCGAATCGGCAGAAAGATTGCGCAAAAGTTTACTTTGTCGTTTTAATAGTTTTAATCGTTTCAAATTAGTATTAAATTGTCCCAATTATAGTTCAAGAGCTTAATATAATGTATTCATGTATGTGTTTGACAATCATATATCACTCATTAGAACAATTTTTACATTGTTTTCACTACGTGAGATGACATTTCATTTACATTTACGATAAAATAGTGGTTTGGGTGTAATAACAGTTTTCATTAATTAATTTAGAGATGCATTTTTATTTGTTGAGTTAATGATTAGGTTAATTCGTTATTTCTCGCGAAAAGAGGGAACCACAGCTGAAAGAAAATACACAACTTGTATTATTGAGGTAAAGAGTTCGTTTTAACATCACTTTTTGCACACATAGGCTAATCACGACTCGGGATACATTTAAATTGGAATCTGAAACATTATGCGACCTGACTGGAACTCGGAAAAGGACACACCGATTACAAGGCGTCGATACATTCATTACCACTTGGTCTGGCGAACGCCAATAATAATGAGGGGTTGTGGGAGTGGGAGAGGGGTGACGGAAAGTAGAAAATAAATAGTATTTTGGGGGGTATTTAATGTTATATTTATACACATACAAACCTAAGAAAATATTTATTTTGCTACATGTGTGTGGGGGGTGGGGAAGGGGGAAAAGAGAGGGACAGAAAGATATTGGGAGAGATGGGACGAAGAGGTGATTGTGGAAAATGTTTTATTTGACGTTCAGTAATAAAAACAATCAAATCAATGATGATTATCTTATAAATACCATATTTAATGTAAATTTGTTTTAAAAATGGGGGCGGGGAGCTGTTTGTTTTACTCAGTGCAGGATAACAAGTGGAGACACATAGTGGTTCGTATCTCACTTTAAACTGTAGGTCCAGGCCCCATTAGCCTATCTGTGTATAAAGTGGATTTAGAATTTAGTAGAAAATAACGTCGATCTAGTATTTTGGATTCGTTGAGACCACTAAAATTTCCAATTCTTATAAGAAGAAACCTGTCCTCATATTACCATTTTGAAAGAGATAGAGTTAATTGTATAATCTTTCGTTGGTTGTTTCAAAGAAGACTAATTCAAATAGTAACAATGGGAACGAATAAAGCTTACGAAAAGTTTTTGCCACCGTGCGGATTTGAACCTACGACCATTAGAGTGACAACTCAGTGCGATAACCACTACCCCACGAGTTCGTTCTTTCTTACGGCATGATTATGAGTTAAGACCAATTCGTTCAATATGCATTAGAAATATAATCCCCACCCGCCTCTTTATAAACAACACACCCAAACGCTCCTTTGTAGCAAATGAAATAAAGGTGGTATGAATGTCACAAAACATTTAAGCAAAATCTACTATATTTACGACGCAATCGTTTTACATGGAGAGGCTACAGCTTGGAGAATTGAGGTTGTGGTTTGAGTGTAATTGTAGGATACCCCATATCGATAAGCCAAGGCTCTTGTGTGCACTAGATTGGTTCATTTGTAGTGACGTGCTCAGGAATTTGTAAAGAGGTATGTGAATATAAAAATGTGTTAATGCAAATTTTTTAAACAGTGAACTCATAATTTAATATCTCTCTGTCCATCTCATTATCCTACTTAGGAACCAGTTAGTATTGCAGGAGTCATACTGAAAAGAAATCTCACGTGACAATGACGAGAAATTAGATTTACGGAAGGAATAGTTTTCATATTTTAAAACCTCGAAGGGCCATGGGCTATCTCCCGACTGTCAGTCTCCCTTCCACAATCCTACCTAGAGTTATCTTCAACTGGCAACGAGGTGACGTTGGTCAGCACGTCGAACCCTCAGCCGTTATAGAAGATATCTGAAACCAGGTTACACCAGTCACTCGTAGCTTCCCAATTTCCTGACGATGGTAGGTTGCCACCGGTCCTATACAGATAACAGGCCGAGAACCCAGGACGACTCGAATCCATGCCGTCCGCTGCAGTCGGAATCCAAAGCACAGAGTCTTAGATCGCACCATTACAGAGGAGGAGAGTTTTCATATTTTGTTTCTTATAAATGTCGACAATACATTAAATATATTACGCACCAAAAATTAGTGTTAAAAAATAGCCGGTTCTATAAGAGATTCGAACCTTGGATCTTCACTCAACTAGGCCGCTATTTTTAACAATTTCCCATTTTCTCACTCAATAACCTTCGTTGAACGTTTGTCTTAAGAGTCGTTAGCAATCTTGTAAACCTTATTAACCTATCTGCTGTCTATCACAAATGTACTTTACAACCTGGAGTACATTTTGATGTCTGCAATTTAGAACTTGACTTTCGTGGTAATTAATTCTCTACCGTCTACTATAATAAATAAATCAAAGTCTACATATCTCATATTTTGTAAATGCGAAATGTCATTGTTAAATGTTAGAAACTATTTCTTATTCCGCCGTTAGTTCCAGATTAGCCACAGCATTCTGGACACCAGCGTGAAACGTGTTTCCCACACTTCCAAGGTCAGGCGAACCCTTATCAGTTGCATTGGATGCCTGTGAACATGTTACTTCATACGTCCCCTTTTACCTTGAACGGAAGTTATCCCCGACTGGGCACGACGAATCAATCACAGAAAAGCAGACTGTCTAGTAAATCGCGTGCCATGTATTATTTTGAGCTCCTAGGTATTGGAAAGTGAAATAAAAAAAAGTATGTAATATTAATTCATAATGGTTGACGTCTTTGGGTATTATTTCATGACTCTTTTCTACTTACTCCAATGAAACTTTTGTCTTTTGTCAGTAGATCAATAGGTGTTTTGAAACATCTATGTTAAGATTTTTAAAATTTGAATTACAATTTGTGTGCCTGAAAACTTAGGGTATTTTACACCCGTCACGCTATACGGGGTCCAGCCCCTTATCATGTCAAAAATAAAAGCGTGTCTGAAAACTAAAATATCCTTACCTGGGTTAAAAGCTGAGCCTGTAAAGCGACAGACAGTCAGCACAAACAAGGACAACACACACGCAGTCTTACAAAGATTATACTAACAGTAGGTCCAGTCACCAGAGCCTCGTTAGTCTGCAAAATGCAGTTCAGGGTGTACTACATGGAAGTGAGGTTGGTTTAAATTTTAAATAGATATAAAAACAAATTGTTAGTGAGGAGGAATAAAAAGTTATATTTACAGCTAACATGCTGAGCTAAACATACTATAAGGGTGTAAGGGATGACCTTCCACGAAGTATGTACACCCAATTGTTGCTTCCACGTAGTACAGCCTGGACTTCAGTTTGCAGACGAACGAGGTTCTGGCGACTGGGCCCCATGGCCAGTATAATCTTCTGTGTTGTCCTGTGTTTGGTCCTTGTGGGTCTGAGTGCCTCTTTACAGCCTCAGCTTTTAACCGAATTCAGAATATTTTAATATGTTAGTTACAACACGACGTTACAGTTATGTTATTTTAGTTCTGGTAAGGGGCTGGACCCCGTATAAAGTGACAGGTTCAAAATAGCCTAAGTGCTGACGCACCCAAAATTTTGAATTCAAATTCAAACACACTACATGCAATATTACATGTAATACTGAAGAGAATATTTCACTTGTAGTTCCTCAACTGTAATTACACATTAGGCCTACTGAAAGTGTTCAGTAGGAAATCATTGATTTTGAGTAGATTTCCGAGAGACACAGTAGAGTACTACAATTGATAACAGTAGATTCTGTCTACTGTAAACAGTAGAAATTACGTAGGTTTATAACGACGATGAGTATGAAATAGAGGTAAAAACAATGATAATGAAATGAAGAAGAGACCTGGAGCAAACAGGAACGTAGAATGTCTGGCAGCGAGACGCAAGAGTTGATCAAGCGATTGTAGCGTCAAATTTAACTTAGAGCTCATAATTGATATTTCTACATGAGCTCAACATACAAGTTACATACAATGAGAGAATTGAATTGAGTTTACATCTCACGTGATATGAGTCGAAACTATTGTTGGAATTTGAACTGTGAAGTGAATCAATATTCAATTCGATTAACTAGTGAATGATGATGTGCTGAGATTTTGTAACGAGACAGTATAATAACTTATGGACACATTGATTTAATATATTTGAACAATCTTATAACGTACGATTTTGCATTAAATTTTATTACTTGAATCTACATCACTTCATTGCAAAGGCTACAAGGCATTTTATGGGTTGTAAAATTATGTGTTCGATTCACCGTTCGGTTAACTCTGCGATTTTTATTTCATATTAAACCGAAAAATTATTTATTGCATTTTACTTATTACGAAAATTCGTATATTATATTTGCTTTGCGAAATGTAGAGAATATATTGTTTTTCATGCTTTTTACAAAAATACAACTATGCATGGTGAACAAAAAATAATGTAATATAAATACTATTCACAAAAGGATGTCAATAGTATTTATTTGTTTTGTTTCTTGATAATTTTCCCTAAAATAAAAATGTATAACTTTCGCTGTACATGATATTTCGTCGAATATGACACATGGATCATTTTTATGCAAATCCTAGTAAAATGATGAGAAATTCAAAAACATATTCTGAAAAATTATTTTAAAAAATAACATTGAAAAATCATTAGAAAGGAGTGTTATTTTTTAAAAAAATATATAACATTTTTATTTCTTTCAATTATTAATTAAATACAATACTTAGTTGCTATATACACCGCGTCCCAAAAGTCAGGTAACACTTTTCTTAATTCATTACTCAAAAACTACAAGTGATATAGCTTTCGTTTATATGTCATATGAAAGAGTATCTCAAATGTTTTTTTTATTATTATTTTTATTTTTCAGGCAATGCTCGTAGTTCCCACATTCACCGCAGTTGGTGTTGGCGTCGGCATGTTGTAAACATGGCAGAAAACACTGTAACTGGCCATACGTACCTGGATATGTTACAGCAGTGGTTGTTCCCACAAATGCAAGAAGATTCTGACAATTTCCTATTCCAGCAGGACGGGGCCCCACCCCATTATCATCACGACGTTCGTGAATTCCTGAACAATGAGTTACCCCAACGCTGGATAGGGAGAGCAGGAAAAAATCATCAGTGTTTCGACACGTGGCCTCCAAGATCCCCGGATCTAACTCCCTGTGACTTCTTCTTATGGGGATACATAAAAGATAGTGTGTATGTGCCACCTTTACCACAAAATGTAGAAGAACTCAAGCGCAGGATTGAAGAAGTTGCTACCACTGTCTCTGAAGATATGCTCCAAAGAGTATGGCAAGAATTTTATTACCGTGTAGACATATGTCGTGTTACACATGGTTCCCATATCAAGGCATTGTGAACTCAGACATTAAAAAAAAAAAAGATTTGAGATACTCTTTCATATGACATATACACGAAAGCTATATCACGTGTAGTTTTTGTATAATGAATTAATAAAAGTGTTACCGGAATTTTGGGACAAGGTGTATAATAATAATAGGGGTAATCGAACAGAAGTCAAACTTATAATCTTCGGCGCGTAATACTGATAGCCTATCACCGAACCACTTTACCATCATAAAATAAATTGAAGTTTTTTCCTCGGACATTACTGGCTAGTGCACGCTGGAACCTTGTCATACGAATATCTACCCTACCACTACAAGAAGCCACGTCACAACCTCAATTCTCGAAGCTGTAGCCTCTCCATGTAAATCGATTGCGTCGTAAATATAGTAGATTTTGCTTAAATGTTTTGTGACATTCATACCACCTTTATTTCATTTGCTACAAAGGAGCGTTTGGGTGTGTTGTTTATAAAGAGGCGGGTGGGGATTATATTTCTAATGCATATTGAACGAATTGGTCTTAACTCATAATCATGCCGTAAGAAAGAACGAACTCGTGGGGTAGTGGTTATCGCACTGAGTTGTCACTCTAATGGTCGTAGGTTCAAATCCGCACGGTGGCAAAAACTTTTCGTAAGCTTTATTCGTTCCCATTGTTACTATTTGAATTAGTCTTCTTTGAAACAACCAACGAAAGATTATACAATTAACTCTATCTCTTTCAAAATGGTAATATGAGGACAGGTTTCTTCTTATAAGAATTGGAAATTTTAGTGGTCTCAACGAATCCAAAATACTAGATCGACGTTATTTTCTACTAAATTCTAAATCCACTTTATACACAGATAGGCTAATGGGGCCTGGACCTACAGTTTAAAGTGAGATACGAACCACTATGTGTCTCCACTTGTTATCCTGCACTGAGTAAAACAAACAGCTCCCCGCCCCCATTTTTAAAACAAATTGACATTAAATATGGTATTTATAAGATAATCATCATTGATTTGATTGTTTTTATTACTGAACGTCAAATAAAACATTTTCCACAATCACCTCTTCGTCCCATCTCTCCCAATATCTTTCTGTCCCTCTCTTTTCCCCCTTCCCCACCCCCCACACACATGTAGCAAAATAAATATTTTCTTAGGTTTGTATGTGTATCAATATAACATTAAATACCCCCCAAAATACTATTTATTTTCTACTTTCCGTCACCCCTCTCCCACTCCCACAACCCCTCATTATTATTGGCGTTCGCCAGACCAAGTGGTAATGTATCGACGCCTTGTAATCGGTGTGTCCTTTTCCGAGTTCCAGTCAGGTCGCATAATGTTTCAGATTCCAATTTAAATGTATCCCGAGTCGTGATTAGCCTATGTGTGCAAAAAGTGATGTTAAAACGAACTCTTTACCTCAATAATACAAGTTGTGTATTTTCTTTCAGCTGTGGTTCCCTCTTTTCGCGAGAAATAACGAATTAACCTAATCATTAACTCAACAAATAAAAATGCATCTCTAAATTAATTAATGAAAACTGTTATTACACCCAAACCACTATTTTATCGTAAATGTAAATGAAATGTCATCTCACGTAGTGAAAACAATGTAAAAATTGTTCTAATGAGTGATATATGATTGTCAAACACATACATGAATACATTATATTAAGCTCTTGAACTATAATTGGGACAATTTAATACTAATTTGAAACGATTAAAACTATTAAAACGACAAAGTAAACTTTTGCGCAATCTTTCTGCCGATTCGCATTATTGAAACAATATTTAACCAATGGGGACGTTCTCTCATATTTGGAAATGCTGCATTGGTTGAACTTCCTGTGGACAAGACCGTGAGTCACGCCTACTGCTCCTCAGAATCGAACTTCACTCTGATTGGAGGATCGTATATTTCACAACACTTCCTTGTTTCAGAGCTACCAACATAATTTCGTAAGACGTTTGACTTAGAAAAAATCCATGCGACAGATTTTTTTAACATGACTGTACCATCTTCTTTTAAATGTATGTAATATACAAGGTGATCCAAATGTATGTCTCACTTCTTGCTTCGTCGTGGTTTGGTAGAATGATTTGTTCAAATGTTGAGCAATGTACCATGTTTCCTGCCATTTATAAGTCAACATAGGCACAGGCGAGGTTAAACGTTCTCCACTGTCAACTTCAACATGCAATTTGGCACTCTCCCACACTCCTCTCGAATTACTACATATACCCAAAGCTTTCACATCCAGAGATTCCTGGCGTACGTACACATTCCTTTTAATATACTTTCAGGAAAAAAAACTAATGGTGTGAAGTAGGGTCTTCTGACCAGTAACTCAACATTCCCACCACTCGCCAGGAGAACTGGGGTGGAACATCGTCTATACCTAAGTATACTCCCAGATTTATACTCTCAAGTATGTGCACGTATTGCATTAGGCTGCAAATCGAGCACGTTTTGTCACCGACAACCTAAGCGCCATCTTCTGTTTCCTAAAACTGTTAAGGACATTTAATAAAAGTTTATTACCATAGAACAGTACATTTCAGCAGTGGAACGGATCTTCCAGCCTACGTTTACCACGGTGAAACATAAAGTGGGATGCCGAGCTCCGTGAAAGAGTGGTTAGCACATCCTGTCCTGGACAGGAGTGTTCTTTGTGAGTGTCCCTTCATCAAATTCATCACATCAGCCTCATCTTGGCAATCAGCGTAAGGTGGCAGAGACACGAAGTGAAATCAAGCAAATCAATCCATCATAGTGGGCCATAAATTTGGATCACAGTAGTGGGATTTACAATATAATGAGCGCACTTATAGCGTAGAAAAGAAGAGGTTATTTGATTGAACAGCCCGATTTGCCTATACTTAAAACAATGCCAAGAGGGGCCTATACCCTAATTCTTCAAGTGTGATATGCTCTTATTTTTAAGAATTTTGAATTCTAGTGTAGAAAAAGAAGAAGCCTCTCAGACAGATTTGCTTATACTTAAAACAATGCCAAGTTCCCATATGATTTTATTGTTTATAGTGTGTTTTTCTGTCAAAATCCCAGGAATCTTGAATTGATATAAAGCTCATAGCTATTGGGTTCTGAGACCCAGTAGAGTGTGGTGCATAGTCCCATAGTTTTTATTGCCTTGTAATCTAGAGGCTCGGGTTTGAGTCCTGATAAAATGTGAAGCCTCCCCTGATGGCAAAATGTTAATATTGTTGCTTTGTAAACAAGAGGCTCGGGTTTGAGTCCTGATAAAATGTATAAGATTGAAATACATGTGGCAAAATAATATCTCCACACGTGAGATTTTGAGAATAATTATTGCTAGTTGATAGCCCCCAGATCTGAAACCTGGTAAAAAGTGTTGTTCAACAGCATAAAAAAAGCAAAATTATTTTATATTGGGATTCACCCGAGCCTAGTTATTGCTGTTGTTTGGGTATAAAAGCACCAGCTCAGCCATTAACTGCTGTTATAATTGATTTGGCATATTGTCCATAGTTCTGTTTTTTTTTTTTGGACCAGGAAATTTTATATAAATAAACAACAAAAATGCCAAAACAAAAATATTGCAATCAATGCAAAAAAAATATATCTAGTTCTAATTGGTCTAGGCACCGGCATATTTGCGACCGTAAGAAATGCAGAAAGGCCACAAAAATATGTCCAAGATGCCATAAAATATTAAGCAAGGCATATTACAAATGGCATAAGTGTAATTCTTATGTACAGTCATCAACATTGCCCCCACAACCATCTACATCTGGTCTGAAAAGAAAGCATGAAGCACCTGTTAATACTGGACCTGCAAAGCAGCCACGCTATGCACCACCTATCCATAGCAGTTTTAATGGCCAATTAAGGGATTATCGGTTTGTATCAGAGCCAAGATGTGGCATTAAGAATTTTTTGAACAGTGTAAATCCTGATGTGCAGGCAATTCTAAATGCACAAAATGGCTCTTATAAGCTGTCTCTCAAATTGTTTACACAATATAAGAAGCCAAATGGCACAAAATTTACACAGCCCCACATAACAGAAACTGTACCGGTATATTCAAATGCAAATTCAGACAAAATAATAAGCAGTTTGATAGATCAATTGAATATTAAGCACTCTGAATTTGCAGCAAAAGAGTCTGGATGGAGCCTATGCGGATCTCCACACAAGCTCTATGTTAATATTTCTGAATTCAGCCCATTACAAGGATCTACATATTTGCCATTACCTGCCAATATTAAAAACATACAAGCCGTGGTTAATATAAAAAATAATGATGAGAAATGCTTTTTGTGGTGTATTTTAGCTGCTTTGTATCCAGTTTTAAGGGATCCTCAGAGAATAAGTTATTATAAACAACATGAACATGATTTTGATGAAGCAATGGAGGGTTTAGAATATCCAATGTCTGTTCATAATATTGATAAATTTGAAAAAAAGGCCCGGGATATTAATGGCAAACAATTATCTATTAATGTATTTATTTGTTCTACTGGCCGTGGCAATTGCTTGATAGAACCTCTCAGAATCAGTACATTTGATGATGATTCTGCTGTTCCGATTGATCTGCTCTTAATTGAAGGGGATGGCATATATCATTACACTCTGATACATAATCTTGAAGCTTTAGTGAGAACACAACTAGACAAATCCAATACAATATTCAAGTTGTGCAGAAGATGTTTAACTGTACTTGATGGTCAAAAAATGGTGAATGGGGTTCGGGAAGTGAATGCAGAAATTGCCAAAAACAAGTTAATTGAGCATCTGAAATACTGTGGCAACTATAAACCTGTTCATATGGTGATGCCTAATCCAAGTGAAAAAGCCAATTTTAAAAAATTTGAAGCCTTGTTGGAACATCCAGCATATATAGTCTGTGATTTTGAATCAAATCTCAAACCTCTTGCATTCTGTAGCCCAGACCCTGAGGAATCTTCAATTACAGCATATCAATTACATGAACCCTCCAGTTTTTATTATGTTGTTTTACAGGATGGTGTAGTTAGTAAAAAAGATTCATACTTGGGACCAGATGCCATCAAAAAATGTGCACATAGAATAGAAAATGAGTGCCGTGACATAGCATCTAATATCTTATTAAAATCAAAACCTATGTTGCCTTTAACAGAGAAACAGATTGAAGATTTCAACAATGCAGAAAAATGCCCGGTATGTGATTCTGAATTTTCCGATACAAAAATCAAGGTGAAACACCATTCCCATACAAATGGTAAATTCAAAATGGCCCTGTGTAATGGCTGTAATATTAAGATCCAGAGACCAAAAGTTGTCCCTATATTTTGCCATGGAGCATCCAATTATGATTTTCATCATTTGATCAGATATGAGGGGTTTGACAAGCAGAATTTAAATATTTTAGCTGAAAATGATGAGAAATATATTGCTATTAGCAAAATAATTAAAGTTAATGGTGTTCCTATTCACATAAGATTTCTTGATTCATACAGAATTTTATCTGCTAGCCTGGCTACACTGGCCACTCAATTATCTGATGATCAATTCAAAATCACATGTGCTTTGTTTCCAAATCAGGACCTGAAATTAATTAGGCGGAAGGGTGTATATCCATATGATTATGTTACAGATTTTTCTAAATTTGATGAGTGTGCTCTGCCACCACAAGAAGAGTTTTACAGCAAAATCAGAGGATCTGGAATTAGTGATGAAGATTATCACCATGCCCAGTTGATGTGGAACAATTTAAAATGCCAGACATTTGGTGATTATCACATGGCATATTTAAAACTTGATGTGACCCTCTTAGCTGATATATTGCAGGCATTCAGAAAATCTTCCATGCAAAATTATGAACTGGATCCAATATATTTCTACAGTGCCCCGGGCCTAGCATGGTCTTCAATGTTTTTGAACACTAAAATGCAATTGGATCTGATCCAAGATCAAGATATGTATCTGTTTATGGAGCAATGTATAAGAGGGGGCATGGTGCAATGCTCTCAGAGATATGCCAGAGCAAATAACAAATATATGCCTGATTATGATCCTGCACGGCCATCAAATTATATACTGTATGTGGATGCAAACAGCCTGTATGGTTATGCCATGATGAAAAAATTGCCACATGCAGGGCTTGAATGGGTTGAAGATTTTAATATTGAGAATCTTAAGGATTTTGATGACAGTAACTATGGCCTCTTCTTAGAGGTTGATCTGACAATTCCAGATAATTTACACAACATATTTTCTGATCTGCCCCCAATTCCCGA
Source organism: Lepisma saccharinum (assembly GCF_977018435.1). Classification (NCBI taxonomy): domain Eukaryota; kingdom Metazoa; phylum Arthropoda; class Insecta; order Zygentoma; family Lepismatidae; genus Lepisma; species Lepisma saccharinum. The sequence continues at coordinate 31,964,182 of NC_139257.1, forward strand.
GGTTCAGTGCTCACCTGGCTCTAAACAGAAGAAATTGATGATGACACTGGAGCCAAAACAGGGCTATGTCATATATTACAAAAACCTCCAGTTCCTGATGCATCATGGTGTCCAAGTGACCAAAATTGGCAAAGTTTTGAGGTTCAGGCACTTAAAATGGTTGAAGCCTTATATTAATACAAATACAAAGCTTCGAACATCTGCAAAAAGCCAATTTGATAAGGCCTTGTTTAAATTGATGGTCAATTCTGTGTATGGCAAAACTATTGAAAATGTCAGAAAACATACCGATGTTAAAATACTTACTGACCCCAGCCTGAGCAAAAAATTGGTTGCAAAGCCTAATTTCAATTATAGAAGAATTTATGATGAAAATATGGCACTTTTCAACATGAAAAAAACAAAAATTAAGTTTGATAAACCTATTTATGTAGGGGCTGTGATATTGGAATTGGCCAAATTACACATGTTAAAATTGTATTATGATGTGTTGAAACCTTTTTATGGTGATTGTGTAAAATTGATGTACATGGACACTGATAGTTTTGTTCTTGATATTAAAACAGAAGATGTTTATAAAGATATGTCACAGCCTGAATTGCTTGAATATTTTGATACCAGTGAACATACAAAGATTCAACCCCACAACAAAAAGGTGCCTGGCAAGTTAAAAGATGAGACACTTGGTGATGTTATTGTGGCATTTGCTGGGTTAAGGGCCAAGATGTACAGTTTTGAAACATGTAGTGGTGCTGTTGCCAAAAAAGCCAAGGGCATTGGCAGAGTGACTGTTGACAAAGAGCTTGAATTTGAAGATTATAAAAATTGTCTCAAATCATGTAGCACAATCAAAACATCAGAATCCAGAATTCAGAGTGAAGATCACTTATTGACTACAAATATTGTAAGAAAAGTGGCTCTGGACCCACATGATGATAAGAGATGCATTTTATCATGTGGCATACATACTTTACCATGGGGTCATTGTGATTTGAAAAATGGCAATCAATGCCCAAACACAGAGCATGATTTGAAATAAATAAACATGCCTATGAACTTATTTGGGTTCAAAAAACAGGCTATTATGGAGCTGCCAACACCACAACCCTCTTCTGATATAATATCTAAACTAAGTGGTTTATTAATTATTCATCTGAACAGCATACTTACAGATGTTGATGATGAAACAGGCAAACTATTATACATATTTAACAATAATTTAAATCATTACCAATTACCTGTAGGTGGGCAATTGCAATTTATTACAACCCCTGAGGGTGATGTTAAAATTTCAGTAGGGAGAAATATTTATAGAACACTCAAACATGATTTCTGGCACTGTTTATACTGTTTCTGCTGGTGACTGCTTATATATTGAGGTCCCTGGATCATATGACAAGCTTATACCCTTTTTTATAGAATTAAGAATTAGATATTCAATAATAAATAACCGCTAAAACAAAAATGCCTAATGATATATTTGGCCATACAAGACATGAAGATCACAGTGATGAGATTTTGATGCTTGATGTCAGAGTCAAGAAATTAGGAAGTGATTTACAAGCTTTACAAACCACACTCAATGCCAGTCTTCAATTAGAAATTACAAATTTGCAATCACAATGCATGGACCCTCTTCTTAAAATTGATTCTGAACTCAAATTGCTGCTTCAGAAATATACTGATTTGGCCACATTGGATAATTTTCAAAGTTTAGAAGAGGCTGTAGCAGCTCTTCAAGACAAATTTAAGACCCAGGCTAACAACTCTGAGCAATTGAAACAACAATTGGAAGAGCAGATTAATAATGTCCAGGCACAGCTCCAAACAATTGTCAAAAGCATAAAATCACAAGAAGATTTTGATCTAGTGATTTCCACTCTAAAGGAACAGATTCAGTCACTCCAAATACCTAATCTGGACCCTCTGAACAATGCCATAGCCGAGGTTAAAGAAAAAATTGAGACACTTGAAAATTTTATGAACAACTTGCCATCTTCTGATGCTTTGAATGCAATAACTCGGAGTGTAGCAAATATTAAGCTGCAACTTGAAACATATGAAGATTTTGGAAAAATTCAAAGTACCATAACCCATCTTGAAGGTACAATAGCAGCAGTGCAAAGTGATTTGGCAAATGTACAAGAATCTCTAGAATCTCGCCTGCCCGGTATTGTAGATACCCTTGTTAGTGTCCAGCAACAAATCACAAAGCTTGAAAACCTCAACACTGAATCTGAACTATCTCATTTTCATCACTTGATTGATGATATCCAAACAAAACTTGAAATTTTACAACAATCAACACCCTCTCAGGCAGATATAGCCCTGCTCCAAAATGCTATGCAAAATGTGGCTGATGCTTCTGAATTAGACAATGTAAAATTGGCACTTGAATCTTTGCAAAATACAGTATCAAATCTGCCTACATCACAGGAACTTAAAAATATTAAGAGAGCAGTGAATCGCATATTGAAATCAGAAGATATCAAGAATATCCAGGCAGAGATCAAACATCTCACTCAGACAGTGGCCACTCTACCAACAAATCAACATATTAATGAATTGCATGCCCTGTTTGAGGATATCAGAAGACAGGTCCATGATCTTACTGCTCAAAATTCAAAATTGGCAGTTGTTGAAAATTTACAGCAAATTGTAGCTAATATCAAGCAACAGCTAGGGACCATGGAATCCAATCAAGCAAATGCTCTGTCTGTTTTTGCCACCCAGCTACAAGAAATTGTGCAACAATACAAGAAACTTGTTGTGGACATAAAAATCAAGCCAGGCCATGATGATGTTGTTAGAACTATCAATGAGCACCTTGAATCTGTAACAAGCAGATTGCTTACAGCAGAAAAAGAAATAACAGGCATAATTGAGAATCCAAAACATTCAGTAATTCTTGAATTGTACAGCATCCCCAACAAAGAATATGATTCTCCATTTACACCAGGTGGCAAAATATATATGCTGTCCCCTGCACAATTTTATTACCAATTTTTTGTTGGGGGCACATTGAGACCAATCAAGATCAAATATTGGCTTCAGCCACAGGCACACCACTACCCCACCTTATCAATAACAAATGCTGAGAACAAAGTGAAAATCACCAGTGTAGAATTAGAGGATTTTACAGATCCCAATACATTAGAAACAGCCTATGCTGAAGATGATGGCTCTTTGGAATTTAAAATACAAATAGGGGACAAATTATATTTAGAAAATCCTGCAGTATCAGCTGCTGAACACCCTATAGTTGCAATATTCTTGTTTACATATTATGTCTAGAAAAATTATTGTTGATGAATTACACAGACAGGCCAGACATAATTTTAAGAGACTCCCAGTAGTCACAAAGGGCATAGATGATTTATGGCAGAGCGACTTGATTGAAATGGCAAGTGGACAGTTGAAAAACTTAGACAAAATCAACAAGGGCTACAAGTATCTACTCACTGTTATAGATACATTTTCAAAATTTGCCTGGGCTGTGCCACTCAAATCCAAGACTGGAAAATGTGTTACAGAAGCCATCAGAACAATCATCAATCAGAGTGGAAGATCACCGCGCTATTTGCAAACAGATAATGGCAAAGAATTTTATAATTCTGTGTTTCAATAATTTATTAAAAGCCAGGCAATACAACATTATTCGAGTTACAGTGACCTCAAGGCCTCAATTGTAGAGAGATTCAACAGAACCTTAAAAAATCTTATGTATAAACAATTTACACTTCAAGGTAATTATAAATGGATTAATATTCTTCCAGAACTTCTACATAAATGTAACAACTCGGTCCATTCCACAATCAACATGAAACCCTCTGAAGTAACTTCATCTGATGAACAAAAATTGATCAGCACTGTTTATTATCCTAAATACCAGCCAGCAACAAGAAAGGCCAAATACAGGGTGGGTGATCAAGTAAGAATCAGCAAATATAAGCACTTATTCAAAAGAGGCTTTACAAGAAACTGGAGCACTGAATTATTTACAGTGGTTCAAGTTAAACCTGGGACCCTTAACACATATATAATAAAGGATCACCGATGAGAAATTCTCAAAGGCAGGTTCTATGAAGAAGAGCTCAGCAAAACTAAACAGCCTGACACATATCTCATAGAAAAAATCATCCGCAAAAAAGGCAACAAGTTATTTGTCAAATGGCTAGGACTTCCAGAACACAGCTGGATCGATGCAAACAAAATAATAATATGAGCACCTGGGATGTTATAAAAAGGCTGCCAGAACCTGAACAGCAGAATAAGAGAAATGGCAACTTGCTGCCTGATAATATTAGGTGTCTTATTGTTGGGCCATCTGCTTGTGGTAAAACTACACTAATGGTTGATAATTTTTTATTGGCACCCAACTGGTTAGACTGGAAAAACAGGCACTTGTATGTTTTTTCTAAGAGCTTGGAACAATTAAAATATCAGCAGCTGATGAAGCTATATGATGGATTGGATATTGCCACTTTTGAACCAGATGTTAAGCCACTTCATGACTGTCTCGATAATTCTGTTGTTGTGTTTGATGACATTATATTGGATAATCAAAACAAGGTTAGAAATTTCTTTACACAGGGGCGGCACAAAAACATTGATTGCTTCTACCTGGCACAGACTTTTTCAAAAATACCGAAGCAGCTGATCCGAGACAACAGCAATTTTATATGTGTGTTTCATCAGGATCATACCAACCTCAAACACATACATGATGAATATGTAGGTGGGGACTTGAGCTACAATGATTTTTCTAAGTTTTGCAGCAGGTGCTGGAACCAGGACAGTTATGGGTTTGTCACAATTGATATGACAAGAACACCCAATAGTGGCAAATACAGAAATAAAATCAACAATTTTCTAGACATTGAAACATATATAAATAAACATGAAAAGGCCAATCATTGATGATCTTAAATTAAGAGATTATCTTGTAAAAAGATTTAAGGGATGGAAATCAGAGAACCGAGGAATTTATGAAAAACACAAACAAACAGAACAGCCCATAATTGATGCTATTAGTGAATTAGGTAAAAATATCAAAACTGTTACAGAGCAAAATCAAAATTTGATCACAGAGCTTGTACCTGTAGCTGCAAGGAACATATTAGATTATCCATTCACCCCACTTTCCAGTATTCATACACCTAGTCCTATTGCTCCTAGAAGAATTGAAGCTACTCAGGATCCTATTGAATTGGGTCTTCTTGCTCAAAAATATTTAACCACACCTAAAGACAATAAAGATGAGGTCTTTGGCTTATATGCTGACACAGAGCATGATGGTGGCATCATACATAGAATTGGCAATTTCAGAGTAACATTTATGGGAGATGATCTGATTGTATATTCAGAATCTCATCTTGGAGAAAAAGGTGCTTTTGTTAAATATCCCGGCACACCTGGATTGTGGGAACTGATGACTAGGAAGAGGCCTGGCAGCTATACAGATCAAGATTATGAATATTACAAAGAAATATTAATAAAATCAGATGCTCTATACCAGAACAATGATCCCACACAAAAAAGAGTCAAGTCTAGCAGTGGGGCAAAATACAATAATTTAATCAAGCCCATATGGTCACAGATCAAGACAAGACTGGCAGTGGAATCAAACAATACAACACCCTGCCTAAAGAATTTGTGTGGGTTGATGATGTCAGGAAACTTGTAGATAGGTTATTGGTGATAGCTGGGGAGGAAAATGCTGGGAACCACAATTTTTACAATGAATAGGTTGGAATTATGGACATGATAAGCACCAAATTGTCTAATTTTATAGTGAATGACACTAAGGGGATTGGATATCTTATAAAAATTATTAATACTCTACCACCTAAATTTTGGAATATTTCTGAGGGTCGGGGCTTAGATAATGACATTATAAACAAGCTGCCATTTGAACTACACATTCCAGGCTATCAGTATTGTGGTCCAGGCACAAAATTGGACCACAGATTAAACAGAGGGGATCCTGGTGTTAATCCCCTAGATGCTGCTTGTAGAGACCATGACATAGCATACAACACACATTCTGATCTTGACAAGAGACATGTTGCAGACAAGAAATTAGAAGAGGCTGCATTTGGTAGATTTGTAAGCAAAGATGCTTCTTTAAGTGAAAAAATAGCAGCATTGGGAACCACCATAGCTATGAGCACCAAACAAAAACTGGAGTGGGGGCTGTGAATATGTATATATAATAAACCTACAATGAAGGCCAAGGGTGTTATGTATCAAATACCTTATGCAGGTCTTAAATCTCTTAAAACTATTGACAGCCTTTTGACCAAAAAGCAGCGCAAGAAAAAAAATTCTTGTATTGCAAAGGGGCATGGTATGAAATTGTTGCTTAGTACCCCCCAATTAAAAAAAATACAGCAATCAAGAAAAAAATCACATGTGGGGGGGATTTATATTTACCATCCCTGCCATCTTAGCTGCTCTCGGGGCTGTTGGGAGCTTGGCCGGGCGATCAGCCGCCATAGCAAAAAACAGTAATAGATGCCAAGAAGAATAGGGCAGAATTAGATGAATTGAAGCGCCATAACCTGGCCATTGAGAAACAAGGCAAAGGTGTTAAGAGAGCCATGAATAAGTTTAAAAAAAACAAGAGCCGCTTACAAACCAAGATATTGAAGCTTTAATCAAGCCACTGGGCATCAAACATTTTAGAGGTGTGTACATGTCTGATTCTTTACCGGAACAACCACTCAACAAAGAGTGTGGCATTGTTAATTTGGATAAGTACAAAAATCAGGGCACTCACTGGATCTGTTATCTTAAATATTTAAAAGATGAGGCATTTGTGTTTGATTCATTTGGAGGTGTTCCACCTGAAAATTTAATAAAATATCTAAATTCAGCTAATCTTTATTACAATAATGCCCGTGTTCAAAATTTCAAAGATGTTAATTGCGGACATTTGTGTTTATCTGTTCTTAGATATATGTCTCAAATAAATAAACCATCAATTGAAGATTTTCAAAAAGCCTTGTGGTATCTGAAACATCATGGGGGTATTCCATCTCACCAGCCAAAATTCAATATTGAAACTCAAATTACATGATGACATAGTGTATCCCAAAACAATAGCTCTCAGAGCATTTTATGGCATGTACTTAATCCCTAATATTACACACCACAACAACAAAATTGCAGTTGGTGATGAAAAAATTGTCATCACTCCAGGGCAATATAATCTATCTACTCTAAATGCTGAATTACCCAGAGGTGTAGTGTTAAGTCAAAATTCTGTCACTCACAGAGTAGAGATTGTATCTTCTACAGAAACAGTGGATCTGGGTACTATAGGAGAGCTGTTAGGCTTTGAGAACAACACAAAACTTGAACCAGGCATCAAACACACTGCTATGAATATACCTAAATTCTTAGCCATAGAGACTCTGAATATTCACTGTAATGTGGCTGAGGGTATGATCACCAAATCAAATGGCATAGGCACTCACAATCAAACTGGCATTATTGCAACATTCAAACCTAATTCTGAATTTATGGAGCCAATCATCTACAATCCATCCCCAACATTATATTTTCCTGTGTGCCATAATAGAATAAATTATATTGAATTGATGGTCACTAATGAAAAAGAAGAATTAGTTGATTTTGCTGGAGCCACAACAACTGCTATCATAGAGATTAATATTTAAATAAAAATACATACAAGAAGAAAATGGAAAATATTGAGAGTTATGAGCTACAATCATTCCCCCCAAACAGGAGGACATTTGCAAATTTAAATCAACCCAACACAGAGATTGAGGTTGATCTTGATGTAGGGGATGGCTTTATACACCCCCACAGAGCAGATCTATACATCAAATTTGATGTTGTAAAGCTCGATGGAACAGATTATCCGGCAAATTCAAATATAAGATTGGTGGACAATTTTGTGCCACATCTATTCTCTGAAATTGAGATCAGAAAGCATGGTGTTGTTATAAACAGAGTGGATTATCCCGGCATTACCTCCACAGCTTTGGCCACACTAAAATTATCCAAAACCGAGGCTTCTTACTACAAAATAGGTGGATTTGAGGCTGGTGAGAAAATATTATCTAAGAACCACACTGTGCTGTTCCCCATGCGCCTATTGCCAGGATTCTTCTCGGATTACAAAGATATTATGTGGAAGGGTGGTTTAAGAATTACATTTAGAAGAGCTGCAAATGATAACAATGCTTTGATGAGGTACAGTGCATTAAACTCTACAGGGGAAGCTCTGCCTAATACCCTACCTGATGAGGGCAAGTGTATTATTCAGACTATGGAGTTAAGAATCCCGGTTGTTGAATATGAGGCCAGTTATGCTCTTAAATACAAAGCTGATATAATAAAAAATCCACAAATTTCTTTACAATTTTATACATATCAATGTGTACAGAAGCCCGCAACTGGTACATATTATGAGTTTGATGCTACAAATTCATTCTCCAGTATACAATATGACATGCCTGATTTTGTGGTGGTACTGTTTCAGACTGGAAGACACAATAATCAGGAAAAAAATTCAAGCAAATTTGATAACTGCAACATCAAGAACATATATCTTAAAAATGGCAGAAATGAGGTATTTCCTAGAGAAAATTATAAATTAGACATGTCCAAGGATGATTTCCTCAAATTATATGAGGCATTTTCGGCATTCAAAAGGGTCACTACTGGCAATACTGACATGTATTACACACCAGATGAATTCAAAGCACAGAGACTCATTTTTGTAATAAACACTTCAAAAAGAAAACAAGTTGTGGTGAATGACAGGACAAACATTAAAATTATCTGTGAATTCCATGAGGCATTACCTGATGACACCATATGTAGTGTTATTCTCATAGGTGAAAAATCATATGTTTATGATGTAAGAAATGAGAGAGTCACGGAGCAATTCTAGAAAATATTTGCTCTATTATCCTGTTGTACAACACACTTTGCAGGTTTCAAACCGCAACTGTATATCAGCTAGCAGTGAATATCTTATGTGTGGGCATATTATTTTGTTGTATGTATTTCAATCTTACACATTTTATCAGGACTCAAACCCGAGCTCCTGATTACAAAGGCAGCAATATTAACACTTCTCCATATGGAATATATCCACATTTTACTGGGTTCTGAGACCCTAATACAGACAAAATTGGATTTTGAACTGTCATAATATTCTCTAAGCCTTGCCTATGCTCGTATTATCAGAATAAGAATTGGTTTCAGCATGAAAGGCAGTTTATTGCCACTGTGTTAGAAAATGCGTATTTTTATCTCAATGATCTTTGTTACACTTTTACATGTTGCACAGAAAATGTGTATCTTTATCTCAGTGATCTTTGTTACACTTTTACATGTCGCACAGAAAGATTAATGGCCCTTTCAGTGTAACACACAGAAATATTATTAATGGCCCCTTCTAGCTGTGTAGATTATATCTCTTGCGTGCCGGCAAGACATGTAAGCAAAACATTAGTCTTTTGATAGATTAATATCAATTCATGCATTTTTCCGAGCTAAATAATTGCTTACCCCAAGCAATAGAATTGATCAGAGATTAGAAAAAAGCAGGCAACAGCTCAAATTTTGCTTACATTTTGTATTAAATTAGATCTGTAAGTTATAGAGCATAGAAATATGGCCAAAAACAATATCAAAAAAGCCATATTTTTGACAAGTTTATAAACAACAATCACACAAATATAGCTTTTACACACATGGCCGAATCTGTCTGAGGGGGGGGGGGGGGTTCAGATCTGGGAGCTATCAACTAGCAATAATTATTCTCAAAATCTCACGTGTGGAGATATTATTTTGCCACATGTATTTCAATCTTATACATTTTATCAGGACTCAAACCCGAGCCTCTTGTTTACAAAGCAACAATATTAACATTTTGCCATCAGGGGAGGCTTCACATTTTATCAGGACTCAAACCCGAGCCTCTAGATTACAAGGCAATAAAAACTATGGGACTATGCACCACACTCTACTGGGTCTCAGAACCCAATAGCTATGAGCTTTATATCAATTCAAGATTCCTGGGATTTTGACAGAAAAACACACTATAAACAATAAAATCATATGGGAACTTGGCATTGTTTTAAGTATAAGCAAATCTGTCTGAGAGGCTTCTTCTTTTTCTACACTAGAATTCAAAATTCTTAAAAATAAGAGCATATCACACTTGAAGAATTAGGGTATAGGCCCCTCTTGGCATTGTTTTAAGTATAGGCAAATCGGGCTGTTCAATCAAATAACCTCTTCTTTTCTACGCTATAAGTGCGCTCATTATATTGTAAATCCCACTACTGTGATCCAAATTTATGGCCCACTATGATGGATTGATTTGCTTGATTTCACTTCGTGTCTCTGCCACCTTACGCTGATTGCCAAGATGAGGCTGATGTGATGAATTTGATGAAGGGACACTCACAAAGAACACTCCTGTCCAGGACAGGATGTGCTAACCACTCTTTCACGGAGCTCGGCATCCCACTTTATGTTTCACCGTGGTAAACGTAGGCTGGAAGATCCGTTCCACTGCTGAAATGTACTGTTCTATGGTAATAAACTTTTATTAAATGTCCTTAACAGTTTTAGGAAACAGAAGATGGCGCTTAGGTTGTCGGTGACAAAACGTGCTCGATTTGCAGCCTAATGCAATACGTGCACATACTTGAGAGTATAAATCTGGGAGTATACTTAGGTATAGACGATGTTCCACCCCAGTTCTCCTGGCGAGTGGTGGGAATGTTGAGTTACTGGTCAGAAGACCCTACTTCACACCATTAGTTTTTTTTCCTGAAAGTATATTAAAAGGAATGTGTACGTACGCCAGGAATCTCTGGATGTGAAAGCTTTGGGTATATGTAGTAATTCGAGAGGAGTGTGGGAGAGTGCCAAATTGCATGTTGAAGTTGACAGTGGAGAACGTTTAACCTCGCCTGTGCCTATGTTGACTTATAAATGGCAGGAAACATGGTACATTGCTCAACATTTGAACAAATCATTCTACCAAACCACGACGAAGCAAGAAGTGAGACATACATTTGGATCACCTTGTATATTACATACATTTAAAAGAAGATGGTACAGTCATGTTAAAAAAATCTGTCGCATGGATTTTTTCTAAGTCAAACGTCTTACGAAATTATGTTGGTAGCTCTGAAACAAGGAAGTGTTGTGAAATATACGATCCTCCAATCAGAGTGAAGTTCGATTCTGAGGAGCAGTAGGCGTGACTCACGGTCTTGTCCACAGGAAGTTCAACCAATGCAGCATTTCCAAATATGAAAGAACGTCCCCATTGGTTAAATATTGTTTCAATAATGCGAATCGGCAGAAAGATTGCGCAAAAGTTTACTTTGTCGTTTTAATAGTTTTAATCGTTTCAAATTAGTATTAAATTGTCCCAATTATAGTTCAAGAGCTTAATATAATGTATTCATGTATGTGTTTGACAATCATATATCACTCATTAGAACAATTTTTACATTGTTTTCACTACGTGAGATGACATTTCATTTACATTTACGATAAAATAGTGGTTTGGGTGTAATAACAGTTTTCATTAATTAATTTAGAGATGCATTTTTATTTGTTGAGTTAATGATTAGGTTAATTCGTTATTTCTCGCGAAAAGAGGGAACCACAGCTGAAAGAAAATACACAACTTGTATTATTGAGGTAAAGAGTTCGTTTTAACATCACTTTTTGCACACATAGGCTAATCACGACTCGGGATACATTTAAATTGGAATCTGAAACATTATGCGACCTGACTGGAACTCGGAAAAGGACACACCGATTACAAGGCGTCGATACATTACCACTTGGTCTGGCGAACGCCAATAATAATGAGGGGTTGTGGGAGTGGGAGAGGGGTGACGGAAAGTAGAAAATAAATAGTATTTTGGGGGGTATTTAATGTTATATTTATACACATACAAACCTAAGAAAATATTTATTTTGCTACATGTGTGTGGGGGGTGGGGAAGGGGGAAAAGAGAGGGACAGAAAGATATTGGGAGAGATGGGACGAAGAGGTGATTGTGGAAAATGTTTTATTTGACGTTCAGTAATAAAAACAATCAAAGCAATGATGATTATCTTATAAATACCATATTTAATGTAAATTTGTTTTAAAAATGGGGGCGGGGAGCTGTTTGTTTTACTCAGTGCAGGATAACAAGTGGAGACACATAGTGGTTCGTATCTCACTTTAAACTGTAGGTCCAGGCCCCATTAGCCTATCTGTGTATAACGTGGATTTAGAATTTAGTAGAAAATAACGTCGATCTAGTATTTTGGATTCGTTGAGACCACTAAAATTTCCAATTCTTATAAGAAGAAACCTGTCCTCATATTACCATTTTGAAAGAGATAGAGTTAATTGTATAATCTTTCGTTGGTTGTTTCAAAGAAGACTAATTCAAATAGTAACAATGGGAACGAATAAAGCTTACGAAAAGTTTTTGCCACCGTGCGGATTTGAACCTACGACAATTAGAGTGACAACTCAGTGCGATAACCACTACCCCACGAGTTCGTTCTTTCTTACGGCATGATTATGAGTTAAGACCAATTCGTTCAATATGCATTAGAAATATAATCCCCACCCGCCTCTTTATAAACAACACACCCAAACGCTCCTTTGTAGCAAATGAAATAAAGGTGGTATGAATGTCACAAAACATTTAAGCAAAATCTACTATATTTACGACGCAATCGATTTACATGGAGAGGCTACAGCTTCGAGAATTGAGGTTGTGACGTGGCTTCTTGTAGTGGTAGGGTAGATATTCGTATGACAAGGTTCCAGCGTGCACTAGCCAGTAATGTCCGAGGAAAAAACTTCAATTTATTTTATGATGGTAAAGTGGTTCGGTGATAGGCTATCAGTATTACGCGCCGAAGATTATAAGTTTGACTTCTGTTCGATTACCCCTATTATTATTATACACCTTGTCCCAAAATTCCGGTAACACTTTTATTAATTCATTATACAAAAACTACACGTGATATAGCTTTCGTGTATATGTCATATGAAAGAGTATCTCAAATCTTTTTTTTTTTTAATGTCTGAGTTCACAATGCCTTGATATGGGAACCATGTGTAACACGACATATGTCTACACGGTAATAAAATTCTTGCCATACTCTTTGGAGCATATCTTCAGAGACAGTGGTAGCAACTTCTTCAATCCTGCGCTTGAGTTCTTCTACATTTTGTGGTAAAGGTGGCACATACACACTATCTTTTATGTATCCCCATAAGAAGAAGTCACAGGGAGTTAGATCCGGGGATCTTGGAGGCCACGTGTCGAAACACTGATGATTTTTTCCTGCTCTCCCTATCCAGCGTTGGGGTAACTCATTGTTCAGGAATTCACGAACGTCGTGATGATAATGGGGTGGGGCCCCGTCCTGCTGGAATAGGAAATTGTCAGAATCTTCTTGCATTTGTGGGAACAACCACTGCTGTAACATATCCAGGTACGTATGGCCAGTTACAGTGTTTTCTGCCATGTTTACAACATGCCGACGCCAACACCAACTGCGGTGAATGTGGGAACTACGAGCATTGCCTGAAAAATAAAAATAATAATAAAAAAAACATTTGAGATACTCTTTCATATGACATATAAACGAAAGCTATATCACTTGTAGTTTTTGAGTAATGAATTAAGAAAAGTGTTACCTGACTTTTGGGACGCGGTGTATATAGCAACTAAGTATTGTATTTAATTAATAATTGAAAGAAATAAAAATGTTATATATTTTTTTAAAAAATAACACTCCTTTCTAATGATTTTTCAATGTTATTTTTTAAAATAATTTTTCAGAATATGTTTTTGAATTTCTCATCATTTTACTAGGATTTGCATAAAAATGATCCATGTGTCATATTCGACGAAATGTCATGTACAGCGAAAGTTATACATTTTTATTTTAGGGAAAATTATCAAGAAACAAAACAAATAAATACTATTGACATCCTTTTGTGAATAGTATTTATATTACATTATTTTTTGTTCACCATGCATAGTTGTATTTTTGTAAAAAGCATGAAAAACAATATATTCTCTACATTTCGCAAAGCAAATATAATATACGAATTTTCGTAATAAGTAAAATGCAATAAATAATTTTTCGGTTTAATATGAAATAAAAATCGCAGAGTTAACCGAACGGTGAATCGAACACATAATTTTACAACCCATAAAATGCCTTGTAGCCTTTGCAATGAAGTGATGTAGATTCAAGTAATAAAATTTAATGCAAAATCGTACGTTATAAGATTGTTCAAATATATTAAATCAATGTGTCCATAAGTTATTATACTGTCTCGTTACAAAATCTCAGCACATCATCATTCACTAGTTAATCGAATTGAATATTGATTCACTTCACAGTTCAAATTCCAACAATAGTTTCGACTCATATCACGTGAGATGTAAACTCAATTCAATTCTCTCATTGTATGTAACTTGTATGTTGAGCTCATGTAGAAATATCAATTATGAGCTCTAAGTTAAATTTGACGCTACAATCGCTTGATCAACTCTTGCGTCTCGCTGCCAGACATTCTACGTTCCTGTTTGCTCCAGGTCTCTTCTTCATTTCATTATCATTGTTTTTACCTCTATTTCATACTCATCGTCGTTATAAACCTACGTAATTTCTACTGTTTACAGTAGACAGAATCTACTGTTATCAATTGTAGTACTCTACTGTGTCTCTCGGAAATCTACTCAAAATCAATGATTTCCTACTGAACACTTTCAGTAGGCCTAATGTGTAATTACAGTTGAGGAACTACAAGTGAAATATTCTCTTCAGTATTACATGTAATATTGCATGTAGTGTGTTTGAATTTGAATTCAAAATTTTGGGTGCGTCAGCACTTAGGCTATTTTGAACCTGTCACTTTATACGGGGTCCAGCCCCTTACCAGAACTAAAATAACATAACTGTAACGTCGTGTTGTAACTAACATATTAAAATATTCTGAATTCGGTTAAAAGCTGAGGCTGTAAAGAGGCACTCAGACCCACAAGGACCAAACACAGGACAACACAGAAGATTATACTGGCCATGGGGCCCAGTCGCCAGAACCTCGTTCGTCTGCAAACTGAAGTCCAGGCTGTACTACGTGGAAGCAACAATTGGGTGTACATACTTCGTGGAAGGTCATCCCTTACACCCTTATAGTATGTTTAGCTCAGCATGTTAGCTGTAAATATAACTTTTTATTCCTCCTCACTAACAATTTGTTTTTATATCTATTTAAAATTTAAACCAACCTCACTTCCATGTAGTACACCCTGAACTGCATTTTGCAGACTAACGAGGCTCTGGTGACTGGACCTACTGTTAGTATAATCTTTGTAAGACTGCGTGTGTGTTGTCCTTGTTTGTGCTGACTGTCTGTCGCTTTACAGGCTCAGCTTTTAACCCAGGTAAGGATATTTTAGTTTTCAGACACGCTTTTATTTTTGACATGATAAGGGGCTGGACCCCGTATAGCGTGACGGGTGTAAAATACCCTAAGTTTTCAGGCACACAAATTGTAATTCAAATTTTAAAAATCTTAACATAGATGTTTCAAAACACCTATTGATCTACTGACAAAAGACAAAAGTTTCATTGGAGTAAGTAGAAAAGAGTCATGAAATAATACCCAAAGACGTCAACCATTATGAATTAATATTACATACTTTTTTTTATTTCACTTTCCAATACCTAGGAGCTCAAAATAATACATGGCACGCGATTTACTAGACAGTCTGCTTTTCTGTGATTGATTCGTCGTGCCCAGTCGGGGATAACTTCCGTTCAAGGTAAAAGGGGACGTATGAAGTAACATGTTCACAGGCATCCAATGCAACTGATAAGGGTTCGCCTGACCTTGGAAGTGTGGGAAACACGTTTCACGCTGGTGTCCAGAATGCTGTGGCTAATCTGGAACTAACGGCGGAATAAGAAATAGTTTCTAACATTTAACAATGACATTTCGCATTTACAAAATATGAGATATGTAGACTTTGATTTATTTATTATAGTAGACGGTAGAGAATTAATTACCACGAAAGTCAAGTTCTAAATTGCAGACATCAAAATGTACTCCAGGTTGTAAAGTACATTTGTGATAGACAGCAGATAGGTTAATAAGGTTTACAAGATTGCTAACGACTCTTAAGACAAACGTTCAACGAAGGTTATTGAGTGAGAAAATGGGAAATTGTTAAAAATAGCGGCCTAGTTGAGTGAAGATCCAAGGTTCGAATCTCTTATAGAACCGGCTATTTTTTAACACTAATTTTTGGTGCGTAATATATTTAATGTATTGTCGACATTTATAAGAAACAAAATATGAAAACTCTCCTCCTCTGTAATGGTGCGATCTAAGACTCTGTGCTTTGGATTCCGACTGCAGCGGACGGCATGGATTCGAGTCGTCCTGGGTTCTCGGCCTGTTATCTGTATAGGACCGGTGGCAACCTACCATCGTCAGGAAATTGGGAAGCTACGAGTGACTGGTGTAACCTGGTTTCAGATATCTTCTATAACGGCTGAGGGTTCGACGTGCTGACCAACGTCACCTCGTTGCCAGTTGAAGATAACTCTAGGTAGGATTGTGGAAGGGAGACTGACAGTCGGGAGATAGCCCATGGCCCTTCGAGGTTTTAAAATATGAAAACTATTCCTTCCGTAAATCTAATTTCTCGTCATTGTCACGTGAGATTTCTTTTCAGTATGACTCCTGCAATACTAACTGGTTCCTAAGTAGGATAATGAGATGGACAGAGAGATATTAAATTATGAGTTCACTGTTTAAAAAATTTGCATTAACACATTTTTATATTCACATACCTCTTTACAAATTCCTGAGCACGTCACTACAAATGAACCAATCTAGTGCACACAAGAGCCTTGGCTTATCGATATGGGGTATCCTACAATTACACTCAAACCACAACCTCAATTCTCCAAGCTGTAGCCTCTCCATGTAAAACGATTGCGTCGTAAATATAGTAGATTTTGCTTAAATGTTTTGTGACATTCATACCACCTTTATTTCATTTGCTACAAAGGAGCGTTTGGGTGTGTTGTTTATAAAGAGGCGGGTGGGGATTATATTTCTAATGCATATTGAACGAATTGGTCTTAACTCATAATCATGCCGTAAGAAAGAACGAACTCGTGGGGTAGTGGTTATCGCACTGAGTTGTCACTCTAATGGTCGTAGGTTCAAATCACAGTTCCGCGGAAGTGCCCGTGCGAGCAACATCGCCGTGCCTCTGCTCGTGAACCGGTGAGTCATCGGGACTCTGGCGTGCTAGACGACGCGAAACGCGTAAATTTTCAAGTCACGTAAAGTTGTTAAATTGAAGGAAAATGGAAATCCGTCGTGTAAATACGCTAAAGTTATGGTTTTCAAGTGTGAAGAAGTGCCCATCATCGCTGATGCTTCATCGTTGGATACGGGATACTCTTGCCTTGACTGAAGACCAGGTATTAAGTATTGAACTGGACCAATACCGTAAGTGCGTATATATTAAGCTAGTGACGCGTCTATTAGGCGAACAGTTAATGAATAAATTTGAAGGGAAGTTAGTGTATTGTGATGAGGATGATGAACATGAAATTAGATTAGATTGGGCTGATAGGACAACTACACTAGTGAGACTACATGTTATACCAATGGAAATAACCGATAGCCATATCCGTACAGTGCTTGCGCAGTATGGTGAAATTAAGACCCCTCCGGTGGACGAGCGATATTCGGATGAGCATATTTATAAAACTCGTACAGGCATTAAGTTGGTGAGAATGGTTCTGAATAAGCCAATCCCGTCCTATGTATCAATACAGGGCATGCAATATTGGGTAACATATTATGGACAGAAACCTACCTGTAAAATATGTGAAGACACTCAACACACAGCACGGTTTTGTCCACACCGACGTGGTGCTATGGGTGAGCGAGTGATGCAAGATAATACTGGAGCATGTGCTACTCCTGTAGAAATCCAGCCTAAGCAGTCATATGCAGCAAGGGTACATGGACCACCTATCCAACGTTCAGCGCACGAGACGGAGATAAAGGCTGACACACAATTTACAGTGTTGCCAATTCCAATGCAGTTGCAAGAAAAAAATGTGAACAATGAACGCGATAAAAATCTGCAAATAGAGCCGAAAAAAGCTGAGGTTTTAGAACACAAAATGGACCCTACGAAGGAAACACCTCTACCTGCGTCTATCCACAGCACATCGTGGGCGGAAGAGGTGGCATCTTTAGACAACCTCCACAGTGACGTACGGGATAACGTGTTGGTGTCTGACAATCTGGAAACAACTGATCAAGCAATGCGCGAGTCTGACACTACGAGTAATCTTCAAATGGAGACTGACACGTACGAAGCAGGAGGATCCCATACACTGGAAGATCAACAAAACAAGGTTCAGCTTGGTGAAACCACAACAGGAGCTAAGGACAATGCCAAAAGAAAATCAAACATGAAGAGACTCCAGGAACAGAAGCAGTTGAAGAAGAAAAAAGTACAACAAAATGTGGCACCTAACCCCCACCACAAGAAGAACGTGAAGCAGCAGGCAATAGCCCCCTCCCCAGTGCGTATAACCAGATCCCAAAGTGTGACAAATTTGGCCCCGAGTGTTGATTTACAACCTGTGATCGGATCCAAATTCAGTGTTTCCCCTAGTGTGTCTAGTGAATGTGTGGGTGCAAGTAAAAATGAAAGTCAGAAATAGCATGTGTAAAATGATTAACGGCATATGATGCTTGGTCACGTGTTTGCACGAGGTACCGTGCACATATGCAAGGTTTACGTTTCGTGTGTATGGAAGTGAGTGGAAAAACAGTGTACGAATATTAGTGTCCTCTGGGCAAAATGTATAATTCACAGTGTTGGGTAACCCTAGTTCTTAAATTTCTGTTAATTGTATATATGATGACTACTCTCCGTTTAGCTACGATCAATATTAACAAAATGCGATCTTTTACTAAACAGGAGGCGCTAGGAGATTTTTTCCTACAAACATCTTTAGATATAGCACTTCTTCAAGAATGTGGAATAACGGCATTTAACCTCCCCCCAAACATATTAGTCTATAATAATGCGACCTTTCAAGCGACGGGAACAGCCCTGTTAGTACGTAACACCGTACCGATTACAAATGTGATGTGCCATCCCAATGGTAGAATTATCTCAGCAAAAATTGCTAATGTTTGGGTATATAATTTATATGCACCTTCAGGGACACAATTTAGGAAACAGAGGGATGCGTTTTTTGCGACGGACGTCGCTACTGAAATGCAGGGTACAAGAGAACATATAATTTGCGCGGGCGATTTCAATTGTGTCCTGCATCCACAGGACCAAAGACCTGGCTTTAATACCTCCAATTCTTTGCAAAAATTAGTAAATGGGTTTAATTTTACAGATGTATGGAATGACAAATATTTTGGACAGAAAGGGTACACGTACATTCGTAATAATTGTGCTTCCCGTTTAGATCGATTTTATGTAACACCACATTTACGCCAACAAATCAAGTCACTTAGTATAACACCCACCTGTTTTTCAGACCATAGTGCCGTAATCATGGCGATAAATGTGGATATACCAATAGTACCGAGAGGGTATGGCTACTGGAAATTAAATGCTTCTATCCTTACAGATGCAAATTTCCAACAAGCCTTTCAGGACCAATGGAATGTATGGGAAGCACACCGTACCAGACAAAGTGATATAATTCGCTGGTGGGATGAAATTCTTAAACCGGGCATAAAACGGTTTTGTCTTAGTTATTGTAAGAAACGTTCTAGTGACTGGAATAATAAATATAATTTTTATTATCGTGTGCTGCGTGAACTTATTCATGAAGCCACTGAAGGGAAACAAGTGCAAACAGAGGTAAAACGTGTACAAGCTGTACTGCTGAGGATGACAGCTGAAAGAAGACAAGGTGTAAAAATTCGCAGCAGACTCCCCCACTTTGATAAAGAAGAGGTTGCATCTATAAGCCATGTGCTGCAAGAAAGACACAATGCGAAAAGACAATTTATTAGCGAAATAAACGATAATTCTGAAATTAAAATAAAAACAGCCCCGGAAATACGTAACAGATTTTACAAGTATTTTGAGAATCAATTTTCCCAACCAAAAACACATAATGTAGATTTGACGAATAAATTGGAATCCTTGTCCGAGGTCCTTGACGATGAGGAACGTGAGCAATTAAATAACGACTACACAAGCGAAGAAGTATTCCGTGCGGTTAAGTCAGGGCAGCCGTTTTCTGCACCTGGTATGGATGGGATACCAAACAAACTCTACCAAACATTTTGGACGTTGATGGGAAAAACACTAACTGAATGGATAAATGCAGTGTTTCGAAGGTATAAAATGGGAAAATCCTCAAATACTGGGATTATAGTTTTAATACCAAAGTGTGTGAAACCCACTGAAGTTGGTCATTATAGACCCATTACCCTCTTATGTACTGATTATAAAATATTCTCTCGCTGTATGCTAGGCAGACTTATGACATATGTAGAAAAACTAGTTGGAGATACACAATATGTTTTTGGTATGAACAAGAAAATTACAAATGTCTTACAAACGCTTCGTGAAGTGCTTACCTGTTATAGAGTCAATAGCAATAACCATGATAATGCTATATTAGCAATAGATTTTGAACGAGCATTTGACTCGGTACACCATGATTACATATTTAATGTGCTTCAAAAGTACGGTATACGTGGACATTTTTTGTCAGCATTTAAAAGCCTTTATAGTAACGCAACATCCAAAATACAAATAAATGGATTTATGACAAGAGAACTTCCTATTCACAAGGGAGTAAGACAAGGTGACCCATTATCGATGATAGCTTTCTGTATCTCATTGAGACCCCTCCTTTCTGCATTAGAAAAGCAAGTACAAGGCATCACCATACAATCTATAAACACAAAGGTGTTGGCCTATGCTGATGATGTCAATATATTAATAAATACGCAGACTGATATTGCTGCAACGTCTAAAGTATTACAGGAATTTGGTCCCCTTTCAGGGCTCACAGTAAATCAGAAAAAATCAACTCTTATGCATTTAAACCCGGATATAACTTACCCTCAGAGCGGAGAATTTCATGTTGTTCCATCGATAAAAATACTTGGTATAATTTTCGCGCGCTCCCTTCAACGAATGATCCAGTTAAATTTTGACAGAGTGATAAATGGTGTTAAAGCAGTTCTACAAATGAATAAATTTCGAATACTTAGTATACAGTCAAGAGTGACGTTTGTACAGGTGTACGCTCTCTCCAAGGTGTGGTATGTAGCAAAAATCCTCCCGTTGCGGCAACTGGATATTTTTAAGCTCAAGAGTGCCGTGAACTGGTTTGTCTGGAACGGTCAAATCTTGCGTGTAAATCACGCAACGCTTTGTTTACCCTATGCAGAAGGGGGAATGAACCTTGTAAACGTGGAATATAAAAGTCAGGCTCTACGTATTCAAGCTGACGTAACGACACTGATCCAACACCCAAACAGCCTCACTAGTAAAGTTCTGAGACACGCTTTGGACAACATTAAATTGGAGGCCCCCATTGATGTTACAAGACTTCCAGACAGATTATGGTATTTTAAGAATACAATAGTGGATATCAGTTACGCGTTAATACAATCTCCTATCCTTCCAACGCAAGAGACGTCAAAAATATATAGAAGACTGTGTTCACTATCACAAAACCAGTGTAAAATTGTAGATCGGAATCCAAGAGTCAATTGGCGGGAAGTATGGAATAATATACAGGCCCGCCACCTGCCGTTAAGAGTCAGATCAGCGTGGTATATAATTGTACACCAAATATTCATTACTGGAGTTAAACTTTATGATATAAAATTAGTAAATACTCCAATATGTGCTACATGTAATGTACAAGATAATTTAGTGCATAAGCTTAGTGAATGTCAAATAATCCAAGAATCATGGTTATATATCAAAAAACTTGTGAGTACAATTTGTCGTACATCAGAACGTAACATTTCAGTAGATATTCTTTTGTATCCTTCCTTTGCATATTATCCAAGAACAAAACGCCACAGTGTACAATGGCTCTTAGGCCAATATGCCCTTTTTGTATCCATATATAGGCAACAAGATTTTCACACCCAATTTATCAATCACCTGCACCAGGAATACCAAATGATCCCTCGTTGTAAAAGAGATATGTTATATGCAAATTTCCTAAATGTAATGTTAACTTTATAATGACTTAAAATGTATAACATGCACAATAATATGTAATAGTTTCAAATAAAAAAAAAAAAAAAAAATCCGCACGGTGGCAAAAACTTTTCGTAAGCTTTATTCGTTCCCATTGTTACTATTTGAATTAGTCTTCTTTGAAACAACCAACGAAAGATTATACAATTAACTCTATCTCTTTCAAAATGGTAATATGAGGACAGGTTTCTTCTTATAAGAATTGGAAATTTTAGTGGTCTCAACGAATCCAAAATACTAGATCGACGTTATTTTCTACTAAATTCTAAATCCACGTTATACACAGATAGGCTAATGGGGCCTGGACCTACAGTTTAAAGTGAGATACGAACCACTATGTGTCTCCACTTGTTATCCTGCACTGAGTAAAACAAACAGCTCCCCGCCCCCATTTTTAAAACAAATTTACATTAAATATGGTATTTATAAGATAATCATCATTGATTTGATTGTTTTTATTACTGAACGTCAAATAAAACATTTTCCACAATCACCTCTTCGTCCCATCTCTCCCAATATCTTTCTGTCCCTCTCTTTTCCCCCTTCCCCACCCCCCACACACATGTAGCAAAATAAATATTTTCTTAGGTTTGTATGTGTATCAATATAACATTAAATACCCCCCAAAATACTATTTATTTTCTACTTTCCGTCACCCCTCTCCCACTCCCACAACCCCTCATTATTATTGGCGTTCGCCAGACCAAGTGGTAATGTATCGACGCCTTGTAATCGGTGTGTCCTTTTCCGAGTTCCAGTCAGGTCGCATAATGTTTCAGATTCCAATTTAAATGTATCCCGAGTCGTGATTAGCCTATGTGTGCAAAAAGTGATGTTAAAACGAACTCTTTACCTCAATAATACAAGTTGTGTATTTTCTTTCAGCTGTGGTTCCCTCTTTTCGCGAGAAATAACGAATTAACCTAATCATTAACTCAACAAATAAAAATGCATCTCTAAATTAATTAATGAAAACTGTTATTACACCCAAACCACTATTTTATCGTAAATGTAAATGAAATGTCATCTCACGTAGTGAAAACAATGTAAAAATTGTTCTAATGAGTGATATATGATTGTCAAACACATACATGAATACATTATATTAAGCTCTTGAACTATAATTGGGACAATTTAATACTAATTTGAAACGATTAAAACTATTAAAACGACAAAGTAAACTTTTGCGCAATCTTTCTGCCGATTCGCATTATTGAAACAATATTTAACCAATGGGGACGTTCTCTCATATTTGGAAATGCTGCATTGGTTGAACTTCCTGTGGACAAGACCGTGAGTCACGCCTACTGCTCCTCAGAATCGAACTTCACTCTGATTGGAGGATCGTATATTTCACAACACTTCCTTGTTTCAGAGCTACCAACATAATTTCGTAAGACGTTTGACTTAGAAAAAATCCATGCGACAGATTTTTTGAACATGACTGTACAAGATATAAATTATCGTACGCTTTTCTAGTATTCATAAGCACCAAGGTCCTCCTCTGTGGCCGTGCGGTTTAAGGGGCTTGTGTTTTGGGCTCCGAATGCGGGACGGCATGGGTTCGAGTCCGCCTGTGTTCTCAGCGTGTGTATAGAACCGGTGGTAACCCACCATCGTGAGGAAATTGTGGAGATACGAGTTAGTACCGTAATCCAGCCAATGGAATCTCCTATCATGACTTGGGGTTCGACGTGCTGACTCCACGTCACTCCATTGCCGGTTGAAGATCTCCACACCTCTAGGTACAACTGTGGGAGGCAGACTGGAGGTCGGGAGATAAACCAAGGGCCCTTAAGGGCTGTCGAGCCACGGATTATTGTTATTTATTATAAGCACCAAGACCTAAGTAACACTTGCAATGTTGGTTTTTGATAAATGTAATTGTTCAATTATGTGTTTATTACATCAGTTATGTTATAGTAGTTTTGAAAAGTACTCAGAAAATACTTCTTAGAAGTAATTTCCTTCAGCAATTGGTTCTGGAGAGCGGGTCTCTTTCAGTTACAGTTACTAGATCTCAAGGGCGAGTTTCAGTTACAGCTTCTTGTTCTGAAGGGCGGAGCCTTTCAGGCACGTGTACTTATTCTGAAGGAACGAGTGTGTCTGTCAATGGCACTTGTTCGGAAGGACCGACTCATTTTCAGTCACAGTTACTGGTTCTGAAGGGCAAGTTCCAGCCACAGCTTGTGGTTCTGAAGGGCGGAGAATCTCTTTCACCGATACTGGTTCTGAAGGAACAAGTGTCTCTGCCACAGGTACTGGTTCTCAACGACCGAGTGTATCTGTCACGGGTACTGGTTCTGATGAGCAGCCTGCCATGGGTACTGGTTCTGAAAGACCGAGTCACTTTGAGTCGCGGGTACTGGTTATGAAAGGGCAAGTTGTGTTAAGGGTATTGGTTATGACGGGCCAGTTTCTTTCAGTTACAGTTATGGTTCTGAAGGGCGAGTTCCAGCCACAGCTTCTGGTTCTGAAGGGCGGAGACTCTCTTTCACGGGTACTGGTTCTGAAGGAACGAGTCTGTCTGTCACGGGTAGTGGTTCTGAAGGAACGATTGTGTCTTGGGTACTGCTTCTGAAGAACTAAGTCTTTCTGTCAAGGTTACTGGTTTTGAAGTGCAGTCTCTCTCTAAGATAGGTACCGGTTCTGAAGGAGCGAGTCTCTGTCACGGGCATTGGCGGCTCGTGGTCTGGATCTATGGGTGTGCACCTTGGCCTCGCATCCAGAAGAAGTGTTGCCATTCCCACTCAATTATTCCTGCCCGTTTCTGCTAATCGCATTTGCAATCCAAGTTATGACGCACCTTTTCCTGATAATGAGACGATAGCAGTAATATTTCATGAAAATTTTAAAAAATTAGATTTATTACAATATCGAAACATCCTAGTGATTTTTTTAATCGATCACGAGAGATGTGTTGTTTGGTCTCTTTCGTGACCTGTAGAAAATTCAGCATTCGACGAACTGACAAAATCACTTGCAGCGCTATACCGATTAGTTGCTATGGTCTGTAATGGATAATAATATTGCCAGAATTTTGTGTAATTGGCGTGTTTTAATAATGCATATTATCTTTCTTCAATGTAAATATGTCCCATCAGAAACCCAAGTTTAATGCCACATCATATGCCTAAGTAAATTACCATTTTTAATGTACTTATTCACTTTAGTCATTGTAATGAGTATCCTCAAAACCCTAATTAAATGCAACTAGTCCTTGCAAGCTCCTTTACAAAACTTATTTCAAATTAATGACATAATAGTACAAGTTTCAGATTCTCGTATGGACTGAATAAAGAATTCTGTGACAAAAATACAAGATTAAACTCTGATTATTTGAAATTTCTGTTGAACTTCCAAATACAAGTCAGAGCGTCTAAATGACACCAATTCCATTATGAATAGGTTTTATTCAAACAGCTGTCATTTTATAAAACTATTTTTCCAGCATCTGTATCAGCGTATTCCACTCATCGCATCTGGCTTGGCATGGTTGAATACGCTCACGCCACGCCTTTTCCCCTCATTCGGATTTCAATGCTTTGCTCAGAACCGCGTGAGGCGCGAGAGATCAAAGTTTTCCTTGGTGAGGAAAAAAATCCCTCAATTTGCAATGATGCATGGGTTGTTCTCGACTCCGTCCTACGGCAAGGAGTGGAAAGATTGCCACACTACATGACGAAGAGGGAAAAGCGCATATCCGTAGGTACTATGTCACAATTCTTTGTGCGAATCGAGTCCGAAAGCACTTGATCCAAGCCATAAGAGCCTTTCTGCTTCCTCTACCCACCGTCGAACACAGCGCCATTTCGCTGTGTGCACTTCCCAATTGTGTTCATGCCGCCCATTCGACACGAGTTACACAGATAGAAAAGCTGACGTAAGGAAGTCAACGGAAGGTAATGTGGCCGGGGAACATTTGCTGTTTTGAAGAAATGGCTTTCAATGAATAAATATAATAAAAATCAATTACGAGGGGTGTATCATAAAGAATTACACTTTATTGTATTCGATACATACAGACATAGATACATTTAATCGGTATATGCACTTCCTCAACATAGTCCCCCTGGAGCTGTAGACACTTACGCCAGCGGTGTGGAAGTCGTTCGAGACCATTTTGAAACCAGTTCTTTGGAATTGTGTGCACCCATCGCTGGACAGCCTCATGGAGTTCCTCACAATTGTTGAAATGGTGACCACGCAGGGGCTTCTTCATGGCGCCAAACAAGTGAAAATCGGACGGTGCCAAATCGGGAGAGTATGCTGGAAACCCAGTCGGTCAATAGCAGCTGTTGTTTCACGACTGGTGTGCGGCCGGGCATTGTCATGTTGGAGAAGCACACCTTTGCCCCATTTGCCTTGCCTCTTCTTTTGAATTGCACGACGCAACCGCGTCAGTGTTGCCACGTAGACTGCACTGTTAACGGTGGTTCCCCTCGGTAGCCAATCAATGAGGATGATGCCATCACTATCCCAAAACACAGTGGCCATTTGTTTCCCAGCCGTGGGCGCTGTTTTGAATTTCTTGGGTGGGGGGCTACCCTTATGTTTCCACTGCATGGATTGGGATTTGGTTTCCGGTTCGTGGTAATGCAGCCACACTTCATCACCTGTCACAAGCTTCCCCATGAAATCAGCTGGATTATGGTCGTAAAGTTCCAAAAGCTCCCTGGAAATGTGTACGCGTTGTTGTTTGTGGCATGCGTTAAGACATTTCGGTACCCACCGAGCTGACACTTTACCCATTTTCAAGTCACTGTGCACAATGCGTTGCAGGGTTCGTCTGCTTAATCCCGTAATCCTCTCCAGTTCCGTAAACGTCACACGCCTGTTCTCCAGTATGACATTTTCCACACGCGCGATGTTTGCTTTTTTTTCACACTCACATGTCGCCCTGGACTCTTTCCCTTCTCCGTCGACGTTTGACCGTTTTTCCAGCCAGTTACCCAATTATACACCGTTTTCCGTGACACTGCATACTCGCCACACACAGCCACTAACCGTCTATGGATACGTGCCGTTGTTTCCCCTTCCTTCCACAAAAACCAAATCGTCCATCGTTGACCACGTTCATCTTGTTCCATGTTGTCCGCAACAGCACTCGTGACGTTGTGCTTCGACGGCTGCACAGGCCACAGACTACGCACTGTCACACGGTGCTGCCACCTGGCGGTAGACAAGGTACCTATGCGCCCATCCTGCGCAGTGCGTGGAATTACGCCATTTCATTTTTCATTAAAACAAAATAGTGTAATTCTTTATGATACGCCCCTCGTACATTGCACATTTATTTGGGTGCGCGAATAGGCAGCAGCCGCTACTGGTAACGGGTACTCGTCTGCCCCACGGGTACTCGTTCTGAAAGACCGAGTGTGTCTGTCACAGGTACTGATCTGATTCTGAAGGAACGAGTGTCTCTGTCACGGGTACTGGTTCTGAAGGAATGAATCTGTCACGAGTACTGGTTCTGAAGAACCAAGTCTTTGTCAAGGTTACTGGTTCTGAAGGAACGAGTGTCTCTGTCACGGGTACTAGTTCTGAAAAACCAAGTATTTCACTCGCGGGTACTGGTATTGAAAGGGCAAGTCTGAGTCACGGGTATTTGTTATGATTGGCGAGCCTCTTTAACTCACAGTTAATGGTACTGAAGGGCGAGTTCCACTCACAGCTTCTGGTTCTGAAGAGCGGATCCTCTCTATCACGGGTATAACGTATATTATCTTTCTTCACTGTAAATATGTCCCATCAGAAACCCAAGTGTAATGCCACAGAGAATCAATTTCGTTAATCATCATCAATCCTCATCGTTGCGGTTAGCCTAAAGTAGAAAAAACCTGAAGTAGAATAAGAATTCCAATTTGTTTTATTTTACACGCAGATAGGCTAGACAGGACTGGACAAACAGTGTGTATCGGACCCGGAAATAAACAAAGGAAGAAGCAATATGAAGAACAAAGTCTTTGTCAAGGCAACTGGTTCTGAAGGGCAGAGTCTCTGTCATGGGTACTCGTTCTGAATGACAGTCTCTCTGTCATGGGTAATGGGTACTGGTTCTGAAGAACCGAGTCTCTCTCACGGGTATTGGTTCTGAAGGACCAAATTCCTCTGTCATGGATACTGGTTCTGAAGGAGTAATTTCCTTTAGTCACAGAAATTGTTTCTGGAGGTCGGGTCTATATCAGTTTAAGTTAGTTACTTTTTCTGAAGAGCAAGTTTCAATCAAAGCTTCTGGTTCTGAAGGGCGAGTTTCAGTTAGTTACTGGTTCTGAAGCACAAGTTTCAGTCAGAGCTTCTGGTTCTGAAGTAACGATTGTCTGTCACGGGTACTGGATCTGAAGGAACGATTGTCTGTCACGGGTACTGGATCTGAAGGAACTATTGTCTGTCACGGGTACTGGATCTGAAGGAACTATTGTCTGTCACGGGTGCTGGATCTGAAGGAACGATTGTCTGTCACGGGTACTGGATCTGAAGGAACTATTGTCTGTCACGGGTACTGGATCTGAAGGAACGATTGTCTGTCACGGGTACTGGATCTGAAGGAACGATTGTCTGTCACGGGTACTGGTTCTGAAGGAACGATTGTGTCACTGGTACTGGATCTGAAGGAACGATTGTCTGTCACGGGTACTGGATCTGAAGGAACGATTGTCTGTCACGGGTACTGGATCTGAAGGAGCGATTGTCTGTCACGGGTACTGGATCTGAAGGAGCGATTGTCTGTCACGGGTACTGGTTCTGAAGGAACGATTGTGTCACTGGTACTGGTTTAGAAGAACCAAGTCTTTGTTAGGGTTACTTGTTCTGAAGAACCAGGTCTTTCTGTCAAGGTTACTGATTCTGGTCGGCAGTCTTTCTATCACGGGTACTGGTTCTAAAGGACCGAGTCTGTTTGTCTCGGGCACTGGTTCTGATGGACCAAGTGTGTTTATCACTAGTACTGGAGCTGAAGGACCGAGTGTGTGTGTCACGAGTACTAATTTTGAAGGGCAGAATCTCTTAGTCGCGGGCACTAGTTCTGACGTGGAGACGAGACGGAATGCTTGTATGGTTCAACATGGAAACATTGAATCAAGTGGACGGATGTTTACATAATTTATATCAGCTGGGGGAGGGAAGACGTAATGACTCATCAACGTCTTGACTCCCAACACAAGAATTCACGCGTGTATGGCACGAGTCCAGGTTTGAATGTTCTTTTGTATCACTTCATCAATTTCGTTAATCCTCATCAATCCTCATCGTTGCGGTTAGCCTTAAGTAGAAGAAACCTTAAGTAGAATAAGAATTCCAGTTTGTTTTATTTTACACGCAGATAGGCTAAACAGGACTGGACATGCAGTGGGATTGGAACCACATAGGCGTGAAAATAGTGTAAAATCACTCCACTGTTAATAACATTAGATAGTAAATACATTTCGTTTGACCAATTCAAACTTTATTAAATAATATTTCGAAGAAATAGATTTAGTAGCAATTATACGTATATCTTGAAACTCTATTGCACAAATATATGTCAGTAAGTTTAGGATCTGAGACTTGTATTGGCTTAAGGCTGACAATGGTAAAGCAAATGAAAGACTTTAGAACGAGCAATGAAGAGTGATGAAGACCTAAGAAATGGAATAGTGGAGAAGAGGATTGGCACATAAGAGTTGTGCGGACAATAATTAGAGAGATGATTAGGGGAGGCAGGACATGCGCAGAGAAGCGAATACTGATGAAAAAAAGAAATGGTTCAACGTTTTACCACCAGGTGGAAATGTGGCGCTTAGAATTAAAGTTCCTTACTCAGAGCCCTCTGGAGCCCGATCGGAGCAACGGATTGTGCTGAAACTAGGCAGAGAGGCTATGTAGACCAAGGGAAAGCGAATACTGATGAAAAAAATAGTTCGAAGTTTCACCACCAGGTGTAAATGTGGCGCTTAGAATTAAAGTTCCCTTACTCAGAGTCCTCTGGAGCCCAATCGGAGCAACGAATTGTTCTGAAACTACTTGGAGATGCTGTGGAGACCATGGGGAAGCGAATATACTGATGAAAAAATAGTTGTGATCTTTACAAAGCTTAGATGAGAGCCATTTTAATGGAGGAAGGGAGAAGAATTAAAGATAGGGTGAATAGGTGACCAGTGATACTCAAGGAATTTTCCTTTCATTAATAGCTGGTGGAAGAAAGATGCTACAGGAGTATGATGGCCGATTTGTGGGTGAAGGTGAGATCAGATGTAGGGATATACAGGGTGCGGCAATGAATCGGGCGATTTTGCAACTCCGGATAATAGCTACTTGTTCCGTCAGAGGTAACACGTGACTACCGCCATCTTGCAGCCCCTGCTTTGCCATTTAATTATGATGGAGTCGTGAAACATGACACAGCCCGTATTCGCTGTAAAAACTTTTTACAAAAACAATGCTCCGCCCAGCCTATTTTTGGTTGGTTACACATTACAGTGCGAATGACCACAGGACTTTTAGTTACCTCTTCCCATGGTATCCACAACCTCTATGCCAAGCTTCAAGGCAATCCGTTACTTCGAGCGGGCTCCAGAGAGCTCTGCGTACGTGAAACTTAATTCTATGCGCCACATTTCCACCTGGTCGTGAAACTTCGAACTATTTTTTCATCAATATTTGCTTCCCGTGGTCTCCACAGACTCTCCACGTAGTTTCACCACAATTCGTTTCTCCGATCGGGCTCCAGAGTGCTCTGAGTAAGGGAACTTTAATTCTAAGCGCCACATTTCCACCTCGTTGTGAAACTTCGAACTATTTTTCAACAGTATTCGCTTCCCCGTGGTCTCCATAGTCTCTCTACCTAGTTTCAGCACAATCCGTTGCTCCGATCGGGCTCCAGAGGGCTCTGAGTAAGGGAACTTTAATTCTAAGCGCCACATTTCCACCTGGTGGTGAAACTTCGAACTATTTTTTTTCGTACGTATTCGCTTCCCCGTGGTCTCCATAGCCTCTCTACCTAGTTTCAGCACAATCCGTTGCTCCGATCGGGCTCCAGAGGACTCTGAGTAAGGTAACTTTAATTCTAAGCGCCACATTTTCACCTGGTGGTGAAACTTCGAACTATTTTTTTTTTCGTACGTATTCGCTTCCCCGTGGTCTCCATAGCCTCTCTACCTAGTTTCAGCACAATCCGTTGCTCCGATCGGGCTTCAGAGGGCTCTGAGTAAGGGAACTTTAATTCTAAGCGCCACATTTTCACCTGGTGGTGAAACTTCGAACTATTTTTTTTTCGTACGTATTCGCTTCCCCGTGGTCTCCATAGCCTCTCTACCTAGTTTCAGCACAATCCGTTGCTCCGATCGGGCTCCAGAGGACTCTGAGTAAGGTAACTTTAATTCTAAGCGCCACATTTCCACCTGGTGGTGAAACTTCAAACTATTTTTTCACCAGTATTCGCTTCCTCATGGTCTCCACAGCCTCTCCACGTAGTTTCACTACAATTCGTTGCTCCGATCGGGCTCCAGAGGACTCTGAGTAAGGGAACTTTAATTCTAAGCGCCACATTTCCACCTGGTGGTGAAACTTCGAACTATTTATTTTATCAGTATTTGCTTCCCCGTGGTCTCCATAACCTCTCTACCTCGTTTCAGCACAATCCGTTTCTCCGATCGGGCTCCAGAGGGCTCTGAGTAAGGGAACTTTAATTTCGAACTATTTTTTTCGTACGTATTCACTTCCCCGTGGTCTCCATAGCATCTAAACCAAGTTCAGCGCAATCCGTTGCTTCCAACGGGCTTAAGAGAGCACAACTTTAATTATGGCTACCTGGTACATTACCTTTATGATGTTTTGAACAAAAGTAAAACAGAAACATTGCGAAAGCCTTAGGTAAAAATATAATTTATTTTCAATCTTTTATAAAAAGTTGGAAAATCGCAAATCAAGGTGTGTTTACCTGGCTACCTCGTTGGGGAGGGGATGATAGCTCGTAAAATTAGCTCTATTTGAATTTTTTTTAATGGAGAAGCGGACAAGTTGGGTATTGCATTTGAAAGTACAGGAATTTCATTTCTGAAAGTTTTCTAATCTAAACTTACAATTTATCATCCTTTTCTACATAAAGACGCTATATGAGTTTTACCTTTAGACACTCAGTCCTTATACTCTCAACTGAGGACCTGAAACATGGGTTATCCATCTGCCACAGGAGAAAAGGTCAAGTTCTCCAGCCTTTCCAGTTCATGTTAATGTATCTGGAGGCTCCAGGGAAATGTCCAGCATCTGAGAAAACGCTCTTTGAGACTCTAATGCTATTACCCTTCATGGAAAAAGTGAGTAGGCGGAAAATAACTCTAGCAGGGGGAAGGCAGGCCACTAGGAAACCACGCTGGTAAAGCGGGTTGCATACCTTCTTCGAGTAGATTGACCACATCCTGCGTGGAACCACAGGATCAAGTGGTTATACTCTCATGGGAAATAACTGGATGGTCAGCAAGGGCTTCCGCAGAAGGGGGCCAGAGGGGCGTTTGCCCCCTCCCCAATTGCAGGATATCTGGAAAGACTTCACAATTGGTGAAATTTTAGTGTGAACACATGACCAAGGGCTATGATTGAATTGGTGTTTTAAGTCCACTTTATGTACAGTAAGGCTAATCCGGACTGGACCTACAGTTAAAAGTGGTATCCGAACCACTATGTGCCTCCACCGGGCACCGAGCCCGAGACCCATTGATTACAAGCCGACAACGCTACCACTGCGACATCGGGAAGGCCCTAAGGGTTGCCATGAAAGAAAGGATATTGAATGAATTGATATCTGTGATAAAGCACAGAAAGACAAAGAAATGTTCATCAACAAAGTGATTGATGTTTATGGGAAAGAAGCAAGGCGAATCTAGTTCTATTAAAATACTGGACTCAAGTCAATTTCAATTCAACTTTAATTTTATGATTTGTAATGAAAGTTTTCATGATTGAAGGGCAAGATATCAAATCTTATTGCTCCCAGTGCTGCAAGTTGAAATTCCCCCTACTTTGCCATGATGACACGTTAATTTAAACAGGCGGAGCTATACTATTATATCCTAATATCAAGTAGATGTGTACGGAACGACTATATTCAAAAGCAGAGAAAACATAGGCAAGCACATTGTAAAAGGAAATAATTAATATAACTTCCACATCAAATCTCACATTTCATGCACTGGCGAATCAACTCTGTGTTCATCAAATTACACACTTTCTTCGTGTTTGATGTTCGACATACAGTGCCATCTATCGGAGTAGTTGAAACTCCACCGGGCCACGCAAAAGCTTCAAGAACAGACTCACTTCACATCAGCACACAGGAGTGTGGATGCGAGTCTTGTCGATAGAGCTTTCGTTTCCCTGTGGGCTAAACCGCCATTTACAGGGAACCTCAACTTGCAGTAGCAAGTCGGAACATCTGGTCGTTTGCAAACGGTCAGCTGTCCAGCGAAGCGTTATGGCGTGGTAATTCTGCTCGTCGGGAAGACTCGCCACTGTGCGTGCTAACCGTGTGAACAGATTTCACGCATGGTCTCAAGAACAAGCTTCAACGTGTTCTACAGTTGCTGCTGATGAACTCTTGCTCTCGCCTCAAAATCAGTGATGTGTCGTAGGCTATAAGTTTACGTCTACATGCGTTGTCTACACGTAATCTACGCGTAGATTACATTGGGTTGTAGTTTACATAGACTACGTAGACAATCTAAAGTGCATTAAAATTAATTTTGAAGGCTTTCATGAAAGGAAAGTGACATTTTCAACTATATTGGTTCCTAAGGAAATGAAAAGCATCCTATTTACAACAAAATTTATCTTCTCTTGTATCATCAACTATGGAAGAAGATAAATAGTATGCAAAAAACAACAACAGATGGCAGTCGTGAGGCAACAGCAGTATTTTTTCCATAAAACACTAGAATATTTCTTATATTAGGTTTCTTCCTAGGTGAGAAATTGTTCGAATTTGGAAGAAAGAGTATGAAAAGTTCTTCACACGTCAGCAACTGATACGTAGTATAATTTTCTTTTAATTCCACGGCGCCCTTTGTTAAGTTAACACCTTTCGCTATGTTGTTTACATAGATTACGTAATGTACGTGTATAAAATAGTCGACGTGTAGAATGTAGACTATCGTTGTTTACACGTAGACGCACATCACTGCTCAATAGACTCAGTAAAGAAGTACACGAAATCTCTCCAAGACAGCAGCATTCATTTAAACGCCTTCACTGTAGTAATGTATTTTGTCAAAGTTTTAAACGCGTTTAAATACAAATAGGGACTAGGACTACAGTCATGGCCAACCGACGGAGTACGTACCTACAGGGGCGGCTTAAGGGCCGGGCAACACGGGCGCCAGATAGGGGGTCCCCCTTGATTAGCGTCAAAACCTTATTTCCGATTACATAAGCGTGTTTGAGTTTATTTTTAAGCCCACTTTATGCACAGAAAGGCTAATCGGGACTGTACCTATAGTTTAAAAGTGGGACCCGAACGACCGTATGCCTCCACCGAGTCCGTGGCTCTTTGAGTAGGATTTACTGTTGATACGAATTAATTTAAGTTACTTGAATCGGGACCTGCGTTCCGTGAACCCCCCTTCTTCACCCTCTTACAGTATTTATGTAGTCCCTGATGCCTAAGTATTAAGCCAGGGTTTAATTTCATTTGAGAGATATATTGAAGTTACTTTTTAATACATCTTCATTAAGACATCCACTAACGTAAGGCTAGGCGAACCAACGACTTCAAGATTACTAATTCCGTCCGTAGAGATATAGCATATTACAACGTTAATGTACACATTACAGCTTCTATGAGAGCTACACAACTTTTTAACTAGATTTGTAACCATCTGGGAAATCTTGAGTGGTGCTTCACAACTTTTTTCGAAGTTTTTATAAAGTTCAGGTTTATTTAGCTTCAGTTTTGCAAGTAGTCTCTCTCCTCGACCTTCCAGCATGGAAGGCATTTAAGGTTTTTTTCGTTGGTGTTTAACTCCCAGAGATCTCTCTCTCCATTTCGCTAAATTAATTTCCGACTGAACCGCTTCACAGCTTCTCTTTTCTTTCCCTTTTTTACTTTCGAGGCTATTCTTAGTTCCTTCTCTTGCGCCCTCTTTGTTCGAATAACTTTTTCGCCTCCCTTCTGATTTTCACTTTTCGCTCCGGTGCCTGTATTGCATCACTTGCTCCGACCTCCGCTAGATGCCACTAGGGTCGTTTTTTCCAGAAAGACACTACAAGTTCCATGAAGACTATTTCTCAAGACTAAAAAGATTCAAACAATTTTGTACTTAATTACACCAAGTAAAAATCTTTGAATAATTCTTTCAATTTTAGACTGAGGTATCTCTATAGAGTTGATCATACTTTCAAGAAAACACAGTTAAATCTTAAAACATATTTCAATAATAATATGTCTGTCTTTGGAATACCAACTGCTAAAAATGTTCATTGCGAAGACTGAATTTACATTATCACTTCTATTATTGAATAAACCTTTCTACGTCTCGACACAATTCCGCATTTGTCTTTTGTTGCCTTCCGACAGATTCGTGTCAAATAGACCGTTGTTTGGAGAGAGGATATTACGTGCAGCGATTAAAACCAGAATTTTCTGAATAGCTGTCACCTTTTCATCTGGCGTCAAGAAAGGAATGAATCGGAAGTGTTCGGCTGACATCGTTAACTTTCGTGTCTAAAGATGCCGAACGCTGCTCACCTGCCGGATGCATATTGCCATACATTCTGTAAGTGCATACTTTCCCCCACACTGAGGATCCAGAA
Organism: Lepisma saccharinum; assembly: GCF_977018435.1. Classification (NCBI taxonomy): domain Eukaryota; kingdom Metazoa; phylum Arthropoda; class Insecta; order Zygentoma; family Lepismatidae; genus Lepisma; species Lepisma saccharinum. The sequence goes on from NC_139257.1 coordinate 32,000,304, forward strand.
TTAGGAATAACGAAAAAAGGAAACAAAGCTCACAAGGTATTTAAGGGTATGCTTGGCAACTTTGCTACAGGACAGTCAATGTTACGCGTCCAGCGTTTGAGATTGCACCCCCATCAGGGAACGCCCCCACGGCTAGGATTGGTGGAAATAGCTTTTAAGCTAGGCAACTCGCCTTATTTTTAAAAGAGCGCTCTTTTGTGCACGGGTAAAACTCAGAACTAGAAGCGTTACTGTGATGTAAGGTGGGAGGACAAGAGACAGGTCTTGAGATGCAGTGTATATACTCTGTCCCGGGGATCTCAGGAGCGAAGTGAGTACAGCTACCAGCTTCTCTCCGCCAACTCGCTTTCTCCTCTTCTCTTCCGTTATGCGTGGCCTCGCCCCACATTCCAGAGACGCATATAGGCGGGAAGCTGGGGATTGTACGGAGCACTCGATCTCGTCCACAACTGCACACTAGTTGCCCAAACCTGTTGTACGCCATTGTCTTGCCTCTTTAGCCGGACTCTGTGGCCGAGTGGTTAACACATCGCGCTCCGACGCCAAGGGTCCCGGGTTCGAATCCCGCTCGGGCTTGGTTGTTTGTGAATGTCCATTTCATCACTCATCCCCATCTTCGCAAATTAGCCAAGAGGCACAAAACGCGAAGTAAAGTAAACTAAATCAATCAATCAGTCTTGCCTCTTTAGGCTAATTACGGCAATGAGGATGCATCATGAACTGATAAAACAAATGGAGAAATCACAGATCCGTACCCTAAGCAGGTTTCGAACCCAGGACACCTGGCGTCGTAGCGTGCTACGTTGGCCACTCGGACACATGTGCCGGCACGCATACTAATTCATATTTCCGCAGAGCCTAAATAGATCCTAGAGCTGCCTCATTCTAACCACAATTTTGGCAGCCTCTGAGCTATTGTTGTGGATCTCTTTGTTAGCAAATCCTCAAAGAACATCCGTTAGTCGTTACACCAGCCCAAATGGTCTAATCGGGGATTGGCTGTTCAATAAATCGATAGATTACTTTTGGCAAAGTCGTCCGAATCTTTTTCGCAATCTCTTTGTAGGTACGTGCTCTCACCATGTGCCTTGATCTGTACAGAAGTGGATAGAAATGTTGGCCACAGAGAGAGGCAAATTTCCGCCTCTGCTTTCGCGAAGAAATGGTTTACATCCTGCCATCCCCAACCGCACTCTGTTGTGATTGGCTGTGGGTAGTGTGACCGTAACAATGTATTCTTGGGGATATATTCACTTCTTAACGTCCGATGAAGCGTGGGGTGCTCTTGACTTTTCCCAATTTGTCCAATTCTTGCATCCTAAAGCAGTGTAGCCAGCTCTGAATTATTTGTGTGTGGGCAGTAACATCAACAGAAGCGGGCATAGGCGTCACTTGGCGGGTACAAGGGGGCACTCCCCCCCAAAATGAAGCATGTTATATTCTACACTTTGGTTAACCTCCTGTGACCTGAGAACCAAAGTAATAAATAGTAATATTTATGATTTCGCAAATGTCAGTTGTGTAGCAAATAATACTTGACGCTATTTTTGTGGTATGGAAATAAACTTGATTCTGGCCCCCAAAAGTTTAAGCCTCCAAGTTACACCCTTGGAGGTGGGAATGTTTTCCGGGCTAAATGATCAATTAAAGTTTTAAAGTTGAAATTCACATTTCAGGACAGGACATCGTTCGATTTCCTGTTCGCACAACGGATGAGCTACAAACGGCAATTGTCTGTTATATCGGAGACACATTTCTATCGAATATTTTCAGTTTTAAATGGTTTGTACTTACCAATTGTGTATTGCGGAACATAGTTGAAGGTGCCATTATGCTTTTTACTCGAAAATAACTTCGATTTTTTACAATACGAGTAATTCTTTTGGGTCCTTTCTCCCGTTGCGGAACATAGAATATTTCGCGCACAGCTGTGGATCATCGCACGTCGTGCTTGTGTTTTGTCGATTTGGAGTGGGGTATGCAGTGTTGCAACCTTCTTAACTGAAAAATACCTACTTTCGTGTTCATTATGTCATCACAAACCACGACGCCAAGGGTCCCGGGTTCGAATCCCGGTCGGGCTTGGTTGTTTGTGAATGTCCATTCATCAATTTCATCACTCATCCCCATCTTCGCAAATTAGCCAAGAGGCACAAAACGCGAAGTAAAATAAACTAAATCAAATCAAAAAAGTCATCACAAACCATTGACGGATAGCCCCAAAAACCATTCCCGGTAGCCCCAAAAACCATTCACAATATCCCCAAAACCATTCACGATAGCCCCACGAACCATTTCCGGCAAGGTTAGGTTAGGTTAGGTTAGGTAAGCATAGTTAAAGAAATAAAATAAATACAATTCTGGTAAAAAAAGGCACGTTTGGAGACACTGGCGAGACCGCATGACTTTCGACGCTCGCGCCATCTGCAGGTACATAATGGAAACAACGGCATAATGTTGTCGCTTTGCACAAAATGCAAGTTTATTATATCAAAAGTGCATATTTCTTGTTGTGCAGCATTCTACGGTGAGAAAATACCTCCAAGAACTTTCAAAATACTACAGAAACTCATTTCCGTAAGTCGCTTCTTCTGTAAAAATGAAGAAATGTGTCTCCGATATAATAGACATTTACCCTACAAACAATTCTTTTCCATGCATTTTCTCAGAAATTTCTCACCACGAAAAAGTTAACAACAAACAAGTGTATCAAACATCGTCCCTCGCACGAAATGTGAAAAAGAAAATAACAGTTTAGTCTCGAAGTAGTAGCAATATAGAGATTTTATGTAAATAATAAATGCAGTTAGGAGGTTACGTTATAAAACGAAAATTTGATGTTATAATTTTAATCGTACATAACAACGTATAATCCTTCACTTTACAATCTACTCTACAAGGGCTCAGAGACGATTCTTTGTAAATTGGGAACATTTATGTATTTCCATTCTCGGAAAGATATACCGGGTGGTTCAAAAGTCCTGGAACAGTCACATATCGTGAGAAATACACTTCGAATCGGAAAACGAAAAAATACGTGTTTAATAAGTGAAAGAAAGGTATTGAATGATATCACACTTGTAGAATCGGAAAGAGGACTTCATTCCGAGTCCAACGAGATATCAATCATCCTCCTAGCTCAATTAGAAACGGAGATATGGTGATTTTTTTAAAAAAGGTGAACATTTCATAAAACCCCAAAAAAATGTCAAAGGGATGTATCTCTGCCCCTAATTGAGCTAGAGTTAAAGCGATTGCAGATCCGGAATCTGCACGTCAAGGTTGATAGCTCGTTGGACAGGGAATGAAGTCCTCTTTTCGATTCTACAAGTGTGATATCATTGAATACCTTTCTTTCATTTATTAAACACGTATTTTTTTTCGTTTTCCGATTCGATGTGTATTTCTCATGATATGTGACCGTTCCAGGACTTTTGGACCACCCGGTATGTACGTAAACGTCTATTATGTTTTTCTATAGATCGACCACAAGGAAAAACACCTTGGGACGAGAAGTCCCCGCGCAGCTTTCCCTTCTTCCCTCCACCTCGGGCCATAAGGAAGCATGGTCCACTCTCCCCCTCCCCTCCTCGCGGGGGTACGGTGCACAGGAGCCGCGGGTCTGCGCAGGTTGTTTTGCTCGTGGATCCACTATAGTATAGAGTATATATAGTAGTAATATATCTATCCATTTATTATTTTAGGCAGAGATATTTTGCGTCTATTTGAAAGGCTTACAAAATCAAATCTCTAATAATGCACAGATCAAATACATAACAAATTATTGTATAGGGTGGGCCATCGGCTGGTTTCTTTTAAAGTGCGATAAAATAAACACCGTGTAATATTTTTCAAAGTTTGTTGCTTTATTGACGAGAGTACATCTTCCGATTAGTTATGGAATATAATTTCATTCAAATGGCTGCCGCGGCTCACTGGGCAGTAGTGCAGGACATTATCGATGGTTTGTAGCTGTATTGCACGAATAGCATGATCAATATTGTGCTTAAGTGCCTGAATCGTTTCTGGATTGCTAGAATAACATCGATCTTTAACGGCACTCCACAAAAATAAGTCCAAAGGCATCAAATCGCAGCTTCGTGGAGGCCAGGCAACATCACCAAAACGGTTGATTACACGTTCATTGAACTGAGTGCGCCAAAGAGCGATTGTTGGGCGGCTTGTGTGACACGTAGCGCCATTCTGTCGGAACCAAAGCTCGCCCGCGTCTAAGTCAGCAATTGCAGGAAAAAATAAATCGGTTATCATACCTCTGTAGCGTTCCCCGTTGACCGTAACGTTGTTGCCAGCGTCATCCTCGAAGAAAAATGGGCCAATAATGCCTCCACTTCACAAACCACATCAAACACTCACACAGGAGCGTATATTCTAGGCTAGCTAGGCATTCTGCGAAGCCTGAAGCCTAGAGAGTAAGTAGAACAAGTGGCCCGGTTCTAAGTCCTCTTTTGGGGCTCGAATCATCATGTGGGGCTCAGTGTTGCCAACTCACCCCACGAAAATTTCACCAACTGATATTTTGAAGCCTTTCACGGTGTATGTTAACCTCACAAGCAGTGTTGCCAACGCGGGCGAGGCGTAGCCTTTTATGGTGTATGTTAACCTCACCAGCAGTGTTTCCAACTCGGCGTAGCCTTTCACGGTGTATAATTTTTTAGCTTTTTTTGTGTGTGTGAGTGTACATGTGTTCGGGCGAGGCGTAGCCTTTTATGGTGTATGTTAACCCCACTAGCCTCAGCGTACATGAGAGTTCTGAATCTTTTTTTGAGGCTCGAATCATTATTTGAGGCTCGTCGTAGCTTTTTATGATGTATATTTTGAGGGCACAGAGTTGGCAACACTGTGGGCTATTACTGTAGCTTTTTATGAGGGGCCTATGTGCGCCCAGTGTTGCAAACTCTGTGGGCCCTTGTCGTAGTTTTTTATGATGTATATTTTGAGGACAGAGTTGGCAACACTGTGGGCTCTTACTGTAGCCTTTTATGAGGGGGGGGTCCATTGCCTTTTGTTTACATCTGGTAATACTGCCGTAGATTTTCTGACAGTGTTGTTAACCTACTGGGTTTTTCACTGTAAATTTTCATCAAAGAGCCTGAGGGGCCCCATATACTTTTTATGTTTGGCAACACTGTTAGGGGGGGGCCTAGTGTTGGCGACCTGTGGGCCTTTACTGTAGCTTTTTATGAGGGGGGTTTATTGTTTTTTATATTTTGCAACTCTATTGGATGTTTTTTTTTTTTTTGAGGCTTGGGTTTTGCCAACCTATTCGAAGAAAATTCCACTATATGATTTTTCACTGGCTAAGCTAACCTAAAAATAGGAATTGGCAGCACTGACGAGGCTCGAATTATTATTTGAGGCTCGAATTATTATTTGACGCTCGAATTATTATTTGAGGCTCGAAAACGAATCGCTAAATATAAAATAAAATAACAATGCCTATGAACCTGTTTGGCTTCAGGAAGCAGGCTATGGAGGCATTTGCCCAAAGTGCACAGTCACCACCTGCAAGCTGGGACCTGTTACCCTCCCTATTATCTAAACTCAACGGTTTGTTGATTATACACTTGAATAGCATTCTGACCCAGTAGGACGAGGATGTGGGCAAGACTTTCTACATATTCAACAACAACTTGAATTATTACCAGTTCCCCATCTCCGGCAAACTGCAGTTTGACATGAATCCCGAGAATAAAGGAGAGGCCAAAATTTCCTCTGGCAAGAACATCTATCGCATCAAACACGATAGGATGAACAGTACCACCACGTACGATGTATCTGCTGGCGATCGCCTGTACATAGAGCTCTTGGACGACTACGACAAACTCATCCCTCTTTTCATAGAAATGAAAATTAGCTATCCTATAATAAATAACAATAATGCCTAACGATATTTTTGGCCATACGAAACGCGACGACCATGGCGACGAGCTTCTCATGCTCGACGTCAGGGTCAAGAAGCTGCGAAGCGATCTGCAGGCCCTCCAGTCCACGCTCAACTCCAGCCTCCAGTCCGAGATAGCCAGCTTGCAGTCTCAGTGCTTGGACCCTGTACTCAAGATTGATGCAGAGCTAAAATCGCTGCTGCAAAAATACACCGAAAAATGCGTCGATAGACAATCTCGACAAGCTGGCACTGAGTGTGGGCAATCTGCAGAACGAACTTCTGAAGCTGCAACAAACGCAAACCTCAGACGTTGAACAGCTGAAACAACGCTTGCAGGATCAAACAAGCAACATCCAGACCGAACTGCAAACTATCATCCAAAGCATTAAAACACAAGGCGACTACGATCGCGTGAACGCTAGTATTGCTAAATTGCGCGAACAGTTTCAATCTTTCGAAATCCCTACGTTGGAAAGCATCAAGGCTGAGCTTCAAACGGATGCTTTGCATGCGGCCATCAACGAAGTAAAAACTAAACTCCAAACGCTGGAGGATTTTATCAACAATCTACCGTCGTCCAGCGAACTGAACGCCATTGCCCGTAGCGTGGCCAACATCAAACTCCAACTTGAGACCTACGAGGATTTCGGGAAGCTGCAAGGCACCATAACCCATATTGAGGATGCTCTTGCTGCCATTAGAAATGATCTGGCGAACGTTCACGATGAGCTGGAAACCAAACTGCCGGGCATCAGGGATACACTGGCCAACGTCCAACAGCAAATCGCTAAACTGGAAAATCTGAATGCAGAATCCGAGTTGTCTCATTTCCATCACTTGATCGACGACATACAGACTAAGTTGGAAACCCTGCAACAATCTACCCCCACCCAGGATGACATAACGCAACTGCAAGAAGGCATACGTGCTGCTGCCGATGCCTCCGAGTTGGACGCGGTGAAAAATGCTTTGGAATTGCTCCAAAACACGGTGGCCACCCTGCCTACCTCTCAGGAATTGAAAAGCGTGAAGAGAACTCTCAACCGAATACTCAAATCCGACGACATCAAAAACATCCAATCCGAAATTGAATCGATACGGGGGTCTGTCGCGACTTTACCTACCAACCAGAACATCACCGAGCTGCATGAATTGTTTGCGGAAATTAGAACCCAGGTCCACGACCTTGTAATACAGAGCTCCAAGTTGACGCTTGTAGAAAGCCTGCAGCAGATTATTGCCAGCGTGAAAGAGCAAATTGGGAGTATCGAGGCAAGTCAGGAATCGACTATAGCTAATTTCAGCACCCAACTACATGACTTAAATGAAAAATTCAAGAGCCTTATTGTCGATGTAAAGATCAAACCAAACTACGACACTGTTGTTCACGCTATCGAGGAACACCTGGAATCGGTGAATGGCAGATTGGAGGATGTGGAAACTGAGGTTCGAACCAACGTAAACACTCTAAATACCAGCATCGACAATCTCAAGTCTACGATTGTCATCGAACTGTACAGCATACCAAACAGAGAGTTCTCCTCCCCTTTCAATCCAGGTTACAAACTCTACATGTTGACTCCTGCAAAAGCCTATCATCAATTTTTCCTCGCTGGCAGACTTCAGTTCGTCAAGGTTTCCTACTGGTCTTTGCCTCACGCAACCCACTACCCAACCATGACTGTGACGAACATTGGCGACGAGCCTAAAATAAGAGGAGTTGAGCTGGTCGATTTCACACACCCCGAAAGTCGCGAGACTGCCTATGCCGAAGATGCCACTCAAATTATCGACATAGAAATAGGTGACAAGCTGTATATAGAAAACCCAGCATTGTCTGCAGCCAGAAATCCCATCCAGGCTATATTCTTATTTTCGCGCCATGTCTAGGCAGGGTATCGTGAACGAGCTGCATAAACCTGCACGACGAAACTACAAACGACTGGCGGTGGTGACCAAAGGCGTGGATGACCTTTGGCAGGCTGACCTTGTGGAAATGAGTAGCGGCAACCTAAAAAATTTACATAAAATCAATAAAGGATACAAGTATCTTCTTACTGTTATAGATACATTTTCAAAATTTGCGTGGGCTTTGCCCCTCAAGGCTAAAACAGGTGTGTGCGTAATGGAAGCATTCAAAACTATTTTCAATGAAAGTGGCAGGCGACCTCGATTTCTTCAAACGGATAACGGAAAGGAATTTTACAACTCGATATTTCAACAGTTTGTTCAGAAGCAAAATATTCAACATTACTCGACTTTCAGTCACATCAAAGCCAGCATAGTGGAACGTTTTAACCGTACTCTCAAAACACGCATGTGGAAACGATTCACGCTTCAAGGTAACCACAAGTGGGTCAATGTGCTTCCGGAACTCGTAAACGACTATAATCACAGTTTGCATAGCACGATACGCATGAAGCCTGCCGATGTCAGCAAGTCTGATGAGGCACAATTGATCTCTACTGTTTATTGCCCCAAGTACCGGCCCACTAACAAAAAACCGAAATTCAAAATTGGAGACCAAGTAAGAATTAGTAAATTTAAGCGCATGTTTGAAAAAGGCTTTACCAAAAACTGGAGTACGGAACTTTTCACTGTTGCTCGATTGTTACCCGGTAACCGTCACACGTATATAATAAAAGATAATCGCAACGAAATTTTGAAAGGGCGATTCTACGAGGAGGAACTCTCTAAAACAAAATACCCCAATACGTATCTTATTGAAAAAGTATTACGTAGAAAAGGTGACAAACTGTTGGTAAAATGGTTGGGACTCGAGGAAAAAAATTGGATCGACGCAAACGAGGTGATTGTGTAACGGGTGCTTGGGATGTGGTGAGGCGACTGCCAGATTTTCCCCCGGAGCGTCAGGCTAGGAAAAACGGCGAACTGTTGCCGGACAACATTCGCTGCCTTATTGTCGGACCTTCAGGGTGTGGGAAAACAACTTTACTTATTGATAATTTTCTTCTTGCTCCCGACTGGTTAGATTGGAAGAACAGGCACTTGTATGTTTTTTCCAAAAGTTTGGAGCAAGCAAAATATCAACAGCTGACAAAACTGTACGAAGGGCTGAGCATAGCTACTTTTGCCTCCGAAGTAATGCCACTAGACTGCTGCCATGAAAATTCGGTGGTGGTCTTCGACGATGTCATCCTGGAGAACCATAACGAAATTCGCAATTTTTTTACACAGGGGCGGCACAGAGGCATGGACTGCTTCTATCTTGCTCAGACTTTTTCTAAAATTCCCAAGCAGCTTCTCCGAGACAACGCTAATTTTATTTGCTTGTTTCGTCAAGACCACACCAATTTAAAACATGCTTACGATGATTATGTAGGCGGGGACATGAACTACAATCAGTTTTCCAAATTTTGCTCTTCATGCTGGAATCAAGATGATTTCGGATTCGCCACGATAGACATGACGAGGAAACCCAATGACGGAAAATACAGAAACAAAATAAACAACTTTCTAAACGTTGCGACGTTACAAGAAACGTCTTGACGTATTATAAATAACAAATGATGAAACGCAAACTCGCAGACGACAACCTGAAGTAGTAGAACAAGTGGCCCGGTTCTAAGTCCTCTTTTGGGGCTCGAATCATCATGTGGGGCTCAGTGTTGCCAACTCACCCCACGAAAATTTCACCAACTGATATTTTGAAGCCTTTCACGGTGTATGTTAACCTCACAAGCAGTGTTGCCAACTCGGGCGAGGCGTAGCCTTTTATGGTGTATGTTAACATCACCAGCAGTGTTTCCAACTCGGCGTAGCCTTTCACGGTGTATAATTTTTTAGCTTTTTTTTGTGTGTGTGAGTGTACATGTGTTCGGGCGAGGCGTAGCCTTTTATGGTGTATGTTAACCCCACTAGCCTCAGCGTACATGAGAGTTCTGAATCTTTTTTTGAGGCTCGAATCATTATTTGAGGCTCGTCGTAGCTTTTTATGATGTATATTTTGAGGGCACAGAGTTGGCAACACTGTGGGCTATTACTGTAGCTTTTTATGAGGGGCCTATGTGCGCCCAGTGTTGCAAACTCTGTGGGCCCTTGTCGTAGTTTTTTATGATGTATATTTTGAGGACAGGGTTGGCAACACTGTGGGTTCTTACTGTAGCCTTTTATGAGGGGGGTCCATTGTCTTTTGTTTACATCTGGTAATACTGCCGTAGATTTTCTGACAGTGTTGTTAACCTACTGGGTTTTTCACTGTAAATTTTCATCAAAGAGCCTGAGGGGCCCCATATACTTTTTATGTTTGGCAACACTGTTAGGGGGGCCTAGTGTTGGCGACCTGTGGGCCTTTACTGTAGCTTTTTATGAGGGGGGTTTATTGTTTTTTATATTTTGCAACTCTATTGGATGTTTTTTTTTTGAGGCTTGGGTTTTGCCAACCTATTCGAAGAAAATTCCACTATATGATTTTTCACTGGCTAAGCTAACCTACAAATAGGAATTTGCAGCACTGACGAGGCTCGAATTATTATTTGAGGCTCGAATTATTATTTGACGCTCGAATTATTATTTGAGGCTCGAAAACGAATCGCTAAATATAAAATAAAATAACAATGCCTATGAACCTGTTTGGCTTCAGGAAGCAGGCTATGGAGGCATTTGCCCAAAGTGCACAGTCACCACCTGCAAGCTGGGACCTGTTACCCTCCCTATTATCTAAACTCAACGGTTTGTTGATTATACACTTGAATAGCATTCTGACCCAGTACGACGAGGATGTGGGCAAGACTTTCTACATATTCAACAACAACTTGAATTATTACCAGTTCCCCATCTCCGGCAAACTGCAGTTTGACATGAATCCCGAGAATAAAGGAGAGGCCAAAATTTCCTCTGGCAAGAACATCTATCGCAACAAACACGATAGGATGAACAGTACCACCACGTACGATGTATCTGCTGGCGATCGCCTGTACATAGAGCTCTTGGACGACTACGACAAACTCATCCCTCTTTTCATAGAAATGAAAATTAGCTATCCTATAATAAATAACAATAATGCCTAACGATATTTTTGGCCATACGAAACGCGACGACCATGGCGACGAGCTTCTCATGCTCGACGTCAGGGTCAAGAAGCTGCGAAGCGATCTGCAGGCCCTCCAGTCCACGCTCAACTCCAGCCTCCAGTCCGAGATAGCCAGCTTGCAGTCTCAGTGCTTGGACCCTGTACTCAAGATTGATGCAGAGCTAAAATCGCTGCTGCAAAAATACACCGAAAAATGCGTCGATAGACAATCTCGACAAGCTGGCACTGAGTGTGGGCAATCTGCAGAACGAACTTCTGAAGCTGCAACAAACGCAAACCTCAGACGTTGAACAGCTGAAACAACGCTTGCAGGATCAAACAAGCAACATCCAGACCGAACTGCAAACTATCATCCAAAGCATTAAAACACAAGGCGACTACGATCGCGTGAACGCTAGTATTGCTAAATTGCGCGAACAGTTTCAATCTTTCGAAATCCCTACGTTGGAAAGCATCAAGGCTGAGCTTCAAACGGATGCTTTGCATGCGGCCATCAACGAAGTAAAAACTAAACTCCAAACGCTGGAGGATTTTATCAACAATCTACCGTCGTCCAGCGAACTGAACGCCATTGCCCGTAGCGTGGCCAACATCAAACTCCAACTTGAGACCTACGAGGATATCGGGAAGCTGCAAGGCACCATAACCCATATTGAGGATGCTCTTGCTGCCATTAGAAATGATCTGGCGAACGTTCACGATGAGCTGGAAACCAAACTGCCTTGCATCAGGGATACATTGGCCAACGTCCAACAGCAAATCGCTAAACTGGAAAATCTGAATGCAGAATCCGAGTTGTCTCATTTCCATCACTTGATCGACGACATACAGACTAAGTTGGAAACCCTGCAACAATCTACCCCCACCCAGGATGACATAACGCAACTGCAAGAAGGCATACGTGCTGCTGCCGATGCCTCCGAGTTGGACGCGGTGAAAAAAGCTTTGGAATTGCTCCAAAACACGGTGGCCACCCTGCCTACCTCTCAGGAATTGAAAAGCGTGAAGAGAACTCTCAACCGAATACTCAAATCCGACGACATCAAAAACATCCAATCCGAAATTGAATCGATACGGGGGTCTGTCGCGACTTTACCTACCAACCAGAACATCACCGAGCTGCATGAATTGTTTGCGGAAATTAGAACCCAGGTCCACGACCTTGTAATACAGAGCTCCAAGTTGACGCTTGTAGAAAGCCTGCAGCAGATTATTGCCAGCGTGAAAGAGCAAATTGGGAGTATCGAGGCAAGTCAGGAATCGACTATAGCTAATTTCAGCACCCAACTACATGACTTAAATGAAAAATTCAAGAGCCTTATTGTCGATGTAAAGATCAAACCAAACTACGACACTGTTGTTCACGCTATCGAGGAACACCTGGAATCGGTGAATGGCAGATTGGAGGATGTGGAAACTGAGGTTCGAACCAACGTAAACACTCTAAATACCAGCATCGACAATCTCAAGTCTACGATTGTCATCGAACTGTACAGCATACCAAACAGAGAGTTCTCCTCCCCTTTCAATCCAGGTTACAAACTCTACATGTTGACTCCTGCAAAAGCCTATCATCAATTTTTCCTCGCTGGCAGACTTCAGTTCGTCAAGGTTTCCTACTGGTCTTTGCCTCACGCAACCCACTACCCAACCATGACTGTGACGAACATTGGCGACGAGCCTAAAATAAGAGGAGTTGAGCTGGTCGATTTCACACACCCCGAAAGTCGCGAGACTGCCTATGCCGAAGATGCCACTCAAATTATCGACATAGAAATAGGTGACAAGCTGTATATAGAAAACCCAGCATTGTCTGCAGCCAGAAATCCCATCCAGGCTATATTCTTATTTTCGCGCCATGTCTAGGCAGGGTATCGTGAACGAGCTGCATAAACCTGCACGACGAAACTACAAACGACTGGCGGTGGTGACCAAAGGCGTGGATGACCTTTGGCAGGCTGACCTTGTGGAAATGAGTAGCGGCAACCTAAAAAATTTACATAAAATCAATAAAGGATACAAGTATCTTCTTACTGTTATAGATACATTTTCAAAATTTGCGTGGGCTTTGCCACTCAAGGCTAAAACAGGTGTGTGCGTAATGGAAGCATTCAAAACTATTTTCAATGAAAGTGGCAGGCGACCTCGATTTCTTCAAACGGATAACGGAAAGGAATTTTACAACTCGATATTTCAACAGTTTGTTCAGAAGCAAAATATTCAACATTACTCGACTTTCAGTCACATCAAAGCCAGCATAGTGGAACGTTTTAACCGTACTCTCAAAACACGCATGTGGAAACGATTCACGCTTCAAGGTAACCACAAGTGGGTCAATGTGCTTCCGGAACTCGTAAACGACTATAATCACAGTTTGCATAGCACGATACGCATGAAGCCTGCCGATGTCAGCAAGTCTGATGAGGCACAATTGATCTCTACTGTTTATTGCCCCAAGTACCGGCCCACTAACAAAAAACCGAAATTCAAAATTGGAGACCAAGTAAGAATTAGTAAATTTAAGCGCATGTTTGAAAAAGGCTTTACCAAAAACTGGAGTACGGAACTTTTCACTGTTGCTCGATTGTTACCCGGTAACCGTCACACGTATATAATAAAAGATAATCGCAACGAAATTTTGAAAGGGCGATTCTACGAGGAGGAACTCTCTAAAACAAAATACCCCAATACGTATCTTATTGAAAAAGTATTACGTAGAAAAGGTGACAAACTGTTGGTAAAATGGTTGGGACTCGAGGAAAAAAATTGGATCGACGCAAACGAGGTGATTGTGTAACGGGTGCTTGGGATGTGGTGAGGCGACTGCCAGATTTTCCCCCGGAGCGTCAGGCTAGGAAAAACGGCGAACTGTTGCCGGACAACATTCGCTGCCTTATTGTCGGACCTTCAGGGTGTGGGAAAACAACTTTACTTATTGATAATTTTCTTCTTGCTCCCGACTGGTTAGATTGGAAGAACAGGCACTTGTATGTTTTTTCCAAAAGTTTGGAGCAAGCAAAATATCAACAGCTGACAAAACTGTACGAAGGGCTGAGCATAGCTACTTTTGCCTCCGAAGTAATGCCACTAGACTGCTGCCATGAAAATTCGGTGGTGGTCTTCGACGATGTCATCCTGGAGAACCATAACGAAATTCGCAATTTTTTTACACAGGGGCGGCACAGAGGCATGGACTGCTTCTATCTTGCTCAGACTTTTTCTAAAATTCCCAAGCAGCTTCTCCGAGACAACGCTAATTTTATTTGCTTGTTTCGTCAAGACCACACCAATTTAAAACATGCTTACGATGATTATGTAGGCGGGGACATGAACTACAATCAGTTTTCCAAATTTTGCTCTTCATGCTGGAATCAAGATGATTTCGGATTCGCCACGATAGACATGACGAGGAAACCCAATGACGGAAAATACAGAAACAAAATAAACAACTTTCTAAACGTTGCGACGTTACAAGAAACGTCTTGACGTATTATAAATAACAAATGATGAAACGCAAACTCGCAGCTTCAGGTTGTCGTCTGCGAGTTTGCGTTTCATCATTTGTTATTTATAATACGTCAAGACGTTTCTTGTAACGTCGCAACGTTTAGAAAGTTGTTTATTTTGTTTCTGTATTTTCCGTCATTGGGTTTCCTCGTCATGTCTATCGTGGCGAATCCGAAATCATCTTGATTCCAGCATGAAGAGCAAAATTTGGAAAACTGATTGTAGTTCATGTCCCCGCCTACATAATCATCGTAAGCATGTTTTAAATTGGTGTGGTCTTGACGAAACAAGCAAATAAAATTAGCGTTGTCTCGGAGAAGCTGCTTGGGAATTTTAGAAAAAGTCTGAGCAAGATAGAAGCAGTCCATGCCTCTGTGCCGCCCCTGTGTAAAAAAATTGCGAATTTCGTTATGGTTCTCCAGGATGACATCGTCGAAGACCACCACCGAATTTTCATGGCAGCAGTCTAGTGGCATTACTTCGGAGGCAAAAGTAGCTATGCTCAGCCCTTCGTACAGTTTTGTCAGCTGTTGATATTTTGCTTGCTCCAAACTTTTGGAAAAAACATACAAGTGCCTGTTCTTCCAATCTAACCAGTCGGGAGCAAGAAGAAAATTATCAATAAGTAAAGTTGTTTTCCCACACCCTGAAGGTCCGACAATAAGGCAGCGAATGTTGTCCGGCAACAGTTCGCCGTTTTTCCTAGCCTGACGCTCCGGGGGAAAATCTGGCAGTCGCCTCACCACATCCCAAGCACCCGTTACACAATCACCTCGTTTGCGTCGATCCAATTTTTTTCCTCGAGTCCCAACCATTTTACCAACAGTTTGTCACCTTTTCTACGTAATACTTTTTCAATAAGATACGTATTGGGGTATTTTGTTTTAGAGAGTTCCTCCTCGTAGAATCGCCCTTTCAAAATTTCGTTGCGATTATCTTTTATTATATACGTGTGACGGTTACCGGGTAACAATCGAGCAACAGTGAAAAGTTCCGTACTCCAGTTTTTGGTAAAGCCTTTTTCAAACATGCGCTTAAATTTACTAATTCTTACTTGGTCTCCAATTTTGAATTTCGGTTTTTTGTTAGTGGGCCGGTACTTGGGGCAATAAACAGTAGAGATCAATTGTGCCTCATCAGACTTGCTGACATCGGCAGGCTTCATGCGTATCGTGCTATGCAAACTGTGATTATAGTCGTTTACGAGTTCCGGAAGCACATTGACCCACTTGTGGTTACCTTGAAGCGTGAATCGTTTCCACATGCGTGTTTTGAGAGTACGGTTAAAACGTTCCACTATGCTGGCTTTGATGTGACTGAAAGTCGAGTAATGTTGAATATTTTGCTTCTGAACAAACTGTTGAAATATCGAGTTGTAAAATTCCTTTCCGTTATCCGTTTGAAGAAATCGAGGTCGCCTGCCACTTTCATTGAAAATAGTTTTGAATGCTTCCATTACGCACACACCTGTTTTAGCCTTGAGGGGCAAAGCCCACGCAAATTTTGAAAATGTATCTATAACAGTAAGAAGATACTTGTATCCTTTATTGATTTTATGTAAATTTTTTAGGTTGCCGCTACTCATTTCCACAAGGTCAGCCTGCCAAAGGTCATCCACGCCTTTGGTCACCACCGCCAGTCGTTTGTAGTTTCGTCGTGCAGGTTTATGCAGCTCGTTCACGATACCCTGCCTAGACATGGCGCGAAAATAAGAATATAGCCTGGATGGGATTTCTGGCTGCAGACAATGCTGGGTTTTCTATATACAGCTTGTCACCTATTTCTATGTCGATAATTTGAGTGGCATCTTCGGCATAGGCAGTCTCGCGACTTTCGGGGTGTGTGAAATCGACCAGCTCAACTCCTCTTATTTTAGGCTCGTCGCCAATGTTCGTCACAGTCATGGTTGGGTAGTGGGTTGCGTGAGGCAAAGACCAGTAGGAAACCTTGACGAACTGAAGTCTGCCAGCGAGGAAAAATTGATGATAGGCTTTTGCAGGAGTCAACATGTAGAGTTTGTAACCTGGATTGAAAGGGGAGGAGAACTCTCTGTTTGGTATGCTGTACAGTTCGATGACAATCGTAGACTTGAGATTGTCGATGCTGGTATTTAGAGTGTTTACGTTGGTTCGAACCTCAGTTTCCACATCCTCCAATCTGCCATTCACCGATTCCAGGTGTTCCTCGATAGCGTGAACAACAGTGTCGTAGTTTGGTTTGATCTTTACATCGACAATAAGGCTCTTGAATTTTTCATTTAAGTCATGTAGTTGGGTGCTGAAATTAGCTATAGTCGATTCCTGACTTGCCTCGATACTCCCAATTTGCTCTTTCACGCTGGCAATAATCTGCTGCAGGCTTTCTACAAGCGTCAACTTGGAGCTCTGTATTACAAGGTCGTGGACCTGGGTTCTAATTTCCGCAAACAATTCATGCAGCTCGGTGATGTTCTGGTTGGTAGGTAAAGTCGCGACAGACCCCCGTATCGATTCAATTTCGGATTGGATGTTTTTGATGTCGTCGGATTTGAGTATTCGGTTGAGAGTTCTCTTCACGCTTTTCAATTCCTGAGAGGTAGGCAGGGTGGCCACCGTGTTTTGGAGCAATTCCAAAGCTTTTTTCACCGCGTCCAACTCGGAGGCATCGGCAGCAGCACGTATGCCTTCTTGCAGTTGCGTTATGTCATCCTGGGTGGGGGTAGATTGTTGCAGGGTTTCCAACTTAGTCTGTATGTCGTCGATCAAGTGATGGAAATGAGACAACTCGGATTCTGCATTCAGATTTTCCAGTTTAGCGATTTGCTGTTGGACGTTGGCCAGTGTATCCCTGATGCCCGGCAGTTTGGTTTCCAGCTCATCGTGAACGTTCGCCAGATCATTTCTAATGGCAGCAAGAGCATCCTCAATATGGGTTATGGTGCCTTGCAGCTTCCCGAAATCCTCGTAGGTCTCAAGTTGGAGTTTGATGTTGGCCACGCTACGGGCAATGGCGTTCAGTTCGCTGGACGACGGTAGATTGTTGATAAAATCCTCCAGCGTTTGGAGTTTAGTTTTTACTTCGTTGATGGCCGCATGCAAAGCATCCGTTTGAAGCTCAGCCTTGATGCTTTCCAACGTAGGGATTTCGAAAGATTGAAACTGTTCGCGCAATTTAGCAATACTAGCGTTCACGCGATCGTAGTCGCCTTGTGTTTTAATGCTTTGGATGATAGTTTGCAGTTCGGTCTGGATGTTGCTTGTTTGATCCTGCAAGCGTTGTTTCAGCTGTTCAACGTCTGAGGTTTGCGTTTGTTGCAGCTTCAGAAGTTCGTTCTGCAGATTGCCCACACTCAGTGCCAGCTTGTCGAGATTGTCTATCGACGCATTTTTCGGTGTATTTTTGCAGCAGCGATTTTAGCTCTGCATCAATCTTGAGTACAGGGTCCAAGCACTGAGACTGCAAGCTGGCTATCTCGGACTGGAGGCTGGAGTTGAGCGTGGACTGGAGGGCCTGCAGATCGCTTCGCAGCTTCTTGACCCTGACGTCGAGCATGAGAAGCTCGTCGCCATGGTCGTCGCGTTTCGTATGGCCAAAAATATCGTTAGGCATTATTGTTATTTATTATAGGATAGCTAATTTTCATTTCTATGAAAAGAGGGATGAGTTTGTCGTAGTCGTCCAAGAGCTCTATGTACAGGCGATCGCCAGCAGATACATCGTACGTGGTGGTACTGTTCATCCTATCGTGTTTGTTGCGATAGATGTTCTTGCCAGAGGAAATTTTGGCCTCTCCTTTATTCTCGGGATTCATGTCAAACTGCAGTTTGCCGGAGATGGGGAACTGGTAATAATTCAAGTTGTTGTTGAATATGTAGAAAGTCTTGCCCACATCCTCGTCGTACTGGGTCAGAATGCTATTCAAGTGTATAATCAACAAACCGTTGAGTTTAGATAATAGGGAGGGTAACAGGTCCCAGCTTGCAGGTGGTGACTGTGCACTTTGGGCAAATGCCTCCATAGCCTGCTTCCTGAAGCCAAACAGGTTCATAGGCATTGTTATTTTATTTTATATTTAGCGATTCGTTTTCGAGCCTCAAATAATAATTCGAGCGTCAAATAATAATTCGAGCCTCAAATAATAATTCGAGCCTCGTCAGTGCTGCCAATTCCTATTTGTAGGTTAGCTTAGCCAGTGAAAAATCATATAGTGGAATTTTCTTCGAATAGGTTGGCAAAACCCAAGCCTCAAAAAAAAACATCCAGGAGAGTTGCAAAATATAAAAAAAATTAAACCCCCCTCATAAAAAGCTACAGTAAAGGCCCACAGGTCGCCAACACTAGGCCCCCCTAACAGTGTTGCCAAACATAAAAAGTATATGGGGCCCCTCAGGCTCTTTGATGAAAATTTACAGTGAAAAACCCAGTAGGTTAACAACACTGTCAGAAAATCTACGGCAGTATTACCAGATGTAAACAAAAGGCAATGGACCCCCCTCATAAAAGGCTACAGTAAGAACCCACAGTGTTGCCAACCCTGTCCTCAAAATATACATCATAAAAAACTACGACAAGGGCCCACAGAGTTTGCAACACTGGGCGCACATAGGCCCCTCATAAAAAGCTACAGTAATAGCCCACAGTGTTGCCAACTCTGTGCCCTCAAAATATACATCATAAAAAGCTACGACGAGCCTCAAATAATGATTCGAGCCTCAAAAAAAGATTCAGAACTCTCATGTACGCTGAGGCTAGTGGGGTTAACATACACCATAAAAGGCTACGCCTCGCCCGAACACATGTACACTCACACACACAAAAAAAGCTAAAAAATTATACACCGTGAAAGGCTACGCCGAGTTGGAAACACTGCTGGTGATGTTAACATACACCATAAAAGGCTACGCCTCGCCCGAGTTGGCAACACTGCTTG
Organism: Lepisma saccharinum; assembly: GCF_977018435.1. Lineage (NCBI taxonomy): Eukaryota > Metazoa > Arthropoda > Insecta > Zygentoma > Lepismatidae > Lepisma > Lepisma saccharinum. The sequence goes on from NC_139257.1 coordinate 32,019,678, forward strand.
TGAGGTTAACATACACCGTGAAAGGCTTCAAAATATCAGTTGGTGAAATTTTCGTGGGGTGAGTTGGCAACACTGAGCCCCACATGATGATTCGAGCCCCAAAAGAGGACTTAGAACCGGGCCACTTGTTCTACTACTTCAGGTTGTCGTCTGCGAGTTTGCGTTTCATCATTTGTTATTTATAATACGTCAAGACGTTTCTTGTAACGTCGCAACGTTTAGAAAGTTGTTTATTTTGTTTCTGTATTTTCCGTCATTGGGTTTCCTCGTCATGTCTATCGTGGCGAATCCGAAATCATCTTGATTCCAGCATGAAGAGCAAAATTTGGAAAACTGATTGTAGTTCATGTCCCCGCCTACATAATCATCGTAAGCATGTTTTAAATTGGTGTGGTCTTGACGAAACAAGCAAATAAAATTAGCGTTGTCTCGGAGAAGCTGCTTGGGAATTTTAGAAAAAGTCTGAGCAAGATAGAAGCAGTCCATGCCTCTGTGCCGCCCCTGTGTAAAAAAATTGCGAATTTCGTTATGGTTCTCCAGGATGACATCGTCGAAGACCACCACCGAATTTTCATGGCAGCAGTCTAGTGGCATTACTTCGGAGGCAAAAGTAGCTATGCTCAGCCCTTCGTACAGTTTTGTCAGCTGTTGATATTTTGCTTGCTCCAAACTTTTGGAAAAAACATACAAGTGCCTGTTCTTCCAAGCTAACCAGTCGGGAGCAAGAAGAAAATTATCAATAAGTAAAGTTGTTTTCCCACACCCTGAAGGTCCGACAATAAGGCAGCGAATGTTGTCCGGCAACAGTTCGCCGTTTTTCCTAGCCTGACGCTCCGGGGGAAAATCTGGCAGTCGCCTCACCACATCCCAAGCACCCGTTACACAATCACCTCGTTTGCGTCGATCCAATTTTTTTCCTCGAGTCCCAACCATTTTACCAACAGTTTGTCACCTTTTCTACGTAATACTTTTTCAATAAGATACGTATTGGGGTATTTTGTTTTAGAGAGTTCCTCCTCGTAGAATCGCCCTTTCAAAATTTCGTTGCGATTATCTTTTATTATATACGTGTGACGGTTACCGGGTAACAATCGAGCAACAGTGAAAAGTTCCGTACTCCAGTTTTTGGTAAAGCCTTTTTCAAACATGCGCTTAAATTTACTAATTCTTACTTGGTCTCCAATTTTGAATTTCGGTTTTTTGTTAGTGTGCCGGTACTTGGGGCAATAAACAGTAGAGATCAATTGTGCCTCATCAGACTTGCTGACATCGGCAGGCTTCATGCGTATCGTGCTATGCAAACTGTGATTATAGTCGTTTACGAGTTCCGGAAGCACATTGACCCACTTGTGGTTACCTTGAAGCGTGAATCGTTTCCACATGCGTGTTTTGAGAGTACGGTTAAAACGTTCCACTATGCTGGCTTTGATGTGACTGAAAGTCGAGTAATGAATATTTTGCTTCTGAACAAACTGTTGAAATATCGAGTTGTAAAATTCCTTTCCGTTATCCGTTTGAAGAAATCGAGGTCGCCTGCCACTTTCATTGAAAATAGTTTTGAATGCTTCCATTACGCACACACCTGTTTTAGCCTTGAGTGGCAAAGCCCACGCAAATTTTGAAAATGTATCTATAACAGTAAGAAGATACTTGTATCCTTTATTGATTTTATGTAAATTTTTTAGGTTGCCGCTACTCATTTCCACAAGGTCAGCCTGCCAAAGGTCATCCACGCCTTTGGTCACCACCGCCAGTCGTTTGTAGTTTCGTCGTGCAGGTTTATGCAGCTCGTTCACGATACCCTGCCTAGACATGGCGCGAAAATAAGAATATAGCCTTGATGGGATTTCTGGCTGCAGACAATGCTGGGTTTTCTATATACAGCTTGTCACCTATTTCTATGTCGATAATTTGAGTGGCATCTTCGGCATAGGCAGTCTCGCGACTTTCGGGGTGTGTGAAATCGACCAGCTCAACTCCTCTTATTTTAGGCTCGTCGCCAATGTTCGTCACAGTCATGGTTGGGTAGTGGGTTGCGTGAGGCAAAGACCAGTAGGAAACCTTGACGAACTGAAGTCTGCCAGCGAGGAAAAATTGATGATAGGCTTTTGCAGGAGTCAACATGTAGAGTTTGTAACCTGGATTGAAAGGGGAGGAGAACTCTCTGTTTGGTATGCTGTACAGTTCGATGACAATCGTAGACTTGAGATTGTCGATGCTGGTATTTAGAGTGTTTACGTTGGTTCGAACCTCAGTTTCCACATCCTCCAATCTGCCATTCACCGATTCCAGGTGTTCCTCGATAGCGTGAACAACAGTGTCGTAGTTTGGTTTGATCTTTACATCGACAATAAGGCTCTTGAATTTTTCATTTAAGTCATGTAGTTGGGTGCTGAAATTAGCTATAGTCGATTCCTGACTTGCCTCGATACTCCCAATTTGCTCTTTCACGCTGGCAATAATCTGCTGCAGGCTTTCTACAAGCGTCAACTTGGAGCTCTGTATTACAAGGTCGTGGACCTGGGTTCTAATTTCCGCAAACAATTCATGCAGCTCGGTGATGTTCTGGTTGGTAGGTAAAGTCGCGACAGACCCCCGTATCGATTCAATTTCGGATTGGATGTTTTTGATGTCGTCGGATTTGAGTATTCGGTTGAGAGTTCTCTTCACGCTTTTCAATTCCTGAGAGGTAGGCAGGGTGGCCACCGTGTTTTGGAGCAATTCCAAAGCTTTTTTCACCGCGTCCAACTCGGAGGCATCGGCAGCAGCACGTATGCCTTCTTGCAGTTGCGTTATGTCATCCTGGGTGGGGGTAGATTGTTGCAGGGTTTCCAACTTAGTCTGTATGTCGTCGATCAAGTGATGGAAATGAGACAACTCGGATTCTGCATTCAGATTTTCCAGTTTAGCGATTTGCTGTTGGACGTTGGCCAGTGTATCCCTGATGCCCGGCAGTTTGGTTTCCAGCTCATCGTGAACGTTCGCCAGATCATTTCTAATGGCAGCAAGAGCATCCTCAATATGGGTTATGGTGCCTTGCAGCTTCCCGAAATCCTCGTAGGTCTCAAGTTGGAGTTTGATGTTGGCCACGCTATGGGCAATGGCGTTCAGTTCGCTGGACGACGGTAGATTGTTGATAAAATCCTCCAGCGTTTGGAGTTTAGTTTTTACTTCGTTGATGGCCGCATGCAAAGCATCCGTTTGAAGCTCAGCCTTGATGCTTTCCAACGTAGGGATTTCGAAAGATTGAAACTGTTCGCGCAATTTAGCAATACTAGCGTTCACGCGATCGTAGTCGCCTTGTGTTTTAATGCTTTGGATGATAGTTTGCAGTTCGGTCTGGATGTTGCTTGTTTGATCCTGCAAGCGTTGTTTCAGCTGTTCAACGTCTGAGGTTTGCGTTTGTTGCAGCTTCAGAAGTTCGTTCTGCAGATTGCCCACACTCAGTGCCAGCTTGTCGAGATTGTCTATCGACGCATTTTTCGGTGTATTTTTGCAGCAGCGATTTTAGCTCTGCATCAATCTTGAGTACAGGGTCCAAGCACTGAGACTGCAAGCTGGCTATCTCGGACTGGAGGCTGGAGTTGAGCGTGGACTGGAGGGCCTGCAGATCGCTTCGCAGCTTCTTGACCCTGACGTCGAGCATGAGAAGCTCGTCGCCATGGTCGTCGCGTTTCGTATGGCCAAAAATATCGTTAGGCATTATTGTTATTTATTATAGGATAGCTAATTTTCATTTCTATGAAAAGAGGGATGAGTTTGTCGTAGTCGTCCAAGAGCTCTATGTACAGGCGATCGCCAGCAGATACATCGTACGTGGTGGTACTGTTCATCCTATCGTGTTTGTTGCGATAGATGTTCTTGCCAGAGGAAATTTTGGCCTCTCCTTTATTCTCGGGATTCATGTCAAACTGCAGTTTGCCGGAGATGGGGAACTGGTAATAATTCAAGTTGTTGTTGAATATGTAGAAAGTCTTGCCCACATCCTCGTCCTACTGGGTCAGAATGCTATTCAAGTGTATAATCAACAAACCGTTGAGTTTAGATAATAGGGAGGGTAACAGGTCCCAGCTTGCAGGTGGTGACTGTGCACTTTGGGCAAATGCCTCCATAGCCTGCTTCCTGAAGCCAAACAGGTTCATAGGCATTGTTATTTTATTTTATATTTAGCGATTCGTTTTCGAGCCTCAAATAATAATTCGAGCGTCAAATAATAATTCGAGCCTCAAATAATAATTCGAGCCTCGTCAGTGCTGCCAATTCCTATTTGTAGGTTAGCTTAGCCAGTGAAAAATCATATAGTGGAATTTTCTTCGAATAGGTTGGCAAAACCCAAGCCTCAAAAAAAAACATCCAATAGAGTTGCAAAATATAAAAAACAATAAACCCCCCTCATAAAAAGCTACAGTAAAGGCCCACAGGTCGCCAACACTAGGCCCCCCTAACAGTGTTGCCAAACATAAAAAGTATATGGGGCCCCTCAGGCTCTTTGATGAAAATTTACAGTGAAAAACCTAGTAGGTTAACAACACTGTCAGAAAATCTACGGCAGTATTACCAGATGTAAACAAAAGGCAATGGACCCCCCTCATAAAAGGCTACAGTAAGAACCCACAGTGTTGCCAACCCTGTCCTCAAAATATACATCATAAAAAACTACGACAAGGGCCCACAGAGTTTGCAACACTGGGCGCACATAGGCCCCTCATAAAAAGCTACAGTAATAGCCCACAGTGTTGCCAACTCTGTGCCCTCAAAATATACATCATAAAAAGCTATGACGAGCCTCAAATAATGATTCGAGCCTCAAAAAAAGATTCAGAACTCTCATGTACGCTGAGGCTAGTGGGGTTAACATACACCATAAAAGGCTACGCCTCGCCCGAACACATGTACACTCACACACACAAAAAAAGCTAAAAAATTATACACCGTGAAAGGCTACGCCGAGTTGGAAACACTGCTGGTGATGTTAACATACACCATAAAAGGCTACGCCTCGCCCGAGTTGGCAACACTGCTTGTGAGGTTAACATACACCGTGAAAGGCTTCAAAATATCAGTTGGTGACATTTTCGTGGGGTGAGTTGGCAACACTGAGCCCCACATGATGATTCGAGCCCCAAAAGAGGACTTAGAACCGGGCCACTTGTTCTACTACTTCAGGTTGTCGTCTGCGAGTTTGCGTTTCATCATTTGTTATTTATAATACGTCAAGACGTTTCTTGTAACGTCGCAACGTTTAGAAAGTTGTTTATTTTGTTTCTGTATTTTCCGTCATTGGGTTTCCTCGTCATGTCTATCGTGGCGAATCCGAAATCATCTTGATTCCAGCATGAAGAGCAAAATTTGGAAAACTGATTGTAGTTCATGTCCCCGCCTACATAATCATCGTAAGCATGTTTTAAATTGGTGTGGTCTTGACGAAACAAGCAAATAAAATTAGCGTTGTCTCGGAGAAGCTGCTTGGGAATTTTAGAAAAAGTCTGAGCAAGATAGAAGCAGTCCATGCCTCTGTGCCGCCCCTGTGTAAAAAAATTGCGAATTTCGTTATGGTTCTCCAGGATGACATCGTCGAAGACCACCACCGAATTTTCATGGCAGCAGTCTAGTGGCATTACTTCGGAGGCAAAAGTAGCTATGCTCAGCCCTTCGTACAGTTTTGTCAGCTGTTGATATTTTGCTTGCTCCAAACTTTTGGAAAAAACATACAAGTGCCTGTTCTTCCAATCTAACCAGTCGGGAGCAAGAAGAAAATTATCAATAAGTAAAGTTGTTTTCCCACACCCTGAAGGTCCGACAATAAGGCAGCGAATGTTGTCCGGCAACAGTTCGCCGTTTTTCCTAGCCTGACGCTCCGGGGGAAAATCTGGCAGTCGCCTCACCACATCCCAAGCACCCGTTACACAATCACCTCGTTTGCGTCGATCCAATTTTTTTCCTCGAGTCCCAACCATTTTACCAACAGTTTGTCACCTTTTCTACGTAATACTTTTTCAATAAGATACGTATTGGGGTATTTTGTTTTAGAGAGTTCCTCCTCGTAGAATCGCCCTTTCAAAATTTCGTTGCGATTATCTTTTATTATATACGTGTGACGGTTACCGGGTAACAATCGAGCAACAGTGAAAAGTTCCGTACTCCAGTTTTTGGTAAAGCCTTTTTCAAACATGCGCTTAAATTTACTAATTCTTACTTGGTCTCCAATTTTGAATTTCGGTTTTTTGTTAGTGGGCCGGTACTTGGGGCAATAAACAGTAGAGATCAATTGTGCCTCATCAGACTTGCTGACATCGGCAGGCTTCATGCGTATCGTGCTATGCAAACTGTGATTATAGTCGTTTACGAGTTCCGGAAGCACATTGACCCACTTGTGGTTACCTTGAAGCGTGAATCGTTTCCACATGCGTGTTTTGAGAGTACGGTTAAAACGTTCCACTATGCTGGCTTTGATGTGACTGAAAGTCGAGTAATGTTGAATATTTTGCTTCTGAACAAACTGTTGAAATATCGAGTTGTAAAATTCCTTTCCGTTATCCGTTTGAAGAAATCGAGGTCGCCTGCCACTTTCATTGAAAATAGTTTTGAATGCTTCCATTACGCACACACCTGTTTTAGCCTTGAGGGGCAAAGCCCACGCAAATTTTGAAAATGTATCTATAACAGTAAGAAGATACTTGTATCCTTTATTGATTTTATGTAAATTTTTTAGGTTGCCGCTACTCATTTCCACAAGGTCAGCCTGCCAAAGGTCATCCACGCCTTTGGTCACCACCGCCAGTCGTTTGTAGTTTCGTCGTGCAGGTTTATGCAGCTCGTTCACGATACCCTGCCTAGACATGGCGCGAAAATAAGAATATAGCCTGGATGGGATTTCTGGCTGCAGACAATGCTGGGTTTTCTATATACAGCTTGTCACCTATTTCTATGTCGATAATTTGAGTGGCATCTTCGGCATAGGCAGTCTCGCGACTTTCGGGGTGTGTGAAATCGACCAGCTCAACTCCTCTTATTTTAGGCTCGTCGCCAATGTTCGTCACAGTCATGGTTGGGTAGTGGGTTGCGTGAGGCAAAGACCAGTAGGAAACCTTGACGAACTGAAGTCTGCCAGCGAGGAAAAATTGATGATAGGCTTTTGCAGGAGTCAACATGTAGAGTTTGTAACCTGGATTGAAAGGGGAGGAGAACTCTCTGTTTGGTATGCTGTACAGTTCGATGACAATCGTAGACTTGAGATTGTCGATGCTGGTATTTAGAGTGTTTACGTTGGTTCGAACCTCAGTTTCCACATCCTCCAATCTGCCATTCACCGATTCCAGGTGTTCCTCGATAGCGTGAACAACAGTGTTGTAGTTTGGTTTGATCTTTACATCGACAATAAGGCTCTTGAATTTTTCATTTAAGTCATGTAGTTGGGTGCTGAAATTAGCTATAGTCGATTCCTGACTTGCCTCGATACTCCCAATTTGCTCTTTCACGCTGGCAATAATCTGCTGCAGGCTTTCTACAAGCGTCAACTTGGAGCTCTGTATTACAAGGTCGTGGACCTGGGTTCTAATTTCCGCAAACAATTCATGCAGCTCGGTGATGTTCTGGTTGGTAGGTAAAGTCGCGACAGACCCCCGTATCGATTCAATTTCGGATTGGATGTTTTTGATGTCGTCGGATTTGAGTATTCGGTTGAGAGTTCTCTTCACGCTTTTCAATTCCTGAGAGGTAGGCAGGGTGGCCACCGTGTTTTGGAGCAATTCCAAAGCTTTTTTCACCGCGTCCAACTCGGAGGCATCGGCAGCAGCACGTATGCCTTCTTGCAGTTGCGTTATGTCATCCTGGGTGGGGGTAGATTGTTGCAGGGTTTCCAACTTAGTCTGTATGTCGTCGATCAAGTGATGGAAATGAGACAACTCGGATTCTGCATTCAGATTTTCCAGTTTAGCGATTTGCTGTTGGACGTTGGCCAGTGTATCCCTGATGCCCGGCAGTTTGGTTTCCAGCTCATCGTGAACGTTCGCCAGATCATTTCTAATGGCAGCAAGAGCATCCTCAATATGGGTTATGGTGCCTTGCAGCTTCCCGAAATCCTCGTAGGTCTCAAGTTGGAGTTTGATGTTGGCCACGCTACGGGCAATGGCGTTCAGTTCGCTGGACGACGGTAGATTGTTGATAAAATCCTCCAGCGTTTGGAGTTTAGTTTTTACTTCGTTGATGGCCGCATGCAAAGCATCCGTTTGAAGCTCAGCCTTGATGCTTTCCAACGTAGGGATTTCGAAAGATTGAAACTGTTCGCGCAATTTAGCAATACTAGCGTTCACGCGATCGTAGTCGCCTTGTGTTTTAATGCTTTGGATGATAGTTTGCAGTTCGGTCTGGATGTTGCTTGTTTGATCCTGCAAGCGTTGTTTCAGCTGTTCAACGTCTGAGGTTTGCGTTTGTTGCAGCTTCAGAAGTTCGTTCTGCAGATTGCCCACACTCAGTGCCAGCTTGTCGAGATTGTCTATCGACGCATTTTTCGGTGTATTTTTGCAGCAGCGATTTTAGCTCTGCATCAATCTTGAGTACAGGGTCCAAGCACTGAGACTGCAAGCTGGCTATCTCGGACTGGAGGCTGGAGTTGAGCGTGGACTGGAGGGCCTGCAGATCGCTTCGCAGCTTCTTGACCCTGACGTCGAGCATGAGAAGCTCGTCGCCATGGTCGTCGCGTTTCGTATGGCCAAAAATATCGTTAGGCATTATTGTTATTTATTATAGGATAGCTAATTTTCATTTCTATGAAAAGAGGGATGAGTTTGTCGTAGTCGTCCAAGAGCTCTATGTACAGGCGATCGCCAGCAGATACATCGTACGTGGTGGTACTGTTCATCGTATCGTGTTTGTTGCGATAGATGTTCTTGCCAGAGGAAATTTTGGCCTCTCCTTTATTCTCGGGATTCATGTCAAACTGCAGTTTGCCGGAGATGGGGAACTGGTAATAATTCAAGTTGTTGTTGAATATGTAGAAAGTCTTGCCCACATCCTCGTCCTACTGGGTCAGAATGCTATTCAAGTGTATAATCAACAAACCGTTGAGTTTAGATAATAGGGAGGGTAACAGGTCCCAGCTTGCAGGTGGTGACTGTGCACTTTGGGCAAATGCCTCCATAGCCTGCTTCCTGAAGCCAAACAGGTTCATAGGCATTGTTATTTTATTTTATATTTAGCGATTCGTTTTCGAGCCTCAAATAATAATTCGAGCGTCAAATAATAATTTGAGCCTCAAATAATAATTCGAGCCTCGTCAGTGCTGCCAATTCCTATTTGTAGGTTAGCTTAGCCAGTGAAAAATCATATAGTGGAATTTTCTTCGAATAGGTTGGGAAAACCCAAGCCTAAAAAAAAAACATCCAATAGAGTTGCAAAATATAAAAAACAATAAACCCCCCTCATAAAAAGCTACAGTAAAGGCCCACAGGTCGCCAACACTAGGCCCCCCTAACAGTGTTGCCAAACATAAAAAGTATATGGGGCCCCTCAGGCTCTTTGATGAAAATTTACAGTGAAAAACCCAGTAGGTTAACAACACTGTCAGAAAATCTACGGCAGTATTACCAGATGTAAACAAAAGGCAATGGACCCCCCTCATAAAAGGCTACAGTAAGAACCCACAGTGTTGCCAACCCTGTCCTCAAAATATACATCATAAAAAACTACGACAAGGGCCCACAGAGTTTGCAACACTGGGCGCACATAGGCCCCTCATAAAAAGCTACAGTAATAGCCCACAGTGTTGCCAACTCTGTGCCCTCAAAATATACATCATAAAAAGCTACGACGAGCCTCAAATAATGATTCGAGCCTCAAAAAAAGATTCAGAACTCTCATGTACGCTGAGGCTAGTGGGGTTAACATACACCATAAAAGGCTACGCCTCGCCCGAACACATGTACACTCACACACACAAAAAAAAGCTAAAAAATTATACACCGTGAAGGCTACGCCGAGTTGGAAACACTGCTGGTGAGGTTAACATACACCATAAAAGGCTACGCCTCGCCCGAGTTGGCAACACTGCTTGTGAGGTTAACATACACCGTGAAAGGCTTCAAAATATCAGTTGGTGAAATTTTCGTGGGGTGAGTTGGCAACACTGAGCCCCACATGATGATTCGAGCCCCAAAAGAGGACTTAGAACCGGGCCACTTGTTCTACTACTTCAGGTTGTCGTCTGCGAGTTTGCGTTTCATCATTTGTTATTTATAATACGTCAAGACGTTTCTTGTAACGTCGCAACGTTTAGAAAGTTGTTTATTTTGTTTCTGTATTTTCCGTCATTGGGTTTCCTCGTCATGTCTATCGTGGCGAATCCGAAATCATCTTGATTCCAGCATGAAGAGCAAAATTTGGAAAACTGATTGTAGTTCATGTCCCCGCCTACATAATCATCGTAAGCATGTTTTAAATTGGTGTGGTCTTGACGAAACAAGCAAATAAAATTAGCGTTGTCTCGGAGAAGCTGCTTGGGAATTTTAGAAAAAGTCTGAGCAAGATAGAAGCAGTCCATGCCTCTGTGCCGCCCCTGTGTAAAAAAATTGCGAATTTCGTTATGGTTCTCCAGGATGACATCGTCGAAGACCACCACCGAATTTTCATGGCAGCAGTCTAGTGGCATTACTTCGGAGGCAAAAGTAGCTATGCTCAGCCCTTCGTACAGTTTTGTCAGCTGTTGATATTTTGCTTGCTCCAAACTTTTGGAAAAAACATACAAGTGCCTGTTCTTCCAATCTAACCAGTCGGGAGCAAGAAGAAAATTATCAATAAGTAAAGTTGTTTTCCCACACCCTGAAGGTCCGACAATAAGGCAGCGAATGTTGTCCGGCAACAGTTCGCCGTTTTTCCTAGCCTGACGCTCCGGGGGAAAATCTGGCAGTCGCCTCACCACATCCCAAGCACCCGTTACACAATCACCTCGTTTGCGTCGATCCAATTTTTTTCCTCGAGTCCCAACCATTTTACCAACAGTTTGTCACCTTTTCTACGTAATACTTTTTCAATAAGATACGTATTGGGGTATTTTGTTTTAGAGAGTTCCTCCTCGTAGAATCGCCCTTTCAAAATTTCGTTGCGATTATCTTTTATTATATACGTGTGACGGTTACCGGGTAACAATCGAGCAACAGTGAAAAGTTCCGTACTCCAGTTTTTGGTAAAGCCTTTTTCAAACATGCGCTTAAATTTACTAATTCTTACTTGGTCTCCAATTTTGAATTTCGGTTTTTTGTTAGTGGGCCGGTACTTGGGGCAATAAACAGTAGAGATCAATTGTGCCTCATCAGACTTGCTGACATCGGCAGGCTTCATGCGTATCGTGCTATGCAAACTGTGATTATAGTCGTTTACGAGTTCCGGAAGCACATTGACCCACTTGTGGTTACCTTGAAGCGTGAATCGTTTCCACATGCGTGTTTTGAGAGTACGGTTAAAACGTTCCACTATGCTGGCTTTGATGTGACTGAAAGTCGAGTAATGTTGAATATTTTGCTTCTGAACAAACTGTTGAAATATCGAGTTGTAAAATTCCTTTCCGTTATCCGTTTGAAGAAATCGAGGTCGCCTGCCACTTTCATTGAAAATAGTTTTGAATGCTTCCATTACGCACACACCTGTTTTAGCCTTGAGGGGCAAAGCCCACGCAAATTTTGAAAATGTATCTATAACAGTAAGAAGATACTTGTATCCTTTATTGATTTTATGTAAATTTTTTAGGTTGCCGCTACTCATTTCCACAAGGTCAGCCTGCCAAAGGTCATCCACGCCTTTGGTCACCACCGCCAGTCGTTTGTAGTTTCGTCGTGCAGGTTTATGCAGCTCGTTCACGATACCCTGCCTAGACATGGCGCGAAAATAAGAATATAGCCTGGATGGGATTTCTGGCTGCAGACAATGCTGGGTTTTCTATATACAGCTTGTCACCTATTTCTATGTCGATAATTTGAGTGGCATCTTCGGCATAGGCAGTCTCGCGACTTTCGGGGTGTGTGAAATCGACCAGCTCAACTCCTCTTATTTTAGGCTCGTCGCCAATGTTCGTCACAGTCATGGTTGGGTAGTGGGTTGCGTGAGGCAAAGACCAGTAGGAAACCTTGACGAACTGAAGTCTGCCAGCGAGGAAAAATTGATGATAGGCTTTTGCAGGAGTCAACATGTAGAGTTTGTAACCTGGATTGAAAGGGGAGGAGAACTCTCTGTTTGGTATGCTGTACAGTTCGATGACAATCGTAGACTTGAGATTGTCGATGCTGGTATTTAGAGTGTTTACGTTGGTTCGAACCTCAGTTTCCACATCCTCCAATCTGCCATTCACCGATTCCAGGTGTTCCTCGATAGCGTGAACAACAGTGTCGTAGTTTGGTTTGATCTTTACATCGACAATAAGGCTCTTGAATTTTTCATTTAAGTCATGTAGTTGGGTGCTGAAATTAGCTATAGTCGATTCCTGACTTGCCTCGATACTCCCAATTTGCTCTTTCACGCTGGCAATAATCTGCTGCAGGCTTTCTACAAGCGTCAACTTGGAGCTCTGTATTACAAGGTCGTGGACCTGGGTTCTAATTTCCGCAAACAATTCATGCAGCTCGGTGATGTTCTGGTTGGTAGGTAAAGTCGCGACAGACCCCCGTATCGATTCAATTTCGGATTGGATGTTTTTGATGTCGTCGGATTTGAGTATTCGGTTGAGAGTTCTCTTCACGCTTTTCAATTCCTGAGAGGTAGGCAGGGTGGCCACCGTGTTTTGGAGCAATTCCAAAGCTTTTTTCACCGCGTCCAACTCGGAGGCATCGGCAGCAGCACGTATGGTTGGCAAAACCCAAGCCTCAAAAAAAAAACATCCAATAGAGTTGCAAAATATAAAAAACAATAAACTCCCCTCATAAAAAGCTACAGTAAAGGCCCACAGGTCGCCAACACTAGGCCCCCCTAACAGTGTTGCCAAACATAAAAAGTATATGGGGCCCCTCAGGCTCTTTGATGAAAATTTACAGTGAAAAACCCAGTAGGTTAACAACACTGTCAGAAAATCTACGGCAGTATTACCAGATGTAAACAAAAGGCAATGGACCCCCCTCATAAAAGGCTACAGTAAGAACCCACAGTGTTGCCAACCCTGTCCTCAAAATATACATCATAAAAAACTACGACAAGGGCCCACAGAGTTTGCAACACTGGGCGCACATAGGCCCCTCATAAAAAGCTACAGTAATAGCCCACAGTGTTGCCAACTCTGTGCCCTCAAAATATACATCATAAAAAGCTACGACGAGCCTCAAATAATGATTCGAGCCTCAAAAAAAGATTCAGAACTCTCATGTACGCTGAGGCTAGTGGGGTTAACATACACCATAAAAGGCTACGCCTCGCCCGAACACATGTACACTCACACACACAAAAAAAAGCTAAAAAATTATACACCGTGAAAGGCTACGCCGAGTTGGAAACACTGCTGGTGAGGTTAACATACACCATAAAAGGCTACGCCTCGCCCGAGTTGGCAACACTGCTTGTGAGGTTAACATACACCGTGAAAGGCTTCAAAATATCAGTTGGTGAAATTTTCGTGGGGTGAGTTGGCAACACTGAGCCCCACATGATGATTCGAGCCCCAAAAGAGGACTTAGAACCGGGCCACTTGTTCTACTAGAGTAAAGCGAAAAATAAAATTCTATTAGAAATTGTGAATATATTTACTCATTTCAATAATAAAATAATGGCGATTCTGAAGATGGCAACCTGAATTCTCAGGAGTTGGCAACCTGCATTCTTAGGAGTTGGCAACCTGCATTCTTAGGAGTTGGCAACCTGAATTTTTAGGAGTTGGCAACCTGAATTTTTAGGAGTGGGCAACCTGAATTCTCAGGAGTTGGCAACCTGAATTCTTAGATGTTGGCAACCTGAATTCTTAGACGTTGCCAACCTGAATTCTTAGGAGTTGGGAACCTGAATTCTTAGGAGTTGGCAACCTGCATTCTTAGGAGTTGGCAACCTGCATTCTTAGGAGTTGGCAACCTGTATTCTTAGGAGTTGGCAACCTGTATTCTTAGGAGTGGGCCACCTGCATTCTTAGGAGTTGCCAACCTGAATTCTTAGGACTTGGCAACCTGAATTCTTAAGAGTTGGCAACCTGCTTTCTTAGGAGTTGGCAACCTGAATTCTTAGGAGTTGGCAACCTGAATTCTTAGGATTTGGCAACCTGAATTCTTAGGAGTTGGCAACCTGTATTTTTAGGATTTGGCAACCTGTATTCTCAGGAGTTGGCAACCTGAATTCTTAGGAGTTGGGAACCTGAATTCTGAGGATTTGGGAATCTGAATTCTCAGGAGTTGGCAACCTGAATTCTCAGGAGTTGGCAACTTGAATTCTCAGGAGTTGGCAACCTGAATTGTCAGGAGTTGGGAACCTGCTTTCTTAGGAGTTGGGAACCTGCATTCTTAGGAGTTGGCAACCTGCTTTCTTAGGAGTTGGCAATCTGCTTTCTTAGGAGTTGGCAACCTGAATTCTCAGGAGTTGGCAACCTGAATTCTCAGGAGTTGGGAACCTGAATTCTCAGGAGTTGGGAACCTGAATTCTCAGGAGTTGGGAACCTGAATTCTCAGGAGTTGGGAACCTGTATTCTCAGGATTTGGCAACCTGTATTCTCAGGAGTTGGCAACCTGAATTCTGAGGAGTTGGCAACCTGAATTCTGAGGAGTTGGCAACCTGAATTCTCAGGAGTTGGCAACCTGAATTCTTAGGAGTTGGCAACCTGAATTCTCAGGAGTTGGCAACCTGTATTCTGAGGATTTGGCAACCTGTATTCCCAGGAGTTGGCAACCTGGATTCTCAGGAGTTGGGAACCTGAATTCTGAGGATTTGGGAACCTGAATTCTCAGGAGTTGGAAACCTGTATTCTCAGGAGTTGGCAACCTGAATTCTCAGGAGTTGGCAACCTGAATTCTCAGGAGTTGGCAACCTGAATTCTTAGTAGTTGGCAACCTGAATTCTTAGGAGTTGGCAACCTGCTTTCTTAGGAGTTGGCAACCTGAATTCTGAGGATTTGGGAACCTGAATTCTCAGGAGTTGGCAACCTGAATTCTCAGGAGTTGGCAACCTGAATTCTCAGGAGTTGGCAACCTAATTCTCAGGAGTTGGGAACCTAATTCTCAGGAGTTGGCAACCTGAATTCTCAGTAGTTGGGAACCTGAATTCTTAGGAGTTGGCAACCTGCTTTCTTAGGAGTTGGCAACCTGTATTCTTAGGATTTGGCAACCTGAATTCTCAGGAGTTGGGAACCTGAATTCTGAGGATTTGGGAACCTGAATTCTCAGGAGTTGGCAACCTGAATTCTCAGGAGTTGGTAACCTGCATTCTTAGTAGTTCGCAACCTGAATTCTTAGGAGTTCGCAACCTGAATTCTTAGGAGTTGCCAACCTTCATTCTCTTCCTCCATAGCCTAGGACCACATGTCATAGTGAGCTAGTTCAGGTTTTAGACTCAGCATACACCACTGCCATACAGAGAAGCGATAACGAAGCGGGTGGTCATTTTGCTTCAATTCCTGAGTAAGTTGTAACTTGTAAGCGAATAATCCAAGGTCTTTATGCAGAATTCTCCTCAGGCTAGTGCGGCTAATGTTCAGTTGCTGAGATCTGCGGCGAGTTGGGGTTCTCGGGTTTCGGCACACACTTTCGACAATAGCAGCAATTTTCTGGACTCAGTGCACTGGACGAAGACGAGGGTAACTTGTGTTATCACTTAGCATGCTATAGGCAGATTATTTGGCAGTTATGCATTTGAAGCTTCGGAACGAGTCACAACTCTCGAAGCAGCCAATTAACCAAGCGAGCCGCTGACGTCATCTCAATCCAGAACCTATCGCTCAGCCCCTTACTCAGGTTCTACACGCCCACTAGGCTCGCTAGACAGACTCGCGCAGTCCGCTGGAGATGTTCCGACTCTACTCTCACGTACTTCCGTACAGCAGTCGCGGTTGGTCCATTATTTCGTCCGAAATTTCATTTCAACTTTCGCACTGTTTCGGCAACGCAGCACTCACTTTGGAAATAAGTTTTCAATATTTCCCACCGTTGTTCCACCGTGAAACGATTCATTTCGTACCGCGGAGATATGCTACTGTGTTTCTGTCAAGGTTTTGAGCTCGAATGAGCTGTCACTGTCAAAATAACATGTACTTTATAAATAAACCACCAGATGGCACACCCTGTATGTTATTTTAAGTATTCTTGGCAATACTTAGAACAAGAACATGAAGCAAACATACCAAATACACCAACCGCCGACCGCGGAACCAGAAACCGATTACCAGCGCGAATAAATAGAAGAATGCACCAAGCTGTCTCATTAGCATGACAGGAAGATGAAAGGGAAAACTCGTAACTGAATATTCTACTCTTGCGACGGCCGGTCCAAATGCTGGCAAGGGCCAACCAGACAACAGCAATGGCGCCGAGAGTTACGACGTCAAGGGGAGGAACAACTATACCCTGTGTCAGCTAACTGTAGAGCAGGGCCGCGCACAGCGGCAGAGGAGGAGGAGAGAAATCGAGTGGTGAAAGCGCAGCGTTGCCAACCGTATGGTCATTACCATACATGTACAGAAATTTCATGGTATGTACGGACGTACGGTCCAGACTTTGGTCCGTACGTTAAATGTACGGCTTATCAAAATTTGCTCTTGCAGTTATATCCCTAATATTTCCCTAAGAAATTCTTAAACCAATCGTAAGGACGTGGAGACAAAAATATACGGTCCGTTTGCCATGTGCGTTCGGTATTATCCTTTTCAAAAGTTTGCTGGGTGTAAGGGGTGCTCCTTCCACGTAGTGCACCCAATAGTCAACCTCACTTCCACGTAGTACACCCTGGACTGCAGACTAACGAGGCTCTGGCGACTGGCTCCATGGCCAGTATAATTCTGTGTCGTCCTGTGTTTTGTCCTTATTTGTCCTTTTTAACCTCAGCTTTTAACCAAGGTAAGGAAATTTGAGTTTTCAGACACGCTTTTATTTTTGTTATGATAAGGGGCTGGACCCCGTATAGTGTGACGGGTGCAAAATAGCCTCAGTGCTGACGCACCCAAAAAATGTTAATTCAAATTCAACAAAAGTTTGCAACGCTGACAGAGGGAAGCAAGGAAAGCGGGTATCTCCGGTCGTCTATTACGCAATCCTGTTTCTCTCTCTGTTCATTGGTGGAGCCGTCTCGCGTCACTTCTTGCGCAGACACTTGTTCTCGTTGTACCTCGTTCTACAGGCTGCTGCGTTTCTTATCGCGCTGGATTGATCGCTTCCCCGCTCACCACTTCCCTTGCTAGCATATAGTGGCCGCCGCAAGACGAGAAAAGAGCTTTAGTAATGACAAAAGACTAGACACAGAAGACAACAGACTACACATAGAAAACACTGAAAAGGTCTCCCGATAAATCATCCCGGAAACATTCATATCCAGGGAACCAGGATAGCCGGCGGTTCAAGGACAAGGAGACTTAAAAGCGAAAAGGACAAAAACAATTACACAATTGCACTTATTTTTTATGTCTATTTGTTATGTACTCATGTAATTGTTTGTGATGTACTTGCGAGAGCAGATTCTACTTGGAACTACAACGCAGAGCCAGCAACACTTAAGGCAGCTGGAATGCTGTGTTCTTTGGACCTTTTGAGCAAGTCCTCATCTCCAGGAAGCTATCAACTCGCGGCAAACCACGGCACCTAGCGACCTGTTTATTAAGATGAGTCAAGGTAAAATCGATAATAAACCTTTTTCCTGTTCCCAGATTTTTTTTTGTCCTTGTTTTCCATTTAGAAGGGTAAGTGAATTGTTTTCATAAATGTTTTCCCTTGCAAGGTGATGGTCTAAGTGGTTTCAGTATTGGAGTGGTACATATTTACTTGTTCTGAGGGTAGTTCATTCGGATCTTATTTATTCAGTGCCGGTAGTGGGAAATTTACTTCAGTTCGGAAAGTAGTAATTTGCTATGGTGTGGCATGTGTTGGGTATATCACGTGCCGTAGTTCCGAAGGGTGATGTGATGGATATTATATAGCTGATAGTCAGGATGCTGTGGATCTATCAGGAAGGTTTACATGGTTAAGAGATGTTGTAATGGTGTGCAGTGGTATGTGGGAAGGCAGTCGTGTAGAGCATCTTCGTACATTGTGCTAAGAAGTTGTGGATGGTGCGAGTTCATTCGACCAGTTATATATTTGTGACGGACGGCTTCGATGTGAGTTGTGATTTCGGGAAAGGTTATTCGTTCGTACAGTAGTCGTGTAGGACTTGGTAGGACTACTCTGAAGGCCAAACGAAGAGCATGTCTTTCCAGAACTTGTAGTTTATGATAAAATGAATCTGGTGCTGATATCCATGCAGTGTGGCCGTAAGTAATTGCTGGTCGAAGGAAAGCCTTGTAGGTATGTAGGACGACCTGGGAGTTGAGTCCCCAGGAGGTTCCAATTAGCCGTTTGAGTAACTTTAGCCGATTTGTAGCTTTCTTGACAATGTTGAGCAAGTGAGGTTTCCAGGTTAGCTTGGAGTCAAATATGACTCCCAGGTATTTTGCAGTGGTGGGAGGCAGAATAGGAGTTCCCCGTATTTTGATGTCTAATAATGTTGGGTTCCTTTGGATCTTCGAGCGACAGCCTGTCTGTAGAAACACCAATGCTTGTGTTTTGAGAGCATTAATTGTGAGACGCCATGTGTCACACAATCTTTGGAAGGAGTTTATAGCTGGTTGGAGAGCTTTGTTTATAGCTTGGATGGTTGAACAACAGGCGAGAAATGCGGTGTCGTCGGCGAATTGGTAGATAGAAACTTGTGGGTTTTTTGGCATATCAGCAACGTATACTATGTAGAGTAGTGGTGATAATGCAGCACCCTGTGGAACGCCAGAGTAAGTGAAAATGGGGTATGACATTGCTCCATTTACAGCAACATAGGCGATCCTATTTGTTAGGAAGCTGTGGACTAATCTGATATAGCAAAGCGGTAGATGGAATTTACGGAGCTTGTAGATGAGTCCAGCATGCCATACTTTGTCAAATGCTTTCTCCAAGTCGAATAGCACTAGACATGATGGTTTGGAAGTGTTGAAATGATTTGTGATGCGAGTCGTTAGTTTTAACAAATTATCTAGGACACTGTATTGAGGTCTAAAGCCTGCTTGGTGCAACGGAAGTAAATTATGAGCTTGTAAGTGCATGTGTATGCGTCGAACAATGATGCGTTCGAATATTTTGCTAAAGGTTGATGTGAGCTGAATAGGTCTATAGTTTGCGGGATTAGTACTATCTTTGTTTGGCTTTGGAAACATTAGAACTTTCGAAATCTTCCAGTCTGTCGGGTAGTATCCTGTGCGGAGGATAAAATTGTAGATAATGGCCAGAAATGACAGCAATGCAAGTGGGGCCTGTTTAATCAATACGTATGTAATATTGTCCAAGCCGGGATCAGTGTTTCTCTTCCTACGCACAGTATTGAGAATATCGTCTGTTGTAATAGGAACAGTTAAAGCATTATTAGGATCAATAGTGTGCGTATTACTGGGTTGCAGTTGCCTGTTATTGGGATTGGTGACTCTGTCAATTTTGGTCTGGAGGCGGAGATTTGGAGCTAGTTGAGGTGTTGCAGTGAAAGTGTCTTGCAAGACATTTGCGAAGGCATGAGCTTTATCAGTGTCGGTGTTTAGAGCTGCTTCATTAATTGTTATTGGATAAGGGGTACTACTGGATTGTCCAGTGAGTTGTTGTTGATGTTTTTGTTGATTTAGTTTATTTTACTTCGCGTTTTGTGCTTCTTGGCTAATTTGCGAAGATGGGGATGAGTGATGAAATGATGAAATTGATGAATGGACATTCACAAACAACCAAGCCCGACCGGGATTCGAACCCGGGACCCTTGGCGTCGCAGCGCGATGTGCTAACCACTCCGCCACAGGGTCGGGCGATTGTCCAGTGAGCACATTGAAACGTTTCCAATACTTGCTGGGATGGCTTTCATCACTCAATTGGTTACACGTTTCAATCCATCGACGTTGTTTATAAACTTTTATATAGTTTTGAACTGTACGCAGCCATTGACGGTGTATGTTAAGGGATTCAGGATTTCTCGTCTGTAGGTAATCCCTGTATGCTCGTCGTGATGCTGTGATTAGGTGAAGATATTGCGGAGGTAGCTTTGGTTTGTAACTATTGAGAGTGGTCGTAGGTATGTTAGTGGTTGCCGCACTGGTAATCTGCGCCGTAAGATGTTCCACCGACGCATCGAGTTCCTCTGAATTGTTTGGTGGTGGAAGTGGGTCAGAAAATGCTTGCTGTAGTTTTGCACTATATGCTTCCCAATTTGCTTTGTTGTAACACCAGATTTTTCGGTGTTGTATTTTACTGCTCATATTGCGGTTTCCAAGATTTAAGGTGATTTTTACTGGGTCATGATCACTGCAAATCGAATCCATCACAGATATGTTCAAATAGGCGCTAAGAGATGTTGATGTTATAACGACGTCAGGGGTAGTGTTACTTATGTGACGTGTGGCTCTGGGCAGTACATGGAATTCGGCTGTGGTGTTTTGGTCAAGAAATTGTAAAAAGTTTGTTTTGTCTTGCATGCTGCGACTATGGAAATTGATGTCCGCTGCTATGATATAATGTTTACTGAGGTTTTGGATATGTTGAAAGAATTGGTATGGAATAGTCTCCCTTGGTCTTACATAGATGGTAGCGAATGTAACGACCCGGGATGGAAAGTAGATGGTACTAGCAGTATGTTCTGGTAGGTTGAAGTTTGGTGGGAAGGTAACTGTTCGATATGGTAATTTTCTATCTATTCCAATTGCTGTGCCGCCATTTACTCGTAAGCCCGCCGGACCATCGTGGCGTAAAATATTGTATGGTGGTATATGGCAGCTTATTTTTGGAGCGAGATAGGTTTCGTTTAAAGCAAAGCAGTGAACAGATTCTTCCAGAAGCAGGTGTTGCAATATAACTTTTCGATTAGGCAATGATCGGATATTTAGAAATAGAAAATTATACTGTATACAGCCTGCCATAATGATATAAATAACAATTAGGTTCCTAGACTTCTGTTTCCAGTGATACAATTTGAAAATGTACATGTGGACCAGAATAAGTAGCAAACAGGTGGACACGAAAAAGAGTTTTAGCTGTCAGTACTATCTGTTGTAATATATGTTGGAGCAGGAATGGGTGGATATTTTGCAGAGTTAATGTTTGGAATCGAAGTAGATCTTCAACCGTCACTGGTTGTTTCAAAGAGTTTTGTGGTGGAGTTCTGGAGTTCCTCGTTCTTAATGGTACAGTCAGGTTGGGTCGTGATGCTTCAGGGTTTGGACGGGCAGCACAGCGATAACTATATGAGGGATGAGCCTCTTTGCACGTGTTACACTTGGGTGGTGCATTTAGATTCGTGCAATCTTTAGTTGCGTGTTGGCCAGAGCAATAACCACAGATAGGTGTTTCGGGGCAATTTGCCGTAGTGTGGGAGTTGTATTTCTGGCAGCGTTCGCATCGTAATGGAAGGGGTGCTTTTGAATGTGAAGGTTCAACCCTGTGTCGTTGGCGATATATATAAGCCCCTTCATGAAGTAAGCGATCGATCGTGTTGGAACAATCTGTTATGACTCGCATCAGGAAAGTTGGACCGTTATTGTTCTGGATTCGAACGCATTTTATGACTTCATGCCCTTCCAAACGCAGTTCTTCTAATACTTCTTGATCAGCGAGTTCTGGATCTACGCCTCTGATAACCACTGACATGTGTGGTGGTTTATTTGGAGGTGGTGGTTGTTTGGCGGTTTTGGGTGTCAGTTGGGAAAGAGCAGCCTGTGGTCCAAAAATTTCAAACGAAACTTTGTTTCTCAGAGTGGAGAGAAATTGTGGATCTTTTGATTTTATAATGATGCCATTTCTGGTGAATATAATTGGTTCTACTTGTGCTCGGGGGAGGTATTTTTGCAACTGTTGAAGAAGCAGCTTAGGAGATCTATACTTGGGGTCGTAGTGTTGCAGTAGGAAGTTGTAGACAGTGGAATTTACTTCAGTGCGACCATCGGTTTGTGCAGTATCTCTGGAATTGAACTTTGATATGCGTGCTTGTTCTTGATATTTTTGTTTCTTTTGTTGTTGAAGAGGAGATCGAGAGCGATCCCTGGATGTTTTTGAATCGGCTGAAGTGCTTCTTGAGTTGCCTCGGTCTTGTTTTTGGATTATCCTGTCTCGAGAGTTTGCACCCCCAACTTGTTGGGGTGCCCCTTGTGCATGGCGAGCGAAGGGAGGCAACCTAGTAATCCTTTTCAAAGACGAAACAATTAGGAGACAGAATTATTTCAGGTGTTGCAAACGAGTATTGCAACCAAAATAAGCAAAGTACAAGGTGCTGCAAACGAGAATTGTAACACAGTTTGCTTCAAAATAAACAGAGTACAAGTGCTGCAAACGAGAATTGTAGCACAGTTTGCTTCTAAATAAGCAGAGTACAAGTGCTGCAAACGAGAATTGTAGCACAGTTTGCTTCTAATTAAGCAGAGTACAAAGTGCTGCAAACGAGAATTGTAGCACAGTTTGCTTCTAAATAAGCAGAGTTCTCACCTGTGTTTGCAAAAGTGATTGGCAAACAGTTGCTCCAAAGTAAACAGTAAAGGTTGTATGTCCCTTCACAGCAAGGCGTTCTGCCGAAGGCACCTCGAACACACCAAACCAATGTATAGGATTCAGTTTCCTACAGCCGTCCGTTCCAAACGTGCTGAAACCTAACCCACAGCGAATGTGTCAAGGGGGACCAACCAAGAGAGATGCCCACAAAATGGCATGGCATGGCATATATCTGACGTTTTTAAGTTGAGTGTCGAGCTGTTTTGGGCCTTGACTCTATGAAAATTGTATAAATGAAGTGTGTGTGTGGAATTAATGAAAAGTGCCTGTGGCTATACGTGGATCTTGTGTGTGCAACTGTCGCAACACAAGGAATGCTTCGTATGGAAATTGTGTTTCATGGCCGTGGCATTGCATATGTGTGTCTGAAGGGGTTCGCTGTTCCCATAAGTTCTATTTCCGGATTTGTATGTCTCGGCAGTGTTTACCAGAATTTTTGGTGAGCGTCCCGAAGCTGCTGGATCACTGGAGTTAATTCCAGATCCACGAAAACTTGGGTGCTGCGTGTGTACATGTCGTGGCCTAAAATGATCCGAGCTGCTTTGCTTTGAACCCGTTCTAGTCGTTTAAGATATGAATAGGCGGCATGCTGCCAGGCTAGGCCCGCGTAAGTCAAAGTCGGAATGATGTACATCTGGAGTAGATGCAGCCTCGTCTGTAGTGTGAGTTCCGAACATGTAAACATAACGAAAAGTGCAAAGACTTTTCGTAGTCCTCTGTTGGCCACATCTTCGATGTGAGAGGCAAACGTGAGTCCTCGATCTAGGGTGACCCCTAGATATTTGACTTTGTCCTCATGTGGCACTGCTTGTCCGTAGTATGAAAGTTGTCTGAGTTCATACTTTCTTCTTTTTGTATGGATGACACATACACTTTTCGCGGCGTTCACCTTCAGACGCCATTTGCGAGCCCACGCTTGGAACTCATGGAGTTGTTGTTGATGGTAGCGGTAGCATAAGGCTATTCGACGACTGGCTGCAAAGAATGCGGTATCGTCAGCGTACGTGGCTTGGAAACACCTCTCTGAAGTCGGGACATCTGCTGTGTATAGCGTATACAAAAGTGGAGAAAGTACTGCTCCCTGAGGTACACCTGCTAATATGAGCCGGGTTTGGGACGTTGCCCCTGAGAAGGAGACAAAGAAACTGCGTTTGTTCAGGTAAGATTGGAGGAGTCGGACATAGCAATCCGGGAAACCTTGCCGTAATAGTTTATATATGAGATCAGAGTGCCAGACTCTGTCAAAAGCCTTCCTTATATCTAGGTAAACCCCTATTGCGAACTGTTTTCTATTGAATGCCGTTGTGATGTAGTCTACCACACGGACCAGCTGAGAGGTGGTACTGTGGTTGGCCCTAAAACCAAATTGGTGGTGTGGTAGGAGAGAGGAGGTTTCTACGTGTGTCATGAGTCTTGAGAGAAATACTCTTTCGAAGAGTTTCCCAAGGTGTGAAAGGATACTTATTGGCCTATAATTCTCCGGTTTGAGAGTACTCTTTCCAGGTTTGGGCAATGTTATTACCTTTGCCTTCTTCCATGCAGTGGGAAAGTAGCCTAGTTGTAGGATGGCATTGAATATGTATGTAATGTATACAAGTAATTTGCGAGTGGGATGTCGCAGCAGTTCGGGTCGTATACCATCTGGCCCGGAAGCCTTGTTTTCAGGCAGTCTTCGGATTTGGCGTTCTACCTCTCGAGGGGACGTCAGCTTCGGCATGTGCTCCATTTCTCTGGTGGTAAAAGTGCGTATCGCCCTGTTTACATGTGCGATTGTATGCTCGTCTGATGGATCTTCATTTGGAGTGAATTGTGCCTCGAGAGCATTTGCAAAGACTTCAACCTGATATTGTGGTTCATGTAACAGTCCGGTTGATCCTTGTATGACTCTGGTGTGTGATGAGTCCTTGGGACGAAGAAATGCCCTGGTATATTTCCATATACGCTGATCATTCACTGAAAGGCCACTGAGTGTGTCATTCCAGTGATGTGCAGTTTCTTTTTGGATGAGGGTTTTCACCTTGGAGCAGAGAGAGTTCCAAAGAGTTTTATATGTAGGACTCCTTGTGTGTTGCCACCTTCGTCTCGCCCACCGTTTTAACTGGATGTACATTTGGAGACGAAGACTGCCTGTCATTTGTGACGATCGGTGTAGCTGTGTTACTTCTGTGCTTTCTGCCTCAGCTTTGAGCAGAGAGTGGGTGAGATGTGATACTGACTGATCGATTTGCTGGGGTGTCTGAGGCCTATCATGGCCCACAAAAATGTTAGCTCCTAATTATATAGTCTGGAATCAAAAAAATTGGTCATGGGAGATTCACTTTTATTCACTGCACTACATTTTCTTCTCTATCTTGTAGCTTTAATGTTCACACATCTTTCGAAGGGTGTTAAAGCACAATTTTTCACTGTGATTACAATCAAATGTATCATTATTTGTTGTACAAAAACTTACGTTTCTTTCTACACATTTTTTGCAGTACCATCTAGCGGCCTAACTTTCATACTACACTCGGACAATCGTTATTTCAAATTCGAACGAACATATAGTAAATATAACCAAACGTTTTGTTTCTCTTTACTTATTACATATGTATCATTTTGTTTACGAGTACCATATTTCGTCCGACCAAACCAAACACTACCACGAACTACACCACAGAGCAAGCAACACTTAAGGCAGCTGGAATGCTAATGTATTTTTTATTTTTTCACTTCATGTAAGTAATTCTGTTTTATTATTTATTGTAATTTGAAATTTGTATTCTTGAACAAAAAAGCAAAGTATAAGAAAATAAAACAAAATGCAAACTGCATAGCGTATCATGTTAGAAGCTACGGAAATAAGCGAATACCACTGTATGCGGATGAAGGAGGGTATAATCAATAATGATTTTCATTACAGAAAAAACAAGACTTTTGAAGGAGACATGGGATTTCCTCCCTCTGTCTATGGCCCCCTCTGGTTATGAATGACACACCTCAACTAGGATGTCAAGCACTGGGTATCTAAACTGTAGCGCTTCGTATCCCTAAGGACACGGCGCTCGACTGCGTAAATCCCTCTTCAGTGAGATTGAGGTATGGGCTTTTATCAATTACGTGTATTACCATGACTAAAGACGTATACTAATTGTCAAAGGTCCGGTATTGTAATCACCTTGGGCATGTGCAGGGCATGGTAAAGGGAAGATGGAACTCACACAGTCTCTCTCTCTCTCTGGTTTCGCTTCTCTTACCTGACCTCTTTTTGACCACTGTCCTGCCTCTTTGTCTCTTCCAACATTTCCCTATTTCGAAATTCCAATCAGGTTCACGCCGGCAGTTACGGAAAATTTCCCTCAAGCATCTCTTTCTAATCACTTTCATGTTGCGACACATACCTGCACCGATAGACACTGCACGATATTATTAGCTTAGCGAATCCGAAAACTATGAATTCGACACTAATGTAGGTCATTTTTGACATTTTATTTTTCACCCCCTCTCACCCCCCCCCCCCATGCCTGTAGGTGATGAACTTGGAGTTGAACGGCATCCGTAGTGTCACTATTCATCTTAGCGACCCCGAAAACTATGGATTCCACACTAATATTGGTCGTTTTCTATTATTTTACATGTCACCCCTTCCCACCCCACCCCTAGGCGTCCCAGGGGTGTCTTACCCCCACAGTATTTCTTTCCAGATTGTAAGTCATATGTGTACCAAGTTTGGTTGAAATTGCTCCAGGCGTTCTAGAGTTATGCCGGAACAAACATACATACACACATACATCCACTTTTTATACGTATATTAGAAGAAAGATTGGCATACTTTTTTAGTTTCAATTCAGCTTAGTAAATTTTAGAGCCCTAGCTACATACAGTACAGTGTTACATATACCCTGTCCCAAGAGTCTGTGGAGCAAGGTCGCGCATAACGGAAGAAAAGGGCAGAAAGCTAGTTGAAAGTAAAGCCGCTGTATTTGTAGCCATTGCTCAGAATCACAGAATTCATTTCTGTATAATAGTATCTAGCTACGCCTCATTGAGTGTCTGTTTGGAAAGAATAATTTGACTTTGAAAAAGTGCAAGAATTCCACACTCCCTTTTTGGTGCGTGTTGAGGGGGGGGGGCGGTCTTGGTTGAACTCTCCACAAATTCCCTCGAAAATACTGGAAATAAAGCATGAAAAAATAGCAATATTTGAGTGGTTCAGAGCAAAAGTGGCGTAACTCCACTTTTCGAGAAAATGGAGTTCCAAGTTTAACTTTCAACTGTGAAGTATCAACATTTCAGTGCTAGATGTAAGGATCTCCTCACTTTCAAATTCTTGCTCATCGAGGCGCCACTATGTTTGTGCTCCAATGGTTAAACATAGTACTAAGTTATCTAAATGTACCTTTTTCTCAAAACTGTCTTGGATGGAGTTTCTACCTGCCTTCAATTGATGGTGGAAACCTTGTCAATGCCTCCCCCCCCCCCGAATTTTTTCCTGATCAAGCCCTTGTATCCAGTACGAATACTGAAATTCTTTGACTCAGGAAATTTGATACTTTAGAAGTTCAAGACAGCCAAGAGTGCTTCACTCTCCTTCAGCCCCTGATTTTCGCTTATAAAAATCAAACTACTGGTCATAATGTAATGAAATTTGCTACGGACATACCGTGATGTATGAGAAGCATGGTGATGTCACAGCGAGTGTTGGAAGTGGTCGCCATTAACATCAATGCATGCCTGCACACGTTGCTTCTTCACCAAATATTGAATGGAAGACTTTGCAGGTCCAGTTTCTTCACCAAATATCGAGTGAAAGATTTTGCAGGTCCAGTTTCTTCACTAAATATCGAATGGAAGACTTTGCAGGTCCAGTTTCTTCACTAAATATCGAATGGAAGACTTTGCAGGTCCACTTTCTTCACCAAATATCGAGTGAAAGACTTTGCAGGTCCAGTTTCTTCACCAAATATCGAGTGCAAGACTTTGCAGGTCCAGTTTCTTCACCAAATATCGAGTGGAACACTTTGCAGGTCCAGTTTCTTCACCAATATCGAGTGGAACACTTTGCAGGTCCAGTTTCTTCACCAAATATCGAGTGGAAGACTTTGCAGGTCCAGTTTCTTCAACAAATATTGAATGGAAGACTATGCAGGTCCAGTTCCTTCACCAAATATTGAGGGGAAGACTTTGCAGGTCCAGTTTCTTTACTAAATGTCGAGTGGAAGACTTTGCAGGTCCAGTTTCTTCACCAAATATCGAGTGAAAGACTTTGCAGGTCCAGTTTCTTCACCAAATATCGAGTGGAAGACTTTGCAGGTCCAGTATCTTCAGCAAATATTGAATGGAAGACTTTGCAGGCGGTTTCCGGAAACCAAACTGTGCAATAAAGTTTCGCTGGCACGCCATTATGAACTCAGTTTTCTTGTACGTGCGAACACACGCTGTTCTTCTGAGTACCGACTCATACCATTCTGCTTTGTTACTGTACTATAATCACGAACCTCTGATGATTAGCACGAACTTTCAACCAAACCCGAACAAACACGAACCACTATCAAGTGCGTCACAACAGCAGAGCCAAGAACTCAGACTGAAAGCACACGTCCGTACGATTGGCATTTAACGGCAGAATCGCCCAGACGCACGAGCATGCCTACGCAAGGACTAGAGAGACTGTGGCGCCATCTTCAATGACGTCACCATGCTTCTCATGCACCAAGCTATGTCCGTAGCAAATTCATTACATTATGACTAGACCTCTGATTTTTAGTTTCTAAAAGGTGTGCCTTTTTGTTCCTAAAATAGGCTCTAAAAATCTCAAAATAGGTTCGAAAATCCCAAAAATAGGTCCTAAAAATATTAGCTCGAAAAATTTTGAAGTAGGTTAAAGAAAAAACTTAAAATAGTTCAAAATTCCTGAAAAATACTGGTATAGTAGCCGGAAATGACAATAGGACAGCTATATCCTGAAATATGCACTATCTTGCATAACGTTGTGTGTGTTGCCTAACACTACGGCGATAGCAGAACTTAGCATTGGAAATTCGCTATTAAAATCCACTCTTCACCGTATAGTTAGACAACAACCGTTTCTCATGTTATCCACAATCAAACTCCGCAATTTTGTCTGTGAGGTTGGTTGGTTGATTTGGTGTTTTAAGTCCACTTTATCAGGGTGGCTACTCACCGGAAATTCCTTGAATTCCTGGAATTCCTTGTTAGAGTCACCTTGTTAGTGTCCTTTGCAGAACAATCTATCTAACACCTGAAAGATTATTGACACAAAGAACAATACTTCGTACATTAGTAGCCTATATCTCGTCACATTCGTTACTTGTATTTGGAGATGTATTACGAGTATTGGGTATGAAATGGCAAATGTAAACTCCCCATCTTAAACTAAATATTTTAAATCAGGGCTATTCTAAATGATCTTTCCGATTTCCAAGTTTAATATCTCCCGTTTATTTAGTCACAATGACATGGAAATTATTTGACATGAAAGAAAAACTCAAAAAGTTTTAGTGTCTGGCAAAGCTGTTGTTTAGTTACGCATTCTCCCGCTAGGGCGACAGTAAATCAAGATGGCTGGAAACGAACACAGGAGAGCATTTTGTGTCCTGGAATTTCATGTGCAACAGTCAGTTATTTGTGTCCAACGAAGTTTTAGGACAAAGTTCGGGTTAGATCCACCAAGCGGTCACTCAAATCGGAAGTGGTATAGACAATTTAAAGAAAGTGGGTGTATCTGCAAGAGGAAATCAACAGGCCGGCCAGGAGTTAGTGATGAAACAGTTGATCGGGTGCGTGCGACTTTCGTCAGAAGCCCCAAAAATTCAACGGTTCGTGCAAGCAGAGAATCGAACTTGAAGCAGAGGATGCAAATCTTATGGAAAGAGATGGTTTCATTGAGTCGGTTGTCTTCAGTGATGAAGCTACCTTCCACCTTCCGGGGAAAGTAAATAAACAAAATGTGAGGATTTGGGCTTTGGAAAATTCCCATGGCTACGAAGAACACATCCGTGATTCCCCCAAGGTGAACGTGTTTTGTGCGGTTACCTGTAACAAGGTCTATGGCCCTATGTTCTTCGAGGAGGACAGTGTAAACCGACTTTCCTACCTTCACATGCTGCAAACATGGCTCTTCCCGCAGCTGAAAGAGAACATGGACAATTTTATTTTCCAGCAAGACGGGGCACCCCCACATTGGCACCGGGATGTCAGGAGGGAACTCAACAGAAGGTTACGAAATCAATGGATAGGACGAGCTAGTCGTGAGGATCAGGTTCTGCTTCCTTGCTCCCCCCCCCCCCCCCGGTCGTTCGCCAGATATCACCCCGTGTGACTTTTTTGTGGAGTTATGTTAAAAACCAAGTGTATGAGCCTCCCCTACCTAACAACTTACCTGAACTTCGAGTACGCATCCAAGAGGCAGTTGCGTCCATTGACTCTGAGATGTTGGTAAGAGTGTGGCAAGATGTGTGCCGAATTACGAAAGGCACTCATATTGAGCACCTTTGACGTGGAATATAACACGTATGTGTGTAAAAAAAATTTTTTTTGAGTTTTTCTTTCATTTAAAATAATTTGCATGTCATTGTGACAACGTGAGATATTAAACTTTGAAATCGGGAAGATCATTTAGAATATCTGTTAATCGAACTCAATTATATTTTTTGGATACGTTGGAATCACCCATACCCTATTTATTGTTGATATATTTTTGTGTTTGTGTGTGTGGTGAGAAGCGGTAATGTGCAAGGGTGAAATAGAGAAACGATCTGCTCGTGCCCTTGAAGTTATGGAAAGTTAGCCTTGAAAATCGGGAATTATACTTGAATTTTATCATGGTCCGAGATTGGCCATCCTGTAAGTAAGGCTAATCGGGACTGGGCCTACAGTTTAAAGTGGGATACCACCGGGTATCCAACCCGGGACCACTTGATTACAAGGCGACGACGCTACCACTGCGCCATCGGGGAGGCTCATTTTTGTCTGTGGGGATAATCTAATATGCTGAAAATAATCTTTCAAAAAAAGCATAGTCAGTGGTGCAAACCTGCAATGATAGTTTGCAAAGTGTGAATGCCACAAAGCACTGAAGTGATGCGAAAGTGAGTAAGACCACATGAATCAGAAGTGTGCACTTTGGACTGTGCAAGTAACAGTGGCACCAGACATTTTGCTTTGTTTAGAGAAAAATCACCATGGACTTGGAGGAAGGGAAATCGACAGAGAGTACGCTTCAAACACGTTCGCCATTGAATTTTTTCGTGACCAAACAAAGTAAATGCCTCTGTTTGGCATAAAAATCCTGTGAAAACCTTTAAAAATATATGAAAACCTAAAAACTGCTTGATTTAGGCACATAATTCTAAAATAGGTTCTAACAAGCAAAATAAGTTATTTTAGGAGCTATCAAACTTCATCAGTCGTTGCGTTTTTTAACGACACGCTGACGTAACCTATTATACGTATACCTTTAAAGGAAAAAAATAGGTAAAAACTTAATATCCGAGGTCTAATTATGGCCAATAGCTTGATTTTTATAAGCGAAAATCAGGTGTCAAAGGAGAGTGAAACATATTTGGTTTTTCCAGTAAAGTCGTTCTTCTCTAACAAATATTCTGTCAAAATGAACATGCTCAATTTTCCCAATTAGATTCCAAAGCATAAAACTAATATTCAGCTTCTCCAGTATTTGCTACGGATCCCGCTTAATATATATCAGAGCTGCGGTATTAAAATATTATATTACAGTCACCTCAAGGCACGGCAACGCGGGGCAAATACTTATTGGATAATTGCCATCGCATGGTTGCTAGTGAGAAATTGACCCAGCCATTCTGTGCACGAGATTACAGAAATGTCATCGGAATTGGCCCAGACTAATTCCCCCAGTCGCATCTCCAAGGTTGGGAGATGAGATTCTCCTAGCCCGGAAATTGCATTGTGTTCCGTCTGCAAGTCTGCAGTGTTGCTAAGCGTTGATTTTAGTAACTAAATAACTTGCCGACACTTCTGAGCTTGCTGTACAACTATTGTCATTGCAACTGGATACGAACTAGCGGCGATTTCACGATTAGGCGTTAAACTGTGATTTCTGGTGATTTAGTGGTCACTTTTTAAATAAACAAATTCAGTATATTATCCGTTATAGGTGATGTGTGGTCTATTTAAGATTAGATTGCTGTGTAAGTCCTGATGGCTATCCTTACATGCAATTTCGTACACATTTCATGTTAATATTTCGAGACGATTTGATTGAATTATTTATTATAACAGGCAAAACATTATAAAAAGAGTGATAAATTTAATGACAAAAAGTATACAATTAATAGAAGAACAACTACGAATATTTGTTTTTAGCAGTAATGATAAAGGCCAAAGCAAGTGAAAAAAGCTATTTTTTTTACTGAAGATAAATTCCATAAACGAAAACTGATAACGAGCAGAGAGATTTTAATGTAAAGTCTTACAAGTATCTCTTGCATAAGATTGTTTACAGAGACATCTATGTTTATAATTATCAACTAGACATTAAGTTGATATTAGTCATGTAACCGAATTAAAGAGTGGGGATTGGCCAAACTTAGCGATCTAAAAATTATTTTCTTTAAATTTCTGATTGATATAGAAATTCAAATATAAAAAAAATGCTGTGTATTAAGCGTTTAAAATAAAGGTCCACACAAAATTCAGAGTAATTTTACTTGTCAAAGATGGTATAAAACGTTTAAGAACTGCTATGCAAGATTCTGTACGAAATTACTAACCTATTAAGCTCTTTTCAGTTCTTACGGCGGGCGCTCTAGAAGCTGGGGAGCGGGGAAGCGACCAATCCAGGACGATAAGAAACGTAGCGGCCAGAAGAACGAGTTTCACGTAGTGCTTTTTCCGGCCGCGTCGCGTCTCTCGGCGCCACTGCTGTTGTCTGGTTGGTCTGTTGCGTAATCCCAGCTCTCCACTTCCTCTGCCAGCTTCTAGAGCGCCTGCCGTAAGAACTGAAAAGAGCTATAGTAGTTGTTTAGTCCGAATGGAATTATAATAATGAACAACAGTTTCAAAGTTAAATTTCAATGCCCAAGTATAACGACAGCCTTACGAAAAGGAATAGAGGAGACAGAAATAAGAATTGCAACCAAGGCAGTGAGATGAGGCAACAACACGAACTAGAAGGTAGAACAACAAAGTTCTCGAAACTTCAAAATAACTTCACCCGCCATGATAAATCTTGACTTTGATCTTGAAAGGTGGTTACTCACCGTGAATTCTGCTTACATGTTTCTCCGCACCTTAAATTATTTTTTTTTAAATACGTATATACACCGTTTAAATTACTTGATTTACATTGATACGTTGGAATCGCACAGACCCTTAATATTGCTAATATATTTGTGTGGGTGTGTGTGTTAGTGGTGAAAGGCAGTAATACGGAAGATTTAAATAGAGAAAATATCTTCTTGTAGCCTTGAATTTTTGTAAAGCTGGACTAGAAAACCGTGAATTATACTTAGCACTCTTGTGTTAGGACTTTTTCTTTTGGAGAACCCTGTACTAAGTTTTATCTCAAAGGTTAGACGTGAAAACAAATCTTTGGGTTATAAGTTATTTTGCTTGTTTTTTCACTAAAAATTTGCTTTAACGTAAATATAAGTTTTCTAAAGTTTGTTATAGGGATGGATCAAGAATAGAGTAGGCGTCATGAGTTAAGAAAGCTGTCTTGTTCTCATCTGTGTCGACGTCAGAATAATCTTTTGTCTCGAATCTCGAAATATATCGCGGTCACGTGAAAACCATGATGAGGGATGCAGCAATTGTACCTAATCCTTACTTAAAAATGTTTAATTCTTTACTAATGATGTTGGGTGCAGCTGAGAGAGAGATGGGGGGGGGGGTGACCTCAGAGCATTGATGTGCCGTAGACTATAAGTTTACGTCTACATGCGTTGTCTACACGTAATCTACGCGTAGATTACATTGAGTTGTAGTGTACATAGACTACGTAGACAATCTAAATTGCATTAATATTAATTCTCAAGGCTTTCATGAAAGGAAGGTGAAATTTTCAACTATATTGGTTCCTTAAAAACTGAAAAGAATCCTATTTACAACAAAGTTTCTCTTCTCTTCTATGATCAACTATGGAAGAAGATAAATAGTATGCAAGAAAGAACAACAGATGGCAGTCGTGAGGCAAGAGTGGTTTTTCCCCATAAAGCACTAGAATATTTCCTAGATTAGGTTCTTTCCTAGGTGAGAAATTGTTCGAATTTGGAAGAAAGAGTACGAAAAGTTCTCCACACACATCAGCAACTGAAACGCAGTATAATTTTCTTTTAATTCCACGGCGCTCTTTGCTAAGTTATCACCTTTCGCCATGTTGTTTACATAGATTACGTAATCTACGTGTATAAAATAGTCTACGTGTAGAATGTAGACTATCGTTGTTTACGCGTAGACGCACAACACTGCCTCGGAGACACCTACTTCGAGCACATCACTCTTTTGGCACTCACGTTGACCACGGAAAGGCGATCAGGACCTGTTCCTTCGACTGACAATTACTCTACGTCCAACGATCGTTAACTGAGTCATGCCCAAAAGATCTGATAGCCCATCCCTGACAAATGCTTGTTCACCAAAATGGCTTCCACGTCAACGTCCTCCTATTGCGGTACATTTGTGCTATACCAACACCCGGAAATGCCACCGACGCGGTCGATAAACACCCTCCCTGGTCATTCACTATGTCCATCATGTTACAGCGTTTCAGTGCACAAACATTCACAGCCTATATAGGTTATTAAGACAAACAACTTTTCACATTATGTTATCTCCTTGTCTCGTCATTTCAGTGTCAAGAACTCTACACTTCGTACCAGGAGTCTGTGGAGCAACACTGCGCGCTGCTGCAAGCGGCTGCTAGCTGCAGTCCCCCGTCCTTCCCCTCAATCCTGTTCCCTGTCACGTGTTCATTGGTCGACCCTGCAGTCTCCCACCTTCCTTCCCCTCAATCCTGTTGCCCCTCACGTATTCATTGGTCGACCCGTCTCAGGCCACTACTTGCGCAGAGACATGTTTTCGTTCGCTAGCTCCTGTGATTCCCGGGACAGTGTATAGTTGTGTTGTATGTAAATTTGAAGTTCGAACGCATTACATAAAATGCTTTAGTTACGTATTAATTGAAAATTTGAAAACAAAAAAACAACATGTCCTATCTTATTGGAACGTAAGTTACATTTTGAGTGCAGAAACGTGAGTGATATTAATACG
Source organism: Lepisma saccharinum (assembly GCF_977018435.1). NCBI lineage: Eukaryota > Metazoa > Arthropoda > Insecta > Zygentoma > Lepismatidae > Lepisma > Lepisma saccharinum. Next base: position 32,054,624 of record NC_139257.1, read on the forward strand.
AGGGGCGTTCAAGGCAATCCGGGACTTTTGAGTTTATAAAATAAAATAACAATTTTCAAGGGGTGGAAAGTGCTTTTATTTTTCCACGTACTCCCTTGCTACATTTATACACTTATTCCATTGTTTAACTAATGCCTGGAAGGCTTCGGCATAGAAATATATGTCAGTACGTTTGAACCATTCTAGGAGAGCTTGCTTCACTTCGTCATCACTGCTTAAATGTTGACATCCGAGGGATTCTTTTGGGGGTCCAAACAGGTGGAAATCACTTGGCGCCAAGTCCGGACTGTAAGGGGGATGTGGCAGTAATTCCCATGCGTTGAGCGGTATTGTCCTGCAGAAACAGAACACCTATCGTGATAAAACCAGGCCGATTCTTCCTCAGATTCTTATGTACAACATGCAGAGCACGACACTAATATTCACTATAGTGACATCACCACACGCTGTTCCGTGTACACGTTCAGACTGTTGTCCGCCATCTTGAATACTGGTCTCTGGACTGGCGTGTGCAATGAGCACCGCCTACCAGTAACACAGTTGCCAGTTCCCTCTGCATGCACTACCTCAACCCTGAGATTTGTTTTTAAACCTTTAAAAAAAGTCCATGATTGACTTGAACGCCCCTCGTATATCTACAAAATGAGTGATTGATTGACTTGCTTCATTTTACTTCGCTCCTGTCACTTTGGCTAATCGCGAAGATGAGAATGATTGGTGACATGATGAAATCTATGAAGAGGCAATCACAAACAGCTCCCACAGAGGGTTATACCGGCTGAGTATTAACATCATAGGCGTGCGCAGACCCTCTGATTAGGGGGGGGCAATAGCCTTGATAAACGTTCAGTCGGGAGTCGGGACAGAAAAACCTAATTTTATCTCACTGTTTAAGTTTTATTGCATTGATGTAAAAAGGTAAAGTTAAAGTGCTCCCCTGTGCTTAGCACCACGCCATGAAGGCGTATAGGGGGTGTGGGGGTAACGCCCCACACTTTCTTGATCCGGTCGTGAGTGGGGGTGATGTGATCAGCATCACGCCCCTGACCGCCTTTAACCCCCAGGGTTTCCCCAAGGTACCCATGTTATTCGACGCTGGGTGGGCGCCGGGGCCGCTTCCATCGTTAGAAAAGTTCCCGGATTTGAACCGGCCGGGGATCGAACCCTGGACCTTTAGTATGGTAGTCAGACGCGTTACCGACTGAGCCACCGCGGCCAACCTGTACGTACATAATCAATTCATCCGCCCCATAATAAACCAACAGCAAAATTCATATAAATTGTCTCTCAAATGTGAGCGCTCCTTTTCCTCCAAACAATTGTTCATGCATTTAAGAAAAATCAGTTTAGCAGCAGTTACTTCTCTCCCTGGTAATGCATAACAGAAAAATTGCGAGCGAAGCGACCAAGAAAATTTTCAGATCCAAACTTTTGCAAAATGAAAACAATATTGATTTAATATAGCGCCCAAATTTTCATGGAACGCCAAGGCATTCTCTTTCACATTTTCTTTTTAATTTAGATCGTTCGGCGCCCAGGGCCAACTCCCCCCGACCCCTAGCTACTGCTCTCAACTTGACAAGATTGCAATAAAAGCAGCTATTGCGAGCGAAGCGATCAAGAAAATTTTATGAAACGTAGGGGACAATTGCAGATCTGTATCTCTTCTGCAGGTGCTCTTGGCCATCTGGAAGAAATAATGCAAGAAAGACGTGAAAACTAATTCCATCTTGAGTATCTTTTCTACTCTTAGATTCTGCTAGTCTTGTTTAATTTACTTCCCTGTTTGACCCCTAAAATTGATTTCCGTCAAAGGATATGGGCCAATGCCCCCTGTGGTTGCGCACTGCACCCCCTTCTCCCGTAGTTGCTTTGAACTTTCATTGGCTTGAAAATACTTCATAACGGCGATAAGATTCCTCTATCCTAAATTTCTAGGTGAAAATATAATAATATAGGCGCATGACGTCTACAAGGGGGGGGCACGAATGGCCACATCAACCCTTAGAAACCGAATGTACATTTTCACACGTATAATTTGATTTCAGATAATAATTGACATTAATTATTATAATGGGGATGCAGGAATGCGATAATTTCAAATTCAAGACGTGCTTTTGAGGGGGGAACACCAATATCGGGGTAATATGCCCATGGAAAAATACCTTGCTTGTCCCTTAGTGGAAAAAGTCTGCGGATGTTCATGATTACGGGAGCATTTGTCCCCCTTGCCCCCCCCCCCCCGTGCGCACGCCTATGATTAACATTGTCCATCACCATGCTCGTGCACTTTATTTGACCCAATAAGAGCTTCAACAATTAGGAGAAAACCCAAAACAAGCTGTTGACAACTTCTGCACCAGCATACATAAAAATCCATCGCTTAAAAACACACAGGATGTAAGAGAAAAATTAATGAAAATAGTCATGGACAATTTGCACGGTAATACTCATGGATTCCACTGTACAGTCGTCGGAGTGTCGTTAACCTGCAAAATTCATCCCGGGGTGTACAACATGGAAGTGAGGTTGAAATTTAGGTACTTTCCGAAAGAGGCACCTGTTACATCCCTCGTATCGTTCGAAGCTAGGTAACTACATGCTGAAATTCACAGTCGATAATAGGGAAACAGTTTCTCTGGGATTTTTCGGAAATGCATTTGGCAACACTGCATGAGAGTACTCCGGATTAGAGCGTTGTGCGAAATCAACGTTCATCGCTATGAAGTAAGAAGCATAATGGGAAACGTGTTGAATTTACTCAGCCTGAAATGCTGCAGAATATCCCGAGTAGTTATCTTTCATCTTTCTTCTTCGCTGACATTTATTATTCAGTTTTAGAACGACAATAAACGCGCCAAGATACAACTGAAAAACGTAGAGAACTTTATAACTTTCCACCCCATTTTAATACTCCTCATGCTTCTCTTCAAATTAAGCGAGACAAGTTTTCAGTCAAAGAAGATCTTCCAGATAGCGTTCCTTTGAAAGCGCAAACTTTGGAAGCTTTACAATTCATTTACGTCTTATTACATTGTTGGGATACCTTAATAGGATCTGAATAATTTATTTATTCACCTCTATGGAGAATCATGCGAACGGTTCTGCCATCTCTTGGATTTTTAATGAACTAGGAAAGACTACATTGAACGTACGCACTTCAGTTGTCAGCTTAGATTTTATTTCTATTAGAGGCAGGGGTGTAGTGAGGTCAGGGCGCCGCCCCGGTACTTTTCTTAACCCCTGAACCGGCCTGGTTCTTAATTTTTGTAGCAACTACTTTTGGTAACAGTTTCATACATCGGAGACACATTTCTTCAATTTTACTCAAGAAACTACTTACGGAAATGAGTTTCTCCAAGGTTTGCAACGTTTGTCGAGGTATTTTCTTTCATCGTGGAATATATTTGACCGGGAAATCGTGTATTTTTCAAGATAAATATCTCACCGACGCACAATTGCCATTTCATTTGCTTACCCTACGACAACCGGATGCTGCGTAAGTTTGATGACGTAAACCCGTCAGTGTTTCAAACCCCCTTTTTTTTACTATGCTTGCCTAACCTAACCAAACCTAACCTAACCTTATCGGAAATGGTTCGTGGGGCTATCCGTGAATGGTTCTTGGGGCTATCCGTCAGCTACCCGTGCATAATGTATAATTTCCACCGGTAACGAACACGATAGTAGGTATTTTTCGGTGAAGAAGGTTGAAACACTGCATACGCACAACATGAGTCAAGATGTGCCCGCCATATTGTGTGTTCCGGAAGCGAAGAAAGGAATAAAAAAAGCACTCAGAATGTGAAACATTGCGTTTGTTTTAATGTAAAAAGCATAATGGCACCTTGAACTAAGTTCCGCAATACACAATTGTTAAGTACGAACCATGCGAAACACAAAATATCCAATTTTAATGTGTCTCCGATCTATGAAACTGGTACCCTATTTTTTTCCTTTAAAAGTCTTCCTTAAAATATATCGAAAACATATTAACTGATATAAAAAATACACCTACTCTGTTATGAAGAGCCAGTAGAGCAACTGTTATTTAGGCGAAAGAATCAATCAGCTGGCTGCATTGTGTCGACAATGGAAGTTAAGACCGACGCCACCAGCATTTTCGCTCTCAACAATGGATTTTAGTTGCGATAAGAGGGTGAAGCATAAAAAAGGGAGAATTTGTGGCTGACTCTCAGTTGCGTCTGTTCTTTTGTTTTTAGCATTTGTATTGTGAGTTTCGAGGTGATTAAAACGTCTTTTCTGTCGCGCTCTGATTTTCTATTCGAAATGAAAAGAAGGTGTGAGAACAAGGTTACAAATTATTTCCAGAAAGTACAAAAAAACAGAAAATAAAAGTGTGAGTGACAATGGTAGTGATTCTGCAGTACTGGCTGTAGAGGGAGATTATTTCCATAACATCTTTGCTGTTATGCATTTGAAGCTTCGGAACTAGTCACAACTCTCGAAGCAGCCAATCAACGAAGCGAGCCGGTGACGTCATCTCAAACCAGAACCTATCGCTAAGCCCCCTGCTCAGGCTCTACACGCCCACTAGGCTCGCTAGACAGACTCGCGTAGTCCGCTGGAGATGTTTCGAAAGTAATTCGACTTCTACATAGTGTTAATCCTTCTCCGAGTGTATCACACGTAACACCAGCAACAACAACCTCAGAAACGGCAACAACAACAGCGACATTCCAACATGAAGCCAATACAGGTAATGTTTCGTGTTTTCCCTCTATATGGTCTCAGCAACAGTGGTTGGAGCGTAAGCAAAACATACGTGGTTGATAGCAAGAAATGGATATTTAGGGTGTGATGATGTTACTCCGTAGGTTATTTATGGCCTGATAAAAGTCAGGGATTATCATTAAGTAAGGAATGGGTTAAGTGTCAAGTTTCATTTAATGGCACAAAAAAAGAACAACAGTTGAAGTCTTTAAGATCAAAAATTTCGACCCACCAGCTATCTGTAGCACATCAGAAGGTAACACAAATTCTTGCTGCATCTAAAAAAAAAGAAATTTCAAAATGCTACTTTACAAGAGGAGCATTTGATTGATGCGACAGAAAAAATCTTCAATACTTCATACTATTTATAGCTCTTTTCAGTTCTTACGGCGGTCGGTCCTAGTTCTGCCAAGGGAAGTGGTGAGCGGGGATTACGCAACAGACCAACCAGACAACCGCAGTGGCGCCGAGAGACACGACGCGGCTGGAAAAAGTACTACGTGAAACTCGTTCTACTGGCCGCTACGTTTATTATCGTGCTGGATTGGTTGCTTCCCCTGCCAGCTTCTAGAGCGCCCGCCGTAAGAACTGAAAAGAGCTATAGCTAAGAATGATAGACCATTCAGTGATCATAAAGATTTAATCAATTTGCAAAGGAAAAATGGTCTTGCTGTGCGGTTAAGTCTTCATTCTCGTTATAGTAGTACCGAAATAATTAAACACACATCATCTGAAATGAAGAAGAGGTTAACATTGAAGTTAAGTTCCGAAGACAATAAATTTTCTCTCACACGTTTAGTAAATAAGAAAATGTGAGGTTTACATTTAAAACTTTAAATATATTGTTCTTATTTTCCGCTGCAACAATTATTACTTTAACCATTGATTTATCCTCTATTTCGTACTTTTTTAATTATTAATATGCAAGTTGCATATCAAAATGTTCTTGTATTTTTATAAACCAAATTAGAATTCGGCATTTGCTGCATTATGGGAGAAATTGGAAGGTTGCGATGGTAGTTATTCAATTTATGAAATACTGTGCAGTGAATATGTCTCCAAACAGGCGCGGTAGTGACACTAAGATGTCTATTATGAGAACACTGAAGGGAAGGGACCGCCCCGGTACTATTTATTTTACTACGCCGCTGATTAGAGGTAAGATTCATTGGCGTAGTAAGTCATGGGATATCAGGGGCCCCGACCCCTCCCGAAATTTTACCCAAACACTGCCCTCCAATGTAAATTTTAACGAAACAATAGCTATGATTATGAATTTTGAGGTGCTGAATAAAAATATGACATTAATGTTTTATTATTGGCTCCTATTTTCATGTAATACTGCAGAGGGGAACCAGGGGCGCTTGCCCTACTTCATGTACTTCTATTGGTGAAATTTTAGCACGAACGAGACGTGCCATGAAAGCTATACCCGGTCTCGGCTATCTCAGGAACAAGGGAACGAAAACAGGCCCACCAATGAACACGTGGGAGGGAACGGGATTGCGTGGAGGGAGCGAAGGCGACTGCAGCCTATGAACAGCGTGTACTGCTTCGTTTTGCCCACTCGATTTCCTCCCAGTCTCTGACGCTATGCGAGACGTTGCTCCAAAGATATTTGGGACAGGGTATAGAATATTAAGTGATCTCTTCTTGATATCAGTCCATGGAGAAAGTGTTCATCAACCAAGAGGTTGATTTTTATGGAAAGGTAAGAAGTCGAATCCAGTTCTAAATCGATAATGGACTAAAGTCTGAACTTGACAACAAGTGAAACTGTTTTCAATTCAGCTTCAATTATAGGAATTGTAATAATAATAATAATAATAATAATAATAATAATAATATGTAAAATACGGTATGCGCCAAAATATACAGTACTGAAACTTGCGCATCTCGAAGACGTGGTTGCGTTTGTCGACGGGGCATAGCTCCAGCTGCACGTGTTCGCAGTAGTGAAAAGGAAGTTGTGTTGTGCAGTTGTTGTTGGAAATGGGTCTCTCGACGGAGGAAAAAGTATTCATAGTTGAGCATTATTTCCGCTCATATGGAAGCGGTCGTGAAGGTGGACCGAGTTTGAAAAAGGTGACTGGTCTGTATGCAACCCAAATGACAATCGTCCACTCCACATGCCCTAACCTAACCTAACAGGTTTCCTGACGGTTATGCAACCCAAAAGGCATGATTGTTATTTGGGTTGCATATAGACCAGTCACTATATTGTAACATGTCTTATACTTTTGTTCATCTTTTCATTTCAGTACTGTATATTTTGGCGAATAGGGTAAGAATTTTTATGACTGAAGGTAAAGAAATGAAATCCTCCTCTGCTCCCAAATGGTCGAAGTGGAAATCTCTATACTGCGTTCCGGGAATCTCTAGAGCAAGTCTCTGCGCATGTAGTGACTCTGAAGGGCTTGACCAGTGAACAAGTGTAAGGGAACGGGATTGCGTGGAGGGGAAACCGACTGCTGCTCGCAGCTGTTTGTGCCAGCGTGTACAGCTTCGTTCCCCCCACCTCCTTCCTATCCTTATGCGCGACCTTGCTCCAGAGTTTCCCGGTATATATGGAAGGATGTTTTGCTCAGTTTGGAGAAAGGTGGAGGCATGCCTGTATGAATTAGCGTGGAGAAAATGCTGTGGATGGGGGGTTGCCACTCAAGTTATATAGTGGGAGGATATTTTATGAGAATTTTCATAACTGGGGGATAGCATTACTGCACGTTCCCCCCACAATTATCCTGCCTCCGCCCTTGGAACTACATGCAAATGTTGTGTTGTATACAGCAGGGTTGTTAAAACTCCAGAAACCCATACATTCTATTGGGTTCCGCTGCAGGACCGGAACCTTTTTCTCGCACAATTTAAATTCGGTACAAGTTGCATATTGTTTCATTGAAAAAAGGTTCCTGGACCGTATTTAAATTGAGCCGGAAAAAAGGATCCTGGACCATATTTAAATTGATCTGGTAAAAAAGTTCCTGGACAGAATTGAAATACGAGGGGCGTTTCGAAAGTAAATTACGTCATTTTTTTTCACAGGGAAGCTTTATTACAAACAGAAGAATACAATGTCATAACAAAATACAATATTTTGGCTATTTTTCCACATAGTCACCACCGACGTTGATACATTTGTTGTTACGTGAAATCAATTTCAAGAAACCCTCCTGGTAAAAATCGGTGCATAGCGAATTTAAGGAATCCTTCATAGCCTGTTGCACCTCTTCGTTGCTTCCGAAGTGACGCAGGAAAAAGGTGGACGTCTGATGGGGCAAGATCGGGGCTGTACGCCGGGTGATTCAATCTCTCCATTCACAGACACTAATGTGTTCTGCATTGAGCCTTGCTGTGTGGGGTCTTGCATTGTCGTCCAAGAACAAAACCTGAACAGGAAGTCATAGCCCTCGCGCTCGTACCGCGTCAAGTGTTCAGCCCTGAGCACAAGATTGCAAGAATGAAAAAGCACATTCATAGCGCACAACAGCACGCACTTCCATTTGTAACCACGTTTCTGCCATACTGGTTTACACTCGAATGAGCTCAGGCATGTCGGTCTGCTGCTTATATCTATTCTTCGGCACTCTGCGCATGCGCCATCGCTCCTCTGCTGTCGCTCCTCCTGTCGTGAATTCAGGAAAGATTGTCTTATGTTATGGCAATGTGTTTTTTCACTTTGTAATACAGCTTCTCTGTGAAAAAAATGACGAAACTTTCTTTTGGAATGTACCTCGTACTTTACAGCTAAAAAGGTTCTTTACGGGCAGAACCCCTTTACGCTTGCTGATTTTCTCTCCTGGACCGGAATTGAATTTATTTGAAATTCCTGGGCCTTCGACAACCCTGGTATAGAGACCTTACACATCGCGATGATATCAAAATGCGAAAAACATTGTCTGAAATGCTTATAAAGAGGGTGACCATATTTTGTGAGGGGACAGCATATTGTTCTAAAATTTTCAGGAAAAATGTAAATGAATTTAGCACATGTTACATTTCTACATCAACATGATCGTTTACGCTTTATTCCAATTTGAAAATGAGTTATCTTTAGAGTATCTTCTGACGGTTAAATCAAAATTTCTCCACAAAGAGACAGTGAAAACAGTGTCAATATTTCGACTAATCATATTCATCACATGAATCTTCTTCATTGAACAACCTTGGCATTCCTTCAACAGATGAATCTCTCCAAAGGCGTGACGTCGCCTTGTAATCAAGGGGTCCCGGTGGGGGCACAAGGTGGTTCGGATCCCAACTGTAGATCCAGTCCCGATTAGCCTTAATGCGCATAAAGTGGACTTAAAACACGAACTCAATCAATCAACAGAAGAATAAAACTCATCGCAACAAATTTGAATTCCAAAATGACAATTTTTCTTTTGGTATTTCTGTTTTGAAATGCAACTAAAAGAACACAATAACTAGCACTATTAAACGTTGAAAGAAATGCAGATACGAATTCCGGTCTCGAGATGAAGGGACGCACTAATGATATCGATCAGTATCGATGGTTTCTGAGTATCGATTGTATCGATTGTACTTGATAGATATGATGATTTTCGTACTCGAACAAGCGTGACATCTAACGAGCATATTGTGACTTGTTATGCTTACGTTTTAAATTTGTTGTTACGGATATGTATGCGTCTTTCGGGAATCTCTGGTACGAGCGAACGAAAGCAAGTCTCTGCGCAAGTATACCCCATCCCAACTATCTCTGGAGCAACGTCGCGCACAGCGGCAGAGAAGTGGGGGAAATCGTGTGGGCACTGGGAAGCAGTACACGCTCCTCGACGGCTTGTAAGCGCAGTCACTTCCCCCTCCACGCAATCCCGTTCCCTCTCACGTGTTCATTGGTGGAGCCGTCTCGCGTCACTACGTTCGCCTGCTCAATAGATAGATGGGACAGGGTATAGTGACTGGGGAGGCCTCGGCCAATGAACACATGAGAGGAAACGGGATTGCGTGGTGGGGGAAAATCGACTGCAGTTATCAGCCTTTGCAGCAGTGTGTGTACTGCTTCGTCTCGTCCACTCACTTTCTCTCAGTATGCGCGGTCTAGCTCCAGATATTCCCTGGATAGGTTATAGAAATACCTCGTCATTTTTACTCTTAAGAGTATGCTCGAGCAAGGGAAGACCCTTGCTGAACCTGTTAACCCTACTTATAAGCGGATACATGCAGTGGTGTGTGCAAGAGGGGACTGATGGGGCTACAGCCCCTCCCGAAGTTTAGAGAAAATAAAAAGAAATCAAGAGAAAGCAGGAAAGAACTCGGAACAAGTTACTATGATAAATGAAAATCTCCTTTAAAACGTCTCCGACTACCATTTTTGTGCTTGAGCGACTATTAAAACAAAGGCTAATCATCTTATTTACAGCATTCTTGTATTATCTATTTCGTACGTTTGGAGGTTTTCACTGAATTAAAATTAGACTCTAAGACAAAAAAGGTAATATCTGCATTTACAACTTTTTTTTCGATTTTTTGGAAGATTTTAGTTCGAAATTTTTATTTTCTCAATTTCTGGAGGAGCTGTAGGATCCATCAGCTTCTCGCTGCGTACGCCAGTGTCTGTAGCTAATGAACTATCGACAAGCCACATTCAGAACCAGAGGTGTCTCGTGAACGCATGTGGTGCATGCTGCGCATGCGTCATTTGTGGGGAAAAGGACAGCTTGCTCTGCGACGACATTAATGAGCATTTCTACATTCTAATTTCTTCATATATGAGAAGTATTTATTTTACACGAGAGCGCTCAACTAAGCTTATATTACATTTCTTGGAACTGAAGTGAAAGAAAGTAATAATTATTTTCCCACAATTGATACATGGGTCACTTCAGATCCAAGAAATGTAATATAAGCTTAGTGTAAAATAAATACTTCTCCTATATGAAGAAGTTAGAATGTAGAAATTCTCATGAATGTCGTCGCAGAGCAAGCTATCCTTTATCCCACAATTGACGCATGCACAGAATGCACCACATGCGTTTACGAGACGTCTCTGTTCAGAACATTGTTCATGTGTCATAGCCAGTGATGTGCGTCTACGCGTAAACAACGATAGTCTACATTCTACACGTAGACTATTTTATACACGTACATTACGTAATCTATGTAAACAACATGGCGAAAGGTGATAACTTAGCAAAGGGCAGCGTGGAATTAAAAAGAATTATACTGCGTATCAGTTGCTGATGTTTGAGGAGAACTTTTCATACTCTTCCATCCAAATTCGAAAAATTTCTCACCTAGGAAAGAAACCTAATATAGGAAATATTCTAGCGTTTTATGGGAAAAGACCACATTTGCCTCACGACTGCCATCTGTTGTTGTTTTCTGCATACTATTTATTTTCTTACATAGTTGATAATAGAAGAGAAGAGACATTTGTTATAAATAGGATTCTTTTCAGTTCGTTACGAACCATTATAGTTGAAAATGTCACTTTCTTTTCATGAAACCCTTGAAAATTAATTTTAATGCACTTTAGATTGTTTACGTAGTCTATGTAAACTACAACCCAATGTAATCTACGAGTAGATTACTTGTAGACAACGCAAGTAGACGTAAACTTATAGTCTACGGCACATCACTGATCATAACGCGTTAGCACGTTTTTCGGCAAAAATTAACTGGTGAAAATTTTGATCAGAATTCATCGAGAAAATCGACCAACGCATAATTTACGTACATGCACGCACTTGTGTCGACACATATGCTAGGAAAATCCGTAAACTCATTAATCGAACCTATGACGTAAACGCTAAGTCATTCGCTTTTATACGTAGTACCAGTTCCGTAGCTTGAAGGGAGGGACTAAATCCTTCATGAATAAAAATGCCAGGAAGAGAGAGAGAGAAATCGACAAATCTTTTCCTGTTACTTCATGGAGCAGAACATGTACGATGTTTGCAAAGAGAACAAATGTAGTTTTGCAATTTTTTCTTGTATTGGGTTCATTAGTGCTTGTGCGCTCTGTCAGTCACACGTTAATTTCTGTGATATTATTCCCGTGTCTAAAGTTGAGAGCGGACATTTTTTGTGGTAGAAATCGTCGAAGCTGGAAAACGAACCTTTACGATGCCTGTCCATAGGTTGAAATAAAAGTCACTTTGATGAGCATAAACAGAAGTTTCGCCCCTACCAAAATCCAATTGAAGCGTGTGAATACGCAAAATTGATCCAAAGGGAGGAATTTGTTTCTCGAGCATTCCCTTGGCATCAATTGCGCTAGTTAGATTAAGTTGTCATCTAAAATAAATCAAGCTGAAGTGATATGTGAAACAGTCTAGAGTTAATTCTTGGTATAAACAAAAGTGGATTATCACTTCTAATTGCTCTTGTAGAAGGACCGATCTTGAAGACGTTTTTGTAATCAATCAATTCTGGAGATGTGTTTGTATATCAATCAATCCTGGAGATGTTTTTGTAGCAAAATCAATCTTGGAGATGTTTTTGTAGAAAAATCAATCTTGGAGATATTTTTGTAGAACAAACAATATTGGAGATGGTATTGCAGAACAAACAATCTTGGAGATGGTATTGCAGAACAAACAATCTTGGAGATGGGTTTGCAGAACAAACAATCGTGGAGATGCGTTTGAAGAACAAACAAACTTGGAGATGGTTTTGTAGTACAGACAATCTTGAAGATGGTTTTGTAGAGCAAACAGTCTTGGAGATGGTTTCGTAGACAGACAGGGCTTCCCCGATGGCGCAGAGGTAGCGTCCTCGCCTTGTAAACAAGGGGTCCCGGGTTCGATACCCTGTGGAGGCACATAGTGGATCGGATACCACTTTAAACTGTAGGTCTAGTCCCGATTAGCCTTTCTGTACATAAAGTGGACTTAAAACAACAATTCAATCAATCAATGTAGAACATACAATCTTGGAGATGTTTTTATAGAACAGGCAATCTTGGAGATGGTTTTGGAGAGCAAACAGTCTTGGAGATGGTTTTGCAGAACAAACAATCACGGAAATTATTTTGCAGAACAATCAATCGTGGAGATGGTTTTGCAGAACAATCAATCGTGGAACTGGGTTTGCAGAACAATCAATCGTGGAGTTGGGTTTGCAGAACAATCAGTCGTGGAGATGGGTTTGCAGAATCAAGAATCTTAGAGATGGGTTTGAAGAACAAACAATCTTGGAGATGGGTTTGAAGAACAAACAATCTTGGAGATGGTTTTGTAGTACAGACAATCTTGAAGATGGTTTTGTAGAGCAAATAGTCTTGGAGATGGTTTCGTAGACAGACAGGGCTTCTCCGATGGCGCAGAAGTAGCGTCTTCGCCTTGTAATCAAGGGGTCCCGGGTTCGATACCCTGTGGAGGCACATAGTGGATCGGATACCACTTTAAACTGTAGGTCCAGCCCCGATTAGCCTTTCTGTACATAAAGTGGGCTTACAACAACAATTCAATGAATCAATGTAGAACAGACAATCTTGGAGATGGTTTTATAGAACAGGCAATGTTGGAGATGGTTTTGGAGAGCAAACAGTCTTGGAGATGGTTTGGCAAAACAAACAATCTTGGAGATGCTTCTGCAGAACAATCAATCTTGGAGATGGTTTTGCAGAACAATCAATCGTGGAGATGGTTTTGCAGAACAAGCAATCGTGGAGATGGTTTTGCAGAAGAAATAATCTTGGAGATGGTTTTGCAGAAGAAACAATCTTGGAGATGGTTTGGCAAAACAAACAATCTTGGAGATGCTTCTGCAGAACAACCAATCGTGGAGATGGTTTTGCAGAAGAAACATTCTTGGAGATGGGTTTGCAGAACAAACAATCTTGTTGATGGTTTTGCATAACAATCGTTCTTGGAGATGGTTTTGTAGAGCAAATAGTCTTGGAGATGGTTTCGTAGACAGACAGGGTTTGTCCGATGGCGCAGAAGTAGCGTCCTCGCCTTGCAATCAAGGGGTCCCGGGTTCGATACCCTGTGGAGGCACATAGTGGTTCGGATCCCACTTTAAACTGTAGGTCCAGCCCCGATTAGCCTTTCTGTACATAAAGTGGGCTTACAACAACAATTCAATCAATCAATGTAGAACAGACAATCTTGATGATGGTTTTATAGAACAGGCAATGTTGGAGATGGTTTTGGAGAGCAAACAATCTTGGAGATGGTTTGGCAAAACAAACAATCTTGGAGATGCTTCTGCAGAACAATCAATCTTGGAGATGGTTTTGCAGAACAATCAATCGTGGAGATGGTTTTGCAGAACAAGCAATCGTGGAGATGGTTTTGCAGAAGAAATAATCTTGGAGATGGTTTTGCAGAAGAAACAATCTTGGAGATGGTTTGGCAAAACAAACAATCTTGGAGATGCTTCTGCAGAACAATCAATCGTGGAGATGGTTTTGCAGAATAATCAATCGTGGAGATGGTTTTGCAGAGTGATCAATCGTGGAGATGGGTTTGCAGAACCAACAATCTTGGAGATGGGTTTCCGGAACAATCAATCGTGCAGATGGGTTTGCAGAACCAAGAATCTTGGAGATGGGTTTGCAGAACCAAGAATCTTGGAGATGGTTTTGCAGAACAATCGTTCTTGGAGATGGGATTGCAGAAGAAATAATCTTGGAGATGGTTTTGCAGAAGAAACAATCTTGGAGATGGTTTTGCAGAAGAAACAATCTTGGAGATGGTTTTGCAGAACAAACAATCTTGGAGATGGTTTTGCAGAACAAGCAATCTTGGAGATGGTTTTGCAGAACAAACAATCTTGGAGATGGGTTTGCAGAACAAACAATCTTGGAGATGGTTTTGCAGAACAATCAATCGTGGAGATGGTTTTGCAGAGTAATCAATCGTGGAGATGGGTTTGCAGAAACAACAATCTTGGAGATGGGTTTCCAGAACAATCAATCGTGCAGATGGGTTTGCAGAACCAAGAATCTTGGAGATGGGTTTGCAGAACCAAGAATCTTGGAGATGGGTTTGCAGAACCAAGAATCTTGGAGATGGTTTTGCAGAACAAACAATCTTGGATATGGTTTTGCAGGACAAACAATCTTGGAGATGGTTTTGCAGAACAATCGTTCTTGGAGATGGTTTTGCAGAAGAAACAGTCTTGGAGATGGTTTTGCAGAACAAACGGTCTTGGAGATGGTTTTGCAGAACAAACAATCTTGGAAATGGGTTTGCAGAAGAAACATTCTTCGAGATGGGTTTGCAGAACAAACAATCTTGGAGATGGGTTTGCAGAGCAAACAATCTTGGAGATGGGTTTGCAGAGCAAACAATCTTGGAGATGGGTTTGCAGAACAAACGGTCTTGGAGATGGTTTTGCAGTACAAAAGGTCTTTGGGTTTTGTGTGAAGAAGAAACTTTGTAGTTAAGCCATATCTCTTCTTGGAATATCTGTTGCGAGCGAATTAAAGCAAGTCTCGGCGCAAGCAGTGACTCGACAGATCTTGACCAATGAACACGCTCGAGGGAACCGGATTGCACGGAGGGAGGAAAGCGACTGCAGTTGCCAGCCCTTGCAGCTGCGTGTATTGCTTCGTTCTGCCTATTCGATTTCTCCTATTATCTAGTTTTATGCGCTTTGATTTGATTTGATTTAGTTTATTTTACTTCGCGTTTTGTGCCTCTTGGCTAATTTGCGAAGATGGGGATGAGTGATGAAATGATGAAATTGATGAATGGACATTCAAAAACAACCAAGCCCGACCGGGATTCGAACCCGGAACCCTTGGCGTCACAGCGCGATGTGCTAACCACTCCGCCACAGGGTCGGGCCTAGTTTTATGCGCGCCCTTCCTCCAGAGATTCGCGGGATTGAGTATACTTTTACTTTGAATCAACACCTCGTCGACGATATTTCAAAGGTGTCACCATCAAAAGGTCCATTGTTCGATCGCTGGTGGAGAACATTGTACATTGGATGAAATCTCGCTATTAACTGTTGATCTAAACTCGATTAGCTTATCGGAGCATAAGTGGACCATTAAGTTCCACGTGACTTGGTCGACTATATTATCTCAGTTTTGTACGTAGGTTTTCTTAAGTTAGTGATCTTTTTTCAAGAGATCTGCTTCTTCAAATACAATGAGACAGAATGTAGCATTCTTACTTACTGAAAGTTGATTTCCTCTCATGTTTGGATGAAATCCTTTGTTTTGTTCGATGTTATGTCCAGTGGCGTAGCAAGGGCTGGGGCCTCGCACCTGAATGGGCCTCTCGTCCCATGGGGTTGATATGAAAAATTTTAAAAATAGAAGAGAGAAAAATAGATGGAAAAGGCTAATTTCTGTGGACAACAAAATTATAAACATTCCGTTTCTTGGCTTTAAACTCGAGTATAACCCTGTTATTTGAATGACTACGTCCAATCAGAAGCATAACATTAAGTGAGGCTGGATTTAAGCCTAAAGAGCCCAGAAAAAAGTAAAAATGATTGTCGTATTTCTCATGTGAAACATTGACGCAAAAATTCACGATAGCTTGCTTGGACATTTTTGCCCATTTATTCTTTTCTTGAATATAAAGCAATTTGTCTTGTCCTTTCTTCTTTCTCTGGACCTTGCACTCCTGATTTTAATATGTAAAAGCTCTTTTTCCAGTCTTACGGCGGACGCTCTATATGCTGGCAAGGGAAGTGGGGAGTGGGGAAGTGACCAAACCAGCGCGATAAGAAACTCAGCAGCCAATAGAGCGAGGTACAGGTAATAGTTCCTCCCCTCGACGTCAAACCCTCCGCGCAATTGCTGTTGTCTGGTTGGTCTGGTGCGTATTCCCCGCTCCCCACTTCCCTTGCCAGAATGTAGACCGCCCGCCGTAACAGTAGAAAAGACCTATAACAATAAAGAACCTCCAACTCCCACGGAGCAAGGTGTGAGACATATAAATGCTTGCATTGTTTTCAACTCAAGAAGGACATGCATAATATTAGCAGATCTTCCTCCCGTCCTACAGCTTCAGATTTCAGCTCCCAGAAAACGGAGAAAAGAAATGTTTAGGGTGAGTGAAAATTTGCTGACATATTCCTGAAGATTATGTATGGATTCACATTGAGATTTCGAATTTCTAATCTCTCCCAGGACCTTGCGATATGTTGCTACAGCACTGGTTATGTCCATAACATCAAATACTTCTTTGATAAATTTTTGTTCTTGTTTGTCCCTGTAGAACACACAGAATAGTGAATAAGAAGTCTGTTTTCGTAATTCCTAGTTTAACACAAGTTTTGATTTCCCAATGGCTTTCCACAACACAAAGAACACGTTGCCGAACAACAAAGAGGCAATTACAGAATAAATTTTCCCCAAAAGCAGTCATCACACTTTTCTGGCTTTACTAAGAAACGCTAGATGTCGCAACAATGCGCTTGGATTCAACAGCGTAGAATGTGGTTTCCTTTGTTGTCATCTTTCATTGTCTTGACCTCTTGTAAGAAAATAATTTAAGCAGTTTAAAAGTGAGAAATATCCTGTGCAGGCATTGCATTAAAATCTCTCTCTTGGGAATTAAATGTATAATGTACCAAGCAAAAGCTAGAAATAATCTCAAATGTACAATTCGTTCTCTACTAATTATAGTTCGATGCAGCTGTTTTCTAGAACACATTTTGTCGAGATACTATAAACCTTTTCCTTTGGGAGATGAGGCCTGCTCGAAAAGGAAAAGGTTTATAGTATCTCGACAAAATTTGTTCTAGAAAACAGCTGCAACGAACTATAATTAGTAGGGAAGGAATTGTAAGGTCCAAAATTCTGGTCGGGAAAGGGGGGGGGGGAAGGTTCTGAAAATGCTTCCAAAAAGGTGCTGATAAAATGCCTTTATTCAGGTCAAAACCAGTTGCATTAACATTGTTTATTCAACACTGTAGCAAATAACACAATCAAACAACTTGTTATACTGGATTACGCTCAACATTTCTATAATTTGTAATGTAAGTCGCTGACGCTTTCTCAGGAGATCCTTATGTGTGGAGAAACTACATTATCTTGGGAACTATTGAGGCTGCACTGATTACATTATACCATTTTATAGTTCTCGTTCTGCTCTACAAATTGAGACTATAGGATTTTATGTACCTGCTCAAGAAGAGTGAAAATAATTTATTTTTCTGTCCATTTTTTTTTTAACAAAACATGAAAGAAAAGGAAGGAAAAACGTACTGAAGCATCAAAGAGGGGGTAAAACGAGATAAATGTGCAAATTTCACCAAAAGGTGCAAGAAAGTGTGTTCATTTTACTTGACTTCATGTCCTAAAATACATATCTCAAACGTTCGGTATGAAAACAGCTATATTTTTGGAAAGTTGCTGCACATTAAAACCCGTTCTCTAGTAATTAGTAGACCTCGGATTATTAGCTTCTAAAAATGCACTTTTTAGGTTCCTAAAATAGGTTCTGAAAATTCTAAAATAGGTCCTAGAAATCCTAAAATAGGTTCTGAAAATTCTAAAATAGGCCCTAGAAATCCTAAAATAGGTTCTGAAAATTCTAAAATAGGTCCTAGAAATCCTAAAATAGGTTCTAAAAATATTAAATTCGACTAAAGAAATCATCAAGTAGGTTCCAAAAAAATTTAAAATGATTTAAAGATCCTGAAAAAATACTAATTAGGTACTATTTTTAAAACAAAATTTCAAAGGAACCGTTAGAAATTTTAATAACCGTCAAGAATATTAATTTTCTAACCAAATTTTCATTTCTATGCATCATTTTCAAAATGATCCACTAATTATTGTAATACTAATACTTGTAGTGTTAGCAAAAGTTACTTATCGATATGATAAGTGAATTTCCTGGACAATAAATAACAATATTTTTCACGTTATTCTCAGACAAAACCCTCCCTGCTTTTTATCTGTGAGGATTATGCTGAAAATGATCTTTAAACAGATGCTTAGCCAATGGTGCAAATTTGAATGCTAGAAAGCACCAAACGTAAGCGGATCAGAAGTTGGCAGTTTGGACTGTGCTGGCAACAGTGGCGCCAGACATTTTGCTTTGTTTAGAGCTTCAAAAAACATTATGGACTTAGAGGGAGGGAAATCAGCAGAGAGTATGTTTCAAACAAGTTGGTCATTGATTTTTTCATTACCAAACAGAGGAAATACCTCTGTGCAGTGGCGTGGCGTGACTTTTTCAAAAATGTTACTGACGATATCATCTGCACCCTACCCCCCCCCCCCCCAAACATGCCTTTGATCTGGATTTTTCTTCATTTCGTTCTTTTTTTTCAATTCGCTAAGTGATTTATTTAGCCACAATCACTCCTAGAAAGAACTACCACTCATAAGAGAGTTACCGCGAAAATCCAGTGAATAGCAGTCGAGCCTTGTCAACCATCTCTGTTTCTTTGCAAAGAGGTGGAAAGGGTAAGAAGAACCACACATTCGGGTCAGTTTGATGTTTCTGCATTGAGCAGACGACAGAATTCCCCTCCTCCAGCGGTGGAAGAGAAGTCCTGTTGCCAACTTAGTTTTTTTGGAGCAAGGTTTGTCCAAATCACGAATCGCATCAAGTATTTATATTTTCGTCTATTACGTAAACGGTTTCAGTTGTAGTTAAATCCAGCTTTTGCTTTGCGGTGTAGCTCTTGTTGCTTCAGAGAAATAGTATCCCCGTTTTAGGCGGGATTTAGATCTTTTCTGGAAATCCAATGTGACATCACTTGCTGATCCGGTAGGCCGCAGCGGCAACAGGGCCCCTAAACAGGCATATGAATAACCCCGTAGCACACTTGCCTCTAAGTCTTTCCCCGCTGTTCCCTTGCATTGGCGCCCTTTCCTCCTGTTGCCCTTGAGGGTAGCGGAACGGCCTGCCTCTTCGCTTTTGTCGGCTGCAGAAAAAATGTCCTCTTCAATATACACTCAGCTCGGTTAACTTATTTAACCCTAGAACACTACCGTGTTCCAATATTACAGTGTAACTACCGCTACGTAAATTTTACGTACATCAAGGAATCTATTTTTAAAACAACCTCTACATCATGAAAACAAATTTCTATTCATTGTGAACATTATTTTGTTTATTTTCCCTTATATTGAAATTGAATTCTTCATTTTAAAATGTATAAACATGGTTTTATTAAACATAGAATATTTTAAGAGAAGGTCTTTCTTGACAAGCCCGTTCGTACATTAAGAATGAAGGCGAAAAGTTCGAACAATGAAAAGCAAACAATAATAATATTCATAACGCTATAAATAAGGAACAAATGTAATTTTAAAGTCTTACAAGAAAATAGTGTATGCTTCTAAACTTTCGTTTTCAAAATCTAAGTATCCAAATCGAATTTACAAATGTTAAAATTACGTGAAAGATACTTCTCGTTTTACACAGCTACGTAAAATGTACGTACAGTGCACAACATAACAAACCAAATCAAGACGATCAGCGCTTGCAACCTCCTTACCACAGTGCTACCTTACTCCGACAGACAACTTGAGGCACTGCTGGGCAGAGGGATGAGTGGGTGGGAGGTGGGAGGTAGGGAAGGGATTTGAGCGCAAAGCATACGTAAATTTTACGTACGGTAGTGTTCCACAAATTGGCTTCCCACAGGAGCAGTACGTAGTTGTCATGCTTCTTTTCTTGTAGTTGCAGAAACTGCAATACTTTCTGTTCCCTTGTGACGTGGCTGCTACTGTACTTGTCTCTTCCTTCCCAAGTACCTTCAAATTGACTTTCTTAACTCCTGTGACAGTCCCGGATTTATTAGCCTTTGCTCCTGCCAGATCTTAGTCAAGTTCTCATGGAGGTGAAGCATGAACTGAATTCGCGAGAATGGTCTCTTTTCTGAGTTGCCCTGATTGTTGTAGAAGCTGTGAGTGTCAATAATGTATCCAATGATCGCTGCGATGTTGATCATATTATAGAAAAATAAGATATTATAGAAAAATTCACGCAAAACTTACGTGAATACAAATGGCGTTATTACTACATGCACGTCAAAATTACGTGCAAGATTTTTCTTGTGTTACTATCGCTACGTATTGACGTACAGAGTCTCACATAACGCACAAACTAAAGACGTTCACTGCTTCGGCCCTCCTTACCACAGTGCTGCCACGCACCTGACAGAATGCCCGAGAAATACCATAGGCGGAGGGGTAGGTGGGTACGATGAGGGAGGTAGGGTAGGGAATTGAGCGCGAAGCATACGTAAATTTTACGTACTTAACAATGTTGTTATTTTATTAATATTCTGCCTCTGCGTGATGTAAAAATATATAAAAACCTAAAAAAAAAAGGGTTTTAGGTACAAAATCCTAAAAGAGATTCTAACAAGCAAAATAGGCCATTTTAGGCACTATGAAACTTCATCAGTCGTTGCGTTTTTTTAATGAAACGCTGATGTAACTTTTTATTTCTAATTTACCAGCAAAGGAGAACATAGGTTAAAAAACTAAAATCAGAGGTCTAGTAATTAGATACTGAATTGTTGGTGACCGAATGCTTGAGAAACAATAGAATCTATAGTGTTTCTCTAGAGACGGTCACATTCAAAGTGTTAACTAGAGCAGATCACGACAAAACAATTGTTTATTGTGATCAGACTAAATATCTTAAGTCAGGCTCGAGAAATCCTGAAATAGGTTAAAAAAAACTTGATATAGTTCAAAATTCCTGAAAAGTACTGATTAGATATAGTCAACGGCAAGGAAATTTGGACACCTATATCCTGAAAAACTCGCTATCTTGCATAATGTTATGTGTGTGTTGCCTAACCCTAAGGCGATGGTAGAAATTACCATTGGAAATTCGCTATTGAAATCCACTCTTCGCCGTATAGCTAGGCAGCAATCGATTTTCATGTTATCCACAGTCAAACTCTGCACAATGAAAACATCGTGAGTGGTGCAAACTTCAATGCTGAATGGAATGTTAGTTTGCAAGGCGTGAATGCCACAAAGCACCGAAGTGACGCGAAAGTGAGCAAGACCACACAGATCAGACCACTTTGTATTGTACAGGTAACAGTGGCACCAGACATTTTGCTTTGTTTAGAGCTTTGAAACATCACCATGGACTTGAAGGGAAATCGACAGAGTACGTTTCAAACACGTTCATTGAAATTTTTCGTGACGAAACAAAGCAAATGCCTGTGTGTGACATAAAACATCCTGTGAAACCTTTAAAAATATATAGAAACCTAAAAATTGGTTTGATTTAGGCGCATAAACCTACAATAGGTTCTAACAAGCAAAATAGTTTTTTTTTTAGGTACAATAAAACTTCATCAGTTGCTTCGTTTTCTAACGAAACGCTGACATACAAACTTATTATTTCTTACATACCTGTAAAGGAAAAAATACGTTAAAATCCTAAAATTCGAGCTCTACAAGCCTCATGTAGGCAGCATCAAGCTCTTTTCGCACTTTTCTTCCAACTAAATAAAAAAGCTAGTATAATTGGTACAGGGAAAATGAACACCCCTCGCATTAATAGCGCTTCGAACACCTATAAGCCATTTTAATGAAACACCTATTTAGTTTTTTACTACCCTGCGAGTCTTAAAGCGCCAGAAGTTCGAATTCAATTACGTCATCGTCAATGAATCATTGGTAAAAGGAAATTCTGTAGTCTTCTTGCCGGAAGAAAAGCTTTAACTAGATTATTCTCCGAGAAGAGGCGCTGCGATCGCAATTCTGCTTCGAGAATTTTCCTCTGATTTTCTCCAAACTTCTCCGTTCTGCTTTCAAATGTGAAAGTGAAGAAAAATTTAGTTTTTAAAATGCCTTTTTGCAGAAGTCTTATTTATGTAATGGCGTATCTCAAAAGTTCGGGTAACAGTTCGTTATATCGGAGACACATTAATATCGGATATTTTGTGATTTGCATGGTTCACACTTACCAATTGTGTATTGCGGAACATAGTTCAAGGTGCCATTATGCTTTTTACACGAAAACAAACACAATTTTTCACATAGAGAGTAGTTTTTGTTATTCCTTTTCTCGCTTCCGCAACACACAATATGGCGGACAGAAGTTGACTAGCGTTGTAGGTATATGCAGTGTTTCCAACCTTCTTCACCGAAAAATACCTACTATCGTTTTCGTCACGTGTGCAAATTGTACATTATGCACGGGTAGCTGACGGATAGCCCCACGAACCATTCACGGATAACCCCAGGAACCATTTCCGATAAGGTTATGTTAGGTTTGGTTAGGTTAGGCAAACATAGTTAAAAAAAAGGGGGTTGGAAACACTGACAGGGGGTTACGTCATGAAAAGTATGGAGCATCCGTCGGTGAGATATTTCTCTTGAAAAATACATGATTTCCCGGTCAAATAGATTCCAGGATGAAAGAAAATACCTCGACGAACGTTGGAAACCTTAGAGAAATTCATTTCCGTAAGTAGTTGATTCTGTAAAACTGAAGAAATGTGTCTCCGATATAACGAACTGTTAGAGTGAGATTATTTCCGTAACAGCTCTGGCCGTTCTGCGCTTGCACCTTTGGAGCGAGTCATAACTCCCGACGCCTCCAATCAAGAAGTGAACCGCTGACGTCATCTCTACTCTGCGCCTATAGCTTACTCTATTGCTCACGCCGTACACTGCTAGTAGGCTCGCTGACTAGACTCGCGCAGTCAGCTGGAGATGTTCCGAATGCACTCGGACTCTACCAAAGTTCGAAAGGAAATTGTTTCTTGGGACATTTTCTATACTTCAAGTCATTTGTGGATAGCAACTACAGTCAATGGGGAGATAGAATACATGAATTTTATAACTACTGGCATTTTCGCCTACTTATAATTGCCTATTTAAAAAATAATTGTTTTTTGAGTGCATGCTTCTAGAAAATGATGAAAAATCTGTCGATGGCCTTCTCGGTTGGTGCCTAGTTTGTATTTTTCGGTGCTGTTTTTCCTCCCTATCTAACCTCGTCCCGGTTATAAGCCCTTATTCTACCTTAATATCCTGATAACAATGTGACCACGGATAGCATAAATTTTATAGGTCACCTGCAAAGATCATATGAAATGTAAGAAATTATTTTGTAATATTTGGTAACACTGTCAGTAATTAAGTTGGGATTTTTTTTTAAAATGTATGGTCATGAAACTTTTTTTAAGTGCAGGAATTTTTTTTCTAAAATTAAATATAATAACACGCAAATTATTGGGTGGGCTCGAGCCCCACAGGCCCATGTAAGTTGGCGCCATGGTTTGGCTCACTTTGGAAATTTCTATACCAAAGTGAGCAATTTCCATTATCAGATCAGGGAGATATTGTGCATATTAACTATGTGGAAAACAATTCGTCTGTTTTCTGCTTTCTCTCTCTCTCTCAATAATATCTATCTCCATAAATTCTATTTTTTATGTGGAATACTTTCAACGGTTTGACAAAAGCTAAACAGAATTTCGAATTAAACAAATTACACCATTAAAATTGATTGATTTGCTTTATTTTACTTCGCTTTTTGTGCCACTTTTGGCTAATTTGCGAAGATGGGGATGAGTGATGAATGGAAATCCATGCACACAAACATCATTGCCCAGGCCGGGATTCGAACCCCTGGACCACTCTGCTACGGGGGCCGGCTAACGCATTAACGAAACAGGCAGCAATTCTTCCCAGCATAAACAAATATAGATCCATTCATAAGAGCCGATTTTTTATAAATACCTAACTGGCAACACTGCTTTGTTTTTATTTTCAATCACGCTTGATACAGCATTCCTTTAGCGAAGTAGCAAGAATCTGCCACCCATTATCATCTTTTTATCTTCCCGCTAATCAATGATGTAAATTAACGAACACTTAAAGGACCATTGTTGAGACTGTCTTATCTGTTCTGGAATTATCGACGTTTCTAACAATGGAATCGTTTCTCTTCTTTGCCACACCTTGGGTTTCCGGGCTGTTGATTTTGTCTTCATGATCAGAATAAAATGGAAAATCTGAGAGCGGTGAAATCACTGAATCAATTCGAAGTAAATGAAGATTGCGTTTCAACTTAGGACGATTGTTCAGTGGGATCCATGAGTATTACCGTGCAAATTGTCCATCGCCATGTTCGTGCCAATCCCCTTGGCACATCGTGCTACGACGCCTGGGCATGGATGTTTGTGAGTGTCCATCCATCAATTTCATCATATTGTTACTCCTCACCTTCGCAAATTAGCCAAACGTGGCACAAAAAGCAAAGTAAAATAAACTAAATCAATCAACCATGTTCGTGCACTTTATTTTACCCAATAAGAGCTTCAAGAAAACTCAAAACAAGCTGTTGACAACTTCTGCACCAGCATACATAAAATCCATCGCTTGAAACATACAGGATGTAAGATAACAATTATTATGAAAATAGTCATGGACAATTTGCCGAGCAATACTAGTGGATCCCACTCTACAGTGGAATCCATGAGTATTACCGTGCAAATCGTCCATGACTGTTTTCAATAATTCTTCTCTTGCATCCTGTGTGTTTTTAAGCGATGGATTTTTTGAATGCTGGTGCAGAAGTTGTCGACAGCTTGTTTTGAGTTTTCTTTTAATTCTTGAAGTTCTTATTGGGTCAAATAAAGTTCACGAACATGGTGATTGACAATTTGCACGGTAATACTCATGGATCCCACTGTACAAGACATCGAATTAGGAGGATACGGAAGGAACAAGTTAGACTGTTTTTACGTAGCTCGGTAACACCCTGAAATGTTTGAAGTTCTTATGAAATCAGATTTCCCTGTCAAATGACATCACTGGTAATATTTTGCTTAGTCTGCATGGAAATTCCACACTGTTAGGAAAAATAAAAAATGCAATTTTGCAAAAGTTTTTTTAATGTGTATTCTTTTAATAGCAAACATTAAAGACATGATACACATGTTGGATTCTCACTGTTTAGAATACTTGCATGAAGCCTGTGGCAACAATACCTAGCCGTATCTGATTGTTGCACAACGGTGACAATATAGCGATGATGCAATTTTCCTCATGTTCTCACTGACACTCCCAACCTCCTAAAGAAATGCACTTACCCATTGTGTAACCATCAAATACGGCCAGGTATTGTTGCTACAGTCATGGGCATCATGCAAGTGTTGATGACATTCTCGTGCCAAAGGGCACCTAGATTTTGATCCAAAAGCGGTTTTACAGTGCGTACATTTTAAAACCGTTCCCAAGTACAAATATGAGCAATGTTACAATATAGTGATCTGCGCATGTAGTACCTTACAACAAATGTTGTAAATAACGTCCTTCTTGCAGGATACACATGTTCAGATGCCTTGCCATAGCTATTCCTAGCAACCTTATGGAGTACTTCTGCGGTGATATTCTGAATGGCAACAGTGATGTAATGCTTCAGCTCTTCTAAGGTGTGTGGGTTATGTCTGTAAACAGTTTGTTTTAAAAAAAACATAGGAAATAGTCCGGACTTGAGAGATCAGGAGATCTGGCGGGCCATAGTCCTTGTGAAATAACCATGTCGCCAAAAAAATTCCCTCAACGTCGCCATAGTTGATTTAAACGTATGAGAAGTTGCACCATCCTGTTGAAACCAGCACATTCGTTCATCAGGTTCCAACATTGCAACAAACTGCATAATAATGTCTTGGTAAATCTAACTGTCCACTGTGGTTTCAAAGAAGAAGGGCCCTATTATGCATCTCCTTGATACGGCACACCATACACCAACTTTCTCAGGATGGAGGGGAGACTCAACCAAGATGTGTGGATTTTCGGCACTCTATGTTTGGTAATTTTGCGAAGCTTCGCGGGAGCTTTCTTCCCGAACGTTTCTGAGAATTTAGGAAGGCTATCTCTATATGAATTGCACTCAGCCGAACACACGGCACAGCAGACAAACACGCATGACGCAATGCAACTGACTATGCGGAGTGACTCACGGAAACTTAACTTATACTCCCCTCCCCTCTTCTTCTTCCCATTCCCTTTCCCTACCGTATCCAGAACTACAAGACTCCACTCCAAATGCAAGAATTGAACAACAAGGTAGTACAACAATATACACAAACAAAATGTAGTTACAATGAGTGTTACCAGATCCCTGTAAGGGAAATGTAGGACATGCTGTCCCATAATGTAGGACACAAGACATTCTCAATAAATAATACATATTTCTATAGAACACGTAAGAAAGTAATTGAAAAATGACACTTTTCGATTTTTAAAAAATGAATTCTTAATTAATTTTTAAATGGAAAATTTGAAAATTTGCTGTCATAATTGTACCTCTTACTTCATGATTTAATTGGTTCTTCTCAGAGGAGACAATTTTTATCAAAATTTCAGGTTTAGTCAAACTTATATTTATGTTAGAGTGGACAGTCAAACTCTCTGAAATTATAGGGACCAGTATCAAACAAACATTTTACAGACTTTATGAAAAAATAATTTCTCTCGTGAGTCTGTTGTGCTGATGGTAATGAAAGTACTCTCTCAACATTTGAATTATGCTTGTAATGGCAAAGTAATATTCGGCATTTACCGTAATTTAAAATGGTTCGAGAAGTTTCATCTTGGGTAGTTTTTAGTTCAATAACAGGATGACTACCAAAATAACACATCCAGAATTCTTGACTTTTTTTTTGGATTTTTTTAGACCTTTTTTCCGTCTTTCCTAACGTTTGTTTATTCGATCCCTACTTAGGTAAAATTGGAAATTAGTAATTAAGAAAATAAATATTTATTTAAGGAAAACCCCTACCAAAGGGCCAGTTAAGATGAAAGCTGAAGCTGAATTTAAGAAGAGAATTAGATCTGCTTTCTCGTATTAATGCATCCTGAACTGTGTTTGGCAGAAAGTGAGGCTTTGGCGTCTGAACTCACAGCCAGTATAATCTTATGTGAAGCTTTTGTCGGTTGTCCCTATATGTTTGTGACTGTCCCTTCATCCATCTTATCTTACCATCATTCATCCTCATCTTCGCGATTAGCCAAATGGACAGAAAAAAGTGAAGTAAAATAAACTAAATCAACCAGTCAGTCATTATGATAGCAAAAATTCTTGACCATAAGAAAAATTATTGCCTTTTTATTGACTTATTGACCTACTTGTTAATTTCTTTACTTTTTCTTGACTTCCACGACTTTCTTGACTGGCAGACACCCTGAATAATTTTGTTATCTATACCCCTGCTTTACAATCAAATTGTATTGAATATTGAATAAGAATGGGCAACACCTTTTTCCATCAGTATAAACCCTAAGGCAAGAAATTCTGCTCAGGCATTGAAGTGACGTTATCAGAAAATTGTCCCAAAACTTTGTTCATTAAGTTTTTCCGTTTTCCCGTTTGTTTAATAGCAGGACAAACGTTTTTCTTTTGGGGCAATTACTGAACCAAATAAATTTCACTATTGGGCTTGGAAGCGCAGTCCATAGACTTGTAATTTGCATGATTCTTTTCTGTTATCTATTTTCCTAATTAATATTATGTGACACTCAAAATGTAGGACATTTATGGTATTTTTCAAATTCCTCCCGGACGCCGGATATGAGGCTAAAATATAGGACATATCCGGAAAAAACCGGACGTCTGGTAACCCTAGTTACAATACGTTCGGGGACCGGTTTTAAAATGTACGCACTGTACTTTTGTTTTCATGTTCTAGGGCAGTGAAGAAAATGGTGTTCATTTCAATCTCGTACATACACAACAGCACTCGCTGCATCGACCACTTTTGGCACTCCACACGTCGACGTGGGCCACAACGGACAATGCTCACTGCTTCATAGCACATGCACAGTGTTGCCATCTTTAAATTTACAACCCACGCAAGGGCGTATCCAGGGGAAGGGTCCGGACACCCTCCAAATTATTTTTGAAAGTACTAAGGTGGATTCAGCATACTTTCCGATGAGACATTTGATGTGGCAGGTATAGAAAATTCCCTCTGTGTGCACGGTGTGTGGATTCTGAAAATAACATCCACTACAAGTATTTTCAAGTTTCACACTGAGTAGTGATATGTGAGCTGAAAACCTGACTTCAGTGGTTTTGGTACAGTGTTTTATTATTTTTAATATTACATGCAGAGGTGAAATACATACCAGACAGTAAAAACAAACTATTGTCAGTGTTTTTTTGTTAAATTTCTTTAACCTTGTCAGTTAAGTGTAGCTGACCGAGTGAAACAGCCCTACCCAGTGGTCTTCTAGCTGCAGTTGAAAAGGGGACTTTCATAACTGTACTTTTTATCTGTAAAAGGTTTTCAGTTTTGCTGTACAGTTGTGAAAGTTTTGAGAGCCCTCATCACAATTTAGCCTTTGCTCTTTCTTACCCGAGAGACGTCACAGAACTGCTTCAGATACTTAGGGAGATTTCAGATGAACAGTTCAGCCAAATATTTCAAACTGCTTCTGAAAAGTGTCAACAGACATTATATTCTGAAATTACAATTCCAAGAATAACAAAAAAAACAAACAATGAAACAACGAGATAACTCTCCTCTTTCTAATATAGAGAGGGGAGGGGGCATGCAGCATTGGCCTTGGGCGATAGACACCCCCTGCCGTTTCACTGGTCATAATTAAGTCTACACTGAGAGATTTGAAACTGTTTGGGCAAAGTTTAGTAAAGTTCGTTTTAGAGAAAGAAAACATGATTTCCTGGGGAAAAAATGAGGAAAAGTTATTTCCAATTTCCACACACATCTTCCACCCGTCACTTTGTAGAAGTGGACGGCAAACATGTGACTGAAATCAATACACGCCAACATGTATCATTCTGTCAAGGACATGTGTCGCAAAAGCTTGGGAAAAATTTGGCATCATTACGTCGTCAGCGTATCTGCAGAAGCTGTCAGTATCCCTCCCGCGAGATTAAAATTTTCCTCACGTGACGAAACAATTTAAGGGAAGATCCTGGCTCATTCATTCGCAGCTTGGTAGTGGTTGAATTCATATCTTGATTGTGCTCAACCTGCAAGATTGCTGTAATCGCTCATTTTCGACAGCAGATATGGATTTGGTGGTGATGGCATAGTTTGACAGGTAAAATTGTACGTAAACGCTAAAGCCACTCTCACACGAGACGCATTTACGTCTTTTAGGGCGAACGCCTGCTTGAAACATCCATAAGACTTTTTCATTCTCCGTTCAAGAGGGTTCCTTTACGGGCCTTAGTAATGGCATCTTTCCTTCCGAGACCGAGACACTTTATCCCCTACCTGAGGGGCGGAGGCACTTTTATCCCCCCCCACCTGAGGGTCCGAGGCACTTTATCCCCCCACCTGAGGGCCCGAGGAACTTTATCCCCCCACCTGAGGGGCCGAGACACTTTATTCCCCCACCTGAGGGGCCGAGACACTTTATCTCCCCACCTGAGGGGCAGAGACACTTTATCCCCCACCTGAGGGGCCGAGACACTTTATTCCCCCACCTGAGGGGCCGAGACAATTTATCTCCCCACCTGAGGGGCAGAGACACTTTATCCCCCACCTGAGGGGCCGATACACTTTATCTATCCACCTGAGGGGCCGAGACACTTTATCTCCCCACCTGAGGGACCGAGACACTTTATCCCCCCCCTGAGGGCCCGAGGAACTTTATCCCCCCACCTGAGGGGCCGATACACTTTATTCCCCCACCTGAGGGGCCGATACACTTTATCTATCCACCTGAGGGGCCGAGACACTTTATCTCCCCACCTGAGGGGCCGAGACACTTTATCCCCCCACCTGAGGGCCCGAGGAACTTTATCCCCCCACCTGAGGGGCCGATACACTTTATTCCCCCACCTGAGGGGCCGAGACACTTCATCTCCCCACCTGAGGGGCCGAGACACTTTATCTATCCACCTGAGGGGCCGAGGCACTTTATCTCCCCACCTGAGGGGCCGAGACACTTTATCCCCCCCCTGAGGGGCCGAGACACTTTATCTCCCCACCTGAGGGGCCGAGACACTTTATCCCCCCACCTGAGGGGCCGAGACACTTTATCCCCCCACCTGAGGGGCCGAGACACTTTATCTCCCCACCTGAGGGGCCGAGACACTTTATCCCCCAACCTGAGGGGCCGATACACTTTATCTCTCCACCTGAGGGGCCGAGGCACTTTATCTCCCCACCTGAGGGGCCGAGACACTTTATCCCCCCACCTGAGGGGCTGAGACACTTTATCTCCCCACCTGAGGGGCCGAGACACTTTATCTCCCCACCTGAGGGGCCGAGACACTTTATCCCCCACCTGAGGGGCCGATACACTTTATTCCCCCACCTGAGGGGCCGAGACACTTTATCTCCCCACGTGAGGGGCCGAGGCACTTTATCTCCCCACCAGAGGAGCCGAGGCACTTTATCCCCCACCTAAGGGGCCGAGACACTTTATCCCCCCACCCGAGGGGCCGAGACACTTTATCCCCCCACCTGAGGGGCCGAGACACTTTATCCCCCACCTGAGGGGCCGAGACATTTTATCTCCCCACCTGAGGGGCCGAGACATTTTATCTCCCCACCTGAGGGGCCGAGACAGTTTATCTCCCCACCTGAGGGGCCGAGACACTTTATCTCCCCACCTGAGGGGCCGAGACACTTTATCTCCCCACCTGAGGGGACGAGACACTTTATCCCCTACCTGAGGGGCGGAGGCACTTTTATCCCCCCCACCTGAGGGACCGAGGCATTTTATCTCCCCACCTGAGGGGCCGAGACACTCTATCTCCCCACCTGAGGGGCCAAGACACTTTAGCCCCTACCTGAGGGACCGAGACACTAAATCTTCCCACCTGAGGGGCCGAGACACTTTATCCCCCCACCTGAGAGGCCGAGACACTTTATCCCCCCACCTGAGGGGCCGAGACACTTTATCCCCCCACCTGAGGGGCCGAGACACTTTATCCCCCACCTGAGGGGCCGAGACATTTTATCTCCCCACCTGAGGGGCCGAGACAGTTTATCTCCCCACCTGAGGGGCCGAGACAGTTTATCTCCCCACCTGAGGGGCCGAGACACTTTATCTCCCCACCTGAGGGGCCGAGGCACTTTATTTCCCCACCTGAGGGGCCGAGGCACTTTATCTCCCCACCTGAGGGGCCGAGACACTTTATCCCCTACCTGAGGGGCGGAGGCACTTTATCTCCCCACCTGAGGGGCCGAGACACTTTATCTCCCCACGTGAGGGGCCGAGGCACTTTATTTCCCCACCTGAGGGGCCGAGGCACTTTATCTCCCCACCTGAGGGGCCGAGACACTTTATCCCCCCACCTGAGGGGCCGAGACACTTTATCCCCCCACCTGTGGGGCCGAGACACTTTATCTCCCCACCTGAGGGGCCGAGGCACTTTATTTCCCCACCTGAGGGGCCGAGGCACTTTATCCCCCCACCTGAGGGGCCGAGACACTTTATCCCCCCACCTGTGGGGCCGAGACACTTTATATCCCCACGTGAGGGGCCGAGACACTTTATCTCCCCACGTGAGGGGCCGAGACACTTTATCTCCCCACGTGAGGGGCCGAGGCACTTTATTTCCCCACCTGAGGGGCCGAGACACTTTATCCCCCCACCTGAGGGGCCGAGAGATTTTCGGACCAGTTTTTTCTCTTCATGACGTGGCATGCTCTCATTGGATTTTTTATTACAAGGCATACGCCATCAAGGAGGCGAGAAAGAATAAAAAGAGGCAGAGGAAAGTTAACGAGAGATAGAAGAGAGACAGATGAAGATAGAGAAAGAAAGAATCAAGTAGAGGGGGGAAGAAAGAAGCAGGTAGAGAGGAAAAATGAATGAAGCAAGTGGAGAGACGAGGAATGAATTAAGCAAGTGCAGCGAGGAAGAATGATTGAAGCAAACACAGGAAGAATGAAAGATTGGGGGAAGGAAGAAAAACAGAAAAAATCTAACATGCAGGAAGAAAAGCAAACAGAAGAAGAAGGAAACATGGAGGAAGAAAAACAAACAGAAGAAGAATGAAAATGGAGGAACGAAAAACAAACAGAAGAAGAATGGAAGATGGAGGAAGAAAATACTAACAGAAGAAGAATGAAAGAGGAAGGAAGAAGCAAACAGAGTAAGAACAAGCTAGGATAGGAAGAAGGGAAGTACTTATAAGACAGAATCTTAGCAACCCTCCCCCCCCCAAAAAAAAATGTCCACCGACGTAACTGTATCTGTACCGCCAATTACTGAACATTGAATTTGTTTCCTCGAAGCTTATGTGTCGTGTATATTAATTAATGATTTGGTTTGTTCATTTGCGTCTTTACATTTTTCCAATCAGTAGTTTTTCGGGGACATGATATGTCGCCGATGTGACGTAATCCAGGTTTACAACGATGACATTTTTCATAATACATGTTTCGTTTGATTACAACCTTTTAATTGACATATCTGATTGACCAATAAAAAAATGAGAGTTGTACACAAAATCTCACTTTTTGTCATGTTTCCTGGTGTTGGAATGTTTTAATTATTGTAGCGTGACGTCGGGTAAGGTACGGGATCGAGTCACGCCGGGACGTAGCTCAGATAAATACAATAGGTCTTAAGTTTGACTTGGCTAACCACCTCTACCCTTAAGGAGGCTGATGAAGGATTGTTGGGAGCCTGTGTTGTTGAACGCTACTCACCCCTTGCTGTTGGTCTGGCCCTCGGCTTCTGGCGTCGGCGACGGTGACAGGTGTCCGCTGGAGAGATCGAAGATGACGATAAGAGACGGCAGGCAATTCGGCGACTTGTTTTATTCTTGCAGATTCTTCGGTTGGCTTAATCCGGACTGCTATGGACTTCTCGCTTGTTGCCGCCTCGTAGTGTCGCGATCTCTCAGCAGGCCGTCGTCCTCTTCTCGTCGATCAGTTTGGTGGTGATATTGGAGCGAAGTGAGAGATCGATTTACCGTCTCCAGCGGTTTTATACATTGGATTTGAGTCATAGGTTGGTGGACTTTGCACCTCCACTGTGCACCTGGGGTATCCCTGGATGCAGATGGAAATTTACAGTGGAGGTGCACTCACCGCTGGCGAGGGCCGTTGCCTTGCTGACTGTGCAGAGCCGAGTGGAAAAATTCTTGTTGCATCCGGTGGAATGTGGGGTGAATGAGCGTTCAACTTGCGAGCTTCAGAGCGATGTTTGAGGCAAATTAATGTTTCGACTTTTATGCTCCCAATTCCTTCATCATTATATACGTTGGAAATAATTAGCCAATAATCATTACGGTTTGGATATATACGAGACGCAATAGTGACAGCCACCTGGAATACAGATATAGGATGTTTTCAGTTCAACACTCGAATTCAATCTTTGGCGTAAATGAAGGTTTTCCGCAGTAAATATACCGGGTGTTTCAGAAATAATTGAGGGGTTACAAAAATGTATTGCAAATAAACTATTGAGGTTATGCTAATGAAACCAATCCAGAACGCCCGAGGAACGCAAACAATTTGTGCGTGTGTGTTTTGTTAAGGTGAGAGTTCATATCCATGCCGCTAGGCGACACTCAAATCACTCGGTGTTTTGTGCAATGTTTTTATCTCCAAGATCACCGGACCTTACACCGTGCGACTTCTTTTTGTGGGGTTTCATCAATTTCGACCACCCATTGCAGAGAAAGAGAATGAAAGAGGGGTGTACATGTTATGAACATATGTGTGCACAAAATCTTTGATATGTGTAAATCCAGTGCAGAAATGTTATTTTCTTATTAAAATATGTGTGACAAATACCAGGAAAATGTTCAGATTATGTCCAATTTATGTCCCGAATACACGTTTCTCTTATCCACAATGAAAAAAAACGTCCAGATAATGTCCAAAAAGGAACCGAAACATCCAATAATGTTCCACAAAATAACCATAACACATCCTCCCCTGATATGATATGTGTGTACCCTGGACGAACTTAACAGATATTCATGGATATCCAATGGATGTCTACTGGATATCCTGTTGGACATCCAGAACATCGGCACGAATATCCAAAAGACATTCATTAGATATCCTGGACACTTTCGTGCTGTATGGAAAGAAAAGTGAATCCAATATATACACAGGAAGACGTAGAACAGCAATCGCGCAAGGAAATGCACGAAAATTTCAATAAATACAGCCGTAATTGGTCTTGAGTGTTCGCAAACGTAGGCAACTTTACGAATGTATCTTTGATGAAAGGGTACTCGACTCTTTCAAAACCTCTTACGCTCTTTTGGCAGCATCCCCTATGGCGGATTTCCCGTTCCTTTAAAAAAAAAAAAATCGGAATCGTTGTGCAAATGCTTCCTGTTTAAGGGCCAGGAACGGAAAAGGGGGGCAGGAGGGAGACCTTGGATCCGCACGTGAAAATGTCGCGTGGAGACGAGGCATTTGGGCATGGCAGAGAGAGCCAGGTCCATTAATCTTGCAGACCCTAACGAGAATCGAAGGTCGATATCTACAAAGTTGCCTGCAAATATCCCTTTTGGACCCTTTCCCATTCCTTCTCTCTCTTTCGGCCGCAATCCTCGAATTTGGCCTCTGGGACTTATCCCCTCTGCCCCTCCCCCCACTCCGGCAGATTTCGACCCCTTTCTGTCTGCAAACGACTGTCTCTTCCAGAGGTGAAAGGCACGCCTTGTGTGCTTTGGGCGTATGGTTTTAAAGCAGTGTTTGAAATTATCGAGTTCCTTGTCGGGCACAGAAATGAAAATGCATCAAGTTTAATTTATTCACTTCAAGAAAGAAACTGCATCAAAATTTAGTTCATCCACTAAAAATTTGCACCAAGTGTAATTTATTCCCTATAATAAAGAAAATGCGTCGTTTAATTTATGCGCTTGAATAAAGGAAATGCATTAAGTTTAATTTATACGCTTTATTAATTAAATGTATCGAATTTAATTTATTTACTTTAAAAAAGGCATCAAAATTAAGTTATGCTCTTTAAAAAGAAAATTCATCAAGTTTAATTTATCCTCTTTAAAAAAGGAAACAACACGAGAGGTGTGTCAAGGCGATAACATGGAGAATACGCCACTGACTCAACTCCACAGCAACGCCATCTGGTGTTTGGACTCAAGTCTGAAGCCCTTACTGTAAACTGCCTTCTGCAGTAGTCAACGTGTCAAATGCCTTACCATTCTTGCAAGCATCACAGATTTAATCTCGTCAAAGGAGTTTCCTTTGCTGCTTAATTAGATTACCAGGGTCAAAAAGATGAGGCGCAAGAATCTAGTGGTGTCTGATCCGCGTAATAACAGAGAAGCAATTAGTTGTAAGATGGTGACGACAGAGCGCAGCACCTCTCCACAGTCTTCCGAGAACGTCTCAGTATATCGCTTCATGGCGTTTTCATGTCTTTCTAGATCTCAATTAAATGCATTTTCCCACGCAACCCCTAAGTGCTAGATGGTATGTACATCCCCCGTCGGGTACAATTAGCAGTTACGTAAATTGTTCCGGAATTTAATGAAAATATCCAACACTTTGACATTCTGCGAATTGTCCCCCAGCGCATCACCAAGATGTATAGCATACTCATATTCAACCGACCCCATGCGGGGCCTCCGAGATGCATATGTGTGTTTTGGCGAAATACATGTATTTGAATGAGAGATTTGTACGATAAAGAGTTCCTGTAAATCTATTCATTTTAGATTAAGAACAATAATTGTTATCGCAAACTAAACATAAACTCCTGGACTCCGGTACCCTTTTCTACACCCTTGATTTTCCGCATTCTTCGAATGTTTTCGTTACAAAAATTAGTTCTTAATAGCGCGGAAAGAATTTTTTTTAGATCTACGTGCTACGAAACTTACGTTTTTCAATATTTCCATTCCTTATGTAACGTCAAAACGGTTTTGTAGCGATTTCATCATGGCGCATCTTGGATTCATGTCACAGGCGCAAGTCTGAAGATTTCGGATCATCGATTCATGTCACAGGCGCACGTCTGATTTTTTTCTTTTTCTTCTTATGATTGACTTGTGCAATGGGAACATTTGCGATTGCGATATGTTATTTGTGTGATATATTGGCGGATTGGACATTTCAGACATTGGATTTCATTTATGCGACTTCAGAAATTGGAAATAATTATTTCTTTTTGGCAACTGCAGGCCGTAAAGGGGAGGGTTGTTTTTTCTAAATGACTTGTGGGATGGGATAATTTGCGACTTCTAATTTTTATGATGGGAAGGGAGTGGAGGTTGGTATTCTGTGGAAAAGGACAACAAGGTCTTTCAACGTAGGAGTTACTTCATTTTTGGACTTACAAATTGAACTTCGACCCACAATTCAATACCTGGCCTTGGTAAAAAGAGATAAGTTGCCTTCTTAGGTTTAATTTTAGCCTTCATTTTTGGTGACTCCGGCCAATTTCTAACATGCGTTTAACCTTCGAGCGGGCGCGCCTGCGCAAAATTTACGCCAAAAGTAATTTTCTTTAATTTTCTTGTGTTTCCTTTGATTTCTTCGACCTATGCTTTTTATGTATTCCTCAAATAGGTATTTTGTGTTGCATATTAGCAGTCATTGTTACTAATCCATATGTTATACTCTGTCAATTGTTGTTTATTTAATATCAGATCGCCGTGTCGTAAAGTTTGCGCTGCGCGCCTGCTCCTGTTCAGTAATTATTTCGTCCGGTCATTGTTGAAAATGAGTCGACAAAACGTAGACATTAGCGAAATTCAACGTATCCTTCAAGTTTCTTGAATAGAATAGATTGATTGATTTTGTTTTTGAGTCTGCTTTATGCACAGAAAGGCTAATCGCGACTTGACCTACTTTGGTAGCTAGACTCGTTCCCAGGATGTTTTGAGGGGACGGACATATCCGAAAATGTGAAAGTAAGTTCTTATTATTTGGTTTATTTTACTTAGTTTATACGATATATATATATATATATATATATATATATATATATAGAGAGAGAGAGAGAGAGAGAGAGAGAGAGAGAGAGAGAGAGAGAGAGAGAGAGAGTGTGCGTGCGCGCGTGAGGGAAGGGGGAAGCGGGAGTGAGTACACAGGATATTGCCATAGACTGCCCATAATTTTTCATATGACGTAGAGAATTTTTACTAGACTCGATCCCTCTTGAACTTGGATTGTAAAGTGTTTGTACATAGACTTGTAACATTTAGGTTTTCAGCAGGAATATCTGTCGTAAAAAGTATGACACGCGCCTGCTGATGAAAAGCGTGGTGCGCTATAAATATCTAATAAGTTACGTACTTTTTTGTTTTTTTCAGCATTCTAACTTGTATTTCAATATGTTTCATTTATATTAACCTCATATATGATATAAATAAATGTAGACCCCAAAACATTTACGTTTATATTATAAAAATCCTCGCTCATAATGAATGATACTAAATGACGTAAAAAATGCGTCACGCGCCCGCTGGTGACACGATTATGAACGCGCCCGCTAGAAGGTTAAAAGGGACTCCATAGATAAAGGCGGGAAGCCGGAGCGGAGCGGAGACGGACCGCGGTAGCTGTAGGGGGCAGTAAGTCAATTACCCCAGGGGCGGAGCCCGGAATCGGTGGGAAATTTGGACTGAACAATTTCAAACGACAAAATCTCAACTTTAAACGGCTGTACAGTCGTAAATACTTCTTTCCGCGCTCCAATTTTTTTATTCACAATTAGGATCACATATTCTTCATAATGAAAGAAAAAAAATGAAAATTCGAGGGTGTAGAATAGGGTACCCGACCCGTCTCCTGATCAGTTACAAGTAAATGTATGCGTTTGTATGTAGTACAACATTTAATTAGATGTTAGTAAAAAAAAGTGTGTTCAATCAGTGCGGTGTGTACGACATTTAGGAATTTGTGAACATAGCTGAATGGTAATATTAATTACATGAATTCCGACTTTGTAACTATTATATTACTTTATTTGACACGAAAAAATGTTGATTGTTATTTATACGTCCGTTTTATTGCTCACACGTTGTCTGAAATTGTGCAGTTTAAAGTGCAAAGGTCACGTCTTTAACAATTTTCTTTCCAGTCACAGTAAAGGATATTTACTTACTTCTTCATACTATGTTCAAGTTTACAAGAATTATGTGCTTGATATACATGACGTGACAGAACTACAATGTACATCAATAGAATTGTACGACTTTGTTCAATTGTATTAGCATATTTTACAAATACATTGTGGATAATTTTGTACCTTTGTACTCTGCAATGGATGTTATATTTTTCTCTTTGTTGACGATTTCTGTCAAAAACAGGAAGATCTTTTTGATTATTGCGATGTAGTTAACAAACTAATTGTATAAAAACGTGTACTTGTGTCACCAGCATTTAAGGTATTTGGAAATGTAGACAAGTTGTAGACATGTTGCTAAAGTGAAAATTTACTATGTAAAGAATAACGATTATTACATTTGCATAGTCTGTCATTGTGATTTTATGTAACACATTTGATTGATTTACATTTATGATCTGTGGAAAAGTAGGAGAGCGAGATATTATCTCAACCTCTCAACCTGTTCTAAATATCACAAGCACAAGGGAAAAATATAATTATCAACTTGTATGTCAGCGAATATTTGCATGGCACGATTTCAGTACATGTCCAGGTACAGTTAGAAGTAAATTGTCGTTATTAGGGATGAATGAAACACGCTGATCTATATTAAAACTTACGCCTTATTCTGAAAAATAACTTGGCTAAATTGTCTCTTGGTTTTTACCATTATCAAGCATGCTTACCAAAACTGAATATAATTATAAGGACTTTAGAATACGATATTCTTTTAACAATACTCTCCTGATAGAGCATGAGGTTTATTGTATTCTCTTGCTTTATGCTTTGGGCTTCTTAATTAATGTAAGTTGATTGCATGTTGCATTAATATTATCAACGAGTTTCATTTTCCGTGTGATCGAAAATCCCTTTTCATAGGCTTGAATTACTGATAGGTTTTTAAGATTGGTATTCTTAGCATTTAGGTATTGCGAATAGGTTACGCTAGACGTTTGTTGCTTTACCATTTGTAAACTCTCTCTCATTACTTGCATGTTAAGATTTTGATGCGAAAAATTATCTTTAAAAAAATGTAACATACAACCAAACCACGGGAAATTGTGCATACAAATATTTACCAGATTTCTAGAAAATTAAACATTTATCAATTTAGACACGGAAATTGAGTTTCGAAAGTTGGAAAGCTTATTTAATACGAAATTCTAATCATACAAGTTCTTTACTCAACCATCTGTACGTAAACTTTTACAAAATTATCTTGCATACATAACTTGGACAGTAAATTCTCATTCCACAGCAATTTAATAGCAATTATATACTAACGACGATAATTATTTACGAACTTACAGTAAGTTCCAAATGTAGGATGAAATTTTATCTATAGCGCCTTTCTTCCATTGGTAATTTGAAAAATAAATTTACATTATACAGAACATTGACATATGATTTGGGGGAAGTGAAGCTGGCAGAGCAAGAGGATTTGGGGGAAGTGAAGCTTGCACAGCAAGAGGATTTAGGGGAAGTGAAGCTGGCACAGCAAGAGGATTTGGGGGAAGTGAAGCTGGCACAGCAAGAGGATTTGG
The DNA here is from genome assembly GCF_977018435.1 of Lepisma saccharinum. Lineage (NCBI taxonomy): Eukaryota > Metazoa > Arthropoda > Insecta > Zygentoma > Lepismatidae > Lepisma > Lepisma saccharinum. The sequence continues at coordinate 32,094,821 of NC_139257.1, forward strand.
GGAAAGTGAAGCTGGCACAGCAAGAGGATTTGGGGGAAGTGAAGCTGGCACAGCAAGAGGATTTGGGGAAAGTGAAGCTGGCACAGCAAGAGGATTTCGGGGAAGTGAAGCTGGTACAGCAAGAGGATTTAAAGGAAGTGAAGCTGGCACAGCAAGAGGATTTGGGGGAAGTGAAGCTGGCACAGCAAGAGGATTTGAGGGAAGTGAAGCTGGCACAGCAAGAGGATTTGGGGGAAGTGAAGCAGGCACAGCAAGAGGATTTGGCGGAAGTGAAGCTGGCACAGCAAGAGGATTTGGGGGAAGTGAAGCTGGCACAGCAAGAGGATTTGGGGGAAGTGAAGCTGGCACAGCAAGAGGATTTGGGGGAAGTGAAGCTGGCACAGCAAGAGGATTTGGGGGAAGTGAAGCTGGCACAGCAAGAGGATTTGAGGGAAGTGAAGCTGGCACAGCAAGAGGATTTGTAGGAAGTGAAGATGGCACAGCAAGAGGATTTGGGGGAAGTGAAGCTGGCACAGCAAGAGGATTTGGGGGAAGTGAAGCTGGCACAGCAAGAGGATTTGGGGGAAGTGAAGCTGGCACAGCAAGAGGATTTGGGGGAAGTGAAGCTGGGACAGCAAGAGGATTTGGGGGAAGTGAAGCTGGCACAGTAAGAGGATTTGGGGGAAGTGAAGCTGGCACAGCAAGATGATTTGGCGGAAGTGAAGCTGGCACAGCAAGAGGATTTGGCGGAAGTGAAGCTGGCACAGCAAGAGGATTTGGGGGAAGTGAAGCTGGCACAGCAAGAGGATTTGAGGGAAGTGAAGCTGGCACAGCAAGAGGATTTGGGGGAAGTGAAGATGGCACAGCAAGAGGATTTGGGGGAAGTGAAGCTGGCACAGCAAGAGGATTTGGGGGAAGTGAAGCTGGCACAGCAAGAGGATTTGGGGGAAGTGAAGCTGGCACAGCAAGAGGATTTGGGGGAAGTGAAGCTGGGACAGCAAGAGGATTTGGGGGAAGTGAAGCTGGCACAGTAAGAGGATTTGGGGGAAGTGAAGCTGGCACAGCAAGATGATTTGGCGGAAGTGAAGCTGGCACAGCAAGAGGATTTGGCGGAAGTGAAGCTGGCACAGCAAGAGGATTTGGGGGAAGTGAAGCTGGCACAGCAAGAGGATTTGGGGGGAAGTGAAGCTGGCACAGCAAGAGGATTTGGGGGAAGGGAAGCTGGCACAGCAAGAGGATTTGGCGGAAGCGAAGCTGGCACAGCAAGAGGATTTGGGGGAAGCGAAGCTGGCACAGCAAGAGGATTTGGGGGAAGTGAAGATGCCACAGCAAGAGGATTTGGGGGAAGTGAAGCTGGCACAGCAAGAGGATTTGGGGAAAGTGAAGCTGGCACAGCAAGAGGGTTTGGGGGAAGTGAAGCTGGCACAGCAAGAGGATTTGGGGGAAGTGAAGATGGCACAGCAAGAGGATTTGGGGGAAGTGAAGCTGGCACAGCAAGAGGATTTGAGGGAAGTGAAGATGACACAGCAAGAGGATTTGGGGGACGTGAAGCTGGCACAGCAAGAGGATTTGGGGGACGTGAAGCTGGCACAGCAAGAGGGTTTGGGGGAAGTGAAGCTGGCACAGCAAGAGGGTTTGGGGGAAGTGAAGCTAGCACAGCAAGAGGGTTTGGGGGAAGTGAAGCTGGCACAGCAAGAGGATTTGGGGGAAGTGAAGCTGGCGCAGCAAGAGGATTTTGGGGAAGTGAAGCTGGCCCAGCAAGAGGATTTGGGGGAAGTGAAGCTGGCACAGCAAGAGGATTTGTGGGAAGTGAAGATGGCACAGCAAGAGGGTTTGGGGAAGTGATGGGGGAGGAGGAGAAAACGAAAGTGGCATCAAGTAGCGAACAAAAGGAAGCTATGAAAATACAAGGAAACACATAATTAAAACTGGAACATCGTAAGTTTAAGCCTGTGTCAATATACAGAAAAGTTGAACTGCTATTAATTTTCATGATTAATATCTTCCGCGTTTTACGAGAGGGACGTAGCACTTGAGATTTCAAAGGTTCCCAGGTTGTTTATGTTATCTTCTCCTTGATGCGCCGTGCACCTGAAATTCCTCTCGACTTTCCATATTAAACAAGAATTCCTTGACAATCAATTTCTTGCAAGTTAAATTAAGCACGTGCCCAGGAATTTCATAGAGGGTGGATGGCCTCACTTCTACTGGTTGACAGCACTTTGTGCTTCACATTTTCTCATGTCTTGCGTCACACATGGTACGAGCGTATGGACTCACTCCACATGTGTTGATCATGCTCAAGTTCCTATGCATAAATTAGTCTGAAATGAATATCTGATATAAGGCCAGTTTCGCTAGAAAAAAATTGAGTAAGGAAACTACAGGGTGATCTAAATGTCATGCGTCTTAAACTTTGATTGTTTACAATTCGCCGGCCTAAGTAGCAAAGTGGTGAGTGTAACGCGATACAAAGCTAAATGTTTGAGGTTCGATCTCTGGTATGAATATATCCTTGAGTTTGTCACTGGCTTTTTTCCTACCTTCTTTCTGATTTTGTCTTTCTGTAGTTTTTCACTTTCCAAGTCTTAGAATCTTCATCTCTATCTTTTCCCATCTGTGTGTGTGTGTGTGTTTGTACTTCAGTAATGTCTAATTTATCATTATCCGTGAACATGACATCACACCATTTTCAATGTAGATTTATCTCAATACATAACTTTTTTTATTCCTCCATAAGGGTACTTCTTTCATCTTTTGCTTATAATTATCCTAAAAAAACCTGACTTCCTTGTTTTAAATTAACCAAATATAACCAAAACAGCTTTGGTAACCTTTGCTAAATTTGATAAGGTTTGACAAAATTATTTAGTAATTGGGTGTAAGGGTTGTCCCTTTGTTGAGACACCCAAAGTGAATCTTACTTCCACGTTGTGTATCTAGGACTGCATTTAGCAGACTGGTGAGGCTCTGGAATCTGTACACAGAACACAAACTTCATCAAATCTATTTGAGGCACCGACAGCGCCTCTACCAGTGAACTAAAATGTATTTTTTGCCCTTTGCCAAGAATCAGGTTTAATGCGTCCCAAGTGGATCATGCAGGGTTGGCATGTTTAAAACAACAGTGTTTTAAACATTTAAAGCACATGGCTTTGTTTTTTCACAAATGTTTAAAACGTTTTAAAAAATGTGTTTTTTTCAGACTTGTTTAAAACACATTTTGATGCTTGATGTTTGATAGTGTGTGACTATTTGCGTGTTTTGTAACTGTGCCTTTTCATTCAATTCGTGTCACTCTATTTACTGTGCATAGAAATCTGTTCAGTGGCTGAAAATATATATTGAATTAACAAAGAAACATATCGTGATGAATACCCGTGAGTCACGTTTAAAACACCTGGCTGTTTTTTTACAGGTGTTTAACTATTTTTTAAATTGAATACTGCATGGGTGAAAGCGTTTTGTTCCTCACCAGCACGCTGCAAAATATGCACATTGTTGTTCATGTCAGTAATTAGTTACATTCAAGATAAAATGTATTAAAATATAAAAACAGAGTAGCTACTACCTGGACTCTGTGGGGCCTGGCAACTGTGAATTAATTTAAGCTTCTCGAACAGTCAACATGCGAGATTTAAGACCAGTGATGTGCCGTAGACTATAAGTTTAAATCTACATGCGTTGTCTACACGTAATCTACGCGTAGATTACATTGGGTTGTAGTTTACATAGACTACGTAGACAATCTAAAGTGCATTAAAATTAATTTTCAAGGCTTTCATGGAAGGAAAGTGACATTTTCAACTATATTGGTTCCTAAAGTAATGAAAAGAACCCTATTCATAACAAAATTTCTCTTCTCTTCTATTATCAACTATGGAGGAAGATAAATAGTATGCAAAAAATAACAACAGATGGCAGTCGTGAGGCACAAGTGGTCTTTTCCCCATAAAACACTAGAATATTTCCTATATTAGGTTTCTTCCTAGGTGAGGAATTGTTCGAATTTGGAAGAAAGAGTATGAAAAGTTCTCTTCACACATCAGCAACTGATACCCAGTATAATTTTCTTTTAATTCCACGGCGTTCTTTGCTAAGTTATCACCTTTCGCCATGTTGTTTACATAGATTATGTAATCTATGTGTATAAAATAGTATACGTGTAGAATGTAGACTATCATTGTTTACGCGTAGACGCAGATCACTGTTTAAGACTAACATAAATGTGTGTTTTAAAAAGTTAGTGAAGCGTTTGCTTTATAACATGAACACAGTCCATCCTTGGATGATTAACAGATTCATTATTAATCATTATTCATAGAAATTAAGACTTCTTGGCATTATGTCTTAAAAGTTTTATTTGTTTAATGATTGTTTTTCGTTCTTGTTTAAGACACTGTTAAAAACATTTAAAACATGTTTAAAAAACTTTTTGTTTCTTTTTTAAAACGAACACAAATTCTGCCAACCGTGGATCATATGAACTGGGTATTTCTTGCTGTGTCGAGCTGAGCTTTGAACACCAGTAGATACTTTTTGATGCACATGGATGCATTTGTCTCCATAATGCACTTCAACATTTGGTCTGAGCTACAGATGTTATGGATTTTTTGTTTCAACTGATGCATTTAACTTTCTGTGTGTGGACTAGCGATGATAATCCTCTGTGTATAAACTAGTTTGTAATCATGGGCGTAACGTGGCGGGGGCAAGGGCGACACTTGCCCCAACCAAAAAAATCATGTTTGTTAAAATTTAGAAATTAAGGACACTTTTGTTAACATCCTAAGACCTGAGGAGCTAATCAATAAATAATAATATTTATTAATTTCGCAAATGTAACTGTTATTTAGCAAATAATCCTTGGACACTATTGCTAAGAGATGAAAAACTTTTCGACTCTGCCCCCCAAAAGTTAACTCTCAAGTTCGTACCTACCCCCCAAAGTTTAGTCCAAGTTAGGTCCCTGGTTGTTATCTTTCATCTATTTCATTTTATCAGTTGCGGCGATTGTGTGCCAAAACTGAGGGGGGGGGGGGGTGGAGGGCAGTTTATTTTCTCTTCGTAGACAAGACTTAAAATTAAAACTCGTGCACTATCGACGAGG